>NW_027150936.1:0-365023 GCF_018691715.1 Phytophthora cinnamomi
CAGGCTGCCATCATCGACTGGGGATGGCCGCTTCAGAGAAGTTTGTGACCGGGCGAGTATCGACAACGCCAATGATGTTTATCTCGATCACGGCGGCGCATTGACTGGGCCCGTTCACGGGGACTACTCGTCGCCGCGCTGAAATACCGACAGTTCGGTACCAGTCCGCCGCATGTGTATCGTGAGCCCCGGCGCCGGTTACTGCTGGTTGCATATCAATGCAGCATCGGTCCTTTATTCGTGGCTGAGTTTCGCGACTGATGAAGCAACCGCAGGGTGCGTCACGTCGGAAGCCACCACTTTGTAGCGAAAAAACGCAGCGCCGTGCAGAAGTTGTTCAATGAAGACGAGTCACATGATAAGGCAGCCGTTTTTTACTTGTAATAAAACGTTACCACATTGTGCGACCGAAGATGCCGCCTATTCGCCAACTACCGCATCGGAATGCTCGGTCAGCTGGAACACCGTCGGCGAAAGAGTAGAACAGCCGGCCACCGTCATCGACGCGTACAAACCGTTAGGTTGCAGCGGCGTTGTAAGCTGCTCAACATCTGCGCCGTTTGCGTTCAGGGCGACTGGTTTTGTCGCCTGGGGTCCCCGCGGCAATTGCCGTCTCCCGGGACCACCTGGCGTGATACGTTTGCGGGCTCGACCAGGCTGCCAACGGCAGTCCACAAAACCAGTCGCGTGAACGTAAGTCGCGATCACGCAAACCTCAAAAGCGGTATTGTCCCAGGCCTGCTCATCTCGACGCTGGGAGCGGCTTTTGGAAAGTCGCAATCAGGGCGCAATCAGCCGCGAGTGTATCGGGAGACAATGGCAGTTGGTAGCAAGTGTTCAGGTAAACGCCCCGGGCGCGGCACCATGACCAGGTGACGAAATCCAGCAACGAATACACTGCGGGGAGCCAGGCTACCCGAGACAGCCCTGAACGATTGCAGCTCAGGATCAACGATCACGTTCACTGTGCTGGCGAGAAATAGTGCTCGATGAACAGCGTCTTCATCCGATGACAATACGTCGACGACATACGAAACAGAACATTGCCGAGTTTCGCCGGGCTGCACGTCAACGGCGGCCGCGAACGTGGCCGCGTCATCATCTGAGTATTCGGTAAACCACCGAAGCGTCACGCCAATACTTATGGGAAGAAAAGTCACGCCGAATTGCGGGGTAAAGAGTCAAGATCGCGCAGACGATGAACAGCTGAGAACTCAAATTCAGCAGCTGAACTTATAGCATCTTGTTGTCATTCGACGATTCGATAGGGGTTAATGAGACTCGACGATTGATTACCTACCGAGTCTCTATTCTACCAAACCGCCGTCGACAAAATCTGCAGCCTGCAGAATAGAACATTGTTTAACCATGCGTTGCGTGACCGTTTCCACCGCTAACATTAAAGAACGCCTGAAACACTGGCAGAAAGTACTGGCATCAATTCGTGATATCCGACCATTACCACCACGGTGCGTTCCCCTGCAAGCCAAACGACTCTCTGCCGAGCTGGCGGTATGCTGAGTACGACCATTTTGCCAAATTCCAGATTGACGCCGACAAACCCAGGTCACCACGCGGCGGTCCCTCACACCCCAGAAAGAGACCAGTCGGTGATCAAAAGCCCGACACCGTTACCGCGACCGCTATCGCGGTAACCATCTTCAGTTTAGGTAAACCGAGTAAAGCTTCGCCGGTACAACAGGCACATCAAATCAGGGAGTCAGCAGCTCAGACCAGAGGGACGTACCTGGCGGTGTTGCTGAAAGAGCAAGAGACACTTGTCCACTGGCGACGAAAGCAGTTCAACCCAGATGACTGACAACCCGGGAAGAACGCACAAGTCGGGCATAACATGAAAGCGTGACGCAGCGTGACGTATTAAACAGCACCGGTTTACTGACCCGGCAGCACGGTCATCCGGGTTAAAGCGTTACAGACTGGAACATCGAAGAGCTACCGAGAGTTTTGCGGCAGCAAACAGGAGACGTCATAACAAGCGTCAAAACCGGTAGTTCATCGCCTGAGCGATCGTCGCGACTGCTCACGGCGCATTGTCGCGCGATCCCGCTCATGCTCGCAGCCAGCAATGTCGGCACGTCACGTCGGCAGCGTCGAAAGACATATACTCTCGAATATTGTACGACGATGCATAAGACAAGCACCAGTTCAGCCTCAAATCATAAAGGGCATAACGGGCAGAAGTAACGACTGCAGCAACCCGGTAATTGGTGCCAGCGGCGCTGAAAGTCACGTACGTTGGGAATACAGGTGGCCCGCATTGGCGCAGTAAAAGCTCCTTGGGGCCTCGCGTTCCCACGCCTGGTTGAGCCTCGGCGTGCCGTAGTGCAGCTCTCACATGCTGATCTGTACGTAGTGGCACGGCCCCGAAAGCGCGTTGACATAACATGCGGTTATTCGCCAGCTTGCGTTGCCGTTTAAGAGTTCATCGAACGACAGTCGACATAAACCGTCGTTCGACATACGAATGACGCACCCCCCCTGTCATATCAAGAGCTATTAAAGATTCGCCTCTGCATAGATCATATACCAAACGGGGATGTGATCCATGCTTAACGGCACTTCGCCCTTGCTTCACCCTCATTGTCTCATCGACCGCAGCGATAACGACGCCGCGCTGGTGTACCGTGAACATTGTCACTGGCACTGAACGCCGTCTACCCGAAGTCACGCGCCGATGAGGTTCTGGGACGGCGCGCACCACATCAGATTTATCATACATTATTTCGCGCATCGACCAGGGTTTTCAGCAGCAAGCCTTCATTCAGGTTTGACTCAACGCTCTGCGATTCTCCCTCGAGGTGTTGCTCGTTGACAGCCCTTCGCAAGGGAAGGACCATCACACTTCACGGGCAGCTCATTGTGATCGTCAATGACGCACAAATGGGTGCTTCGGAGTGCAATCGGTGTCTGGCAGTGGCGCTGCTCCTTTCAGTTTAGTCTGACAACATGCCCAACGTTTGAGATATTATGACAATCCCGCGTGTTGCCGAGGCATGCCTTCGCATCAGCCGAGTAGTTCATTTATATGTGGCAGGCTCAGCTCGGCGAGCTGACCCGCGGGAACGATCTCGCTCTGACGTTCTTCAGACTGGCGAGGCTCAGGCTTCCAGACCCGGCACAGACGATACTGATGCCTCAGCGTTACGTGGCGCCGCTGTCGTGCGTCTCGTGACCAGCATCATCTCGACCACCGGGCTTTCAGGTGCCCAATATCGCGATACCATATCGCGGTAAGTATACCCGATAAATCTTTCTGACTCACCTTGAACAGCAAATATATCCTTTTCCACAAGAAATTACCTGCTACCTGGTGTTTGCCTGCGCTAACGAGGTACTGAGCCTTTCCAAGAGTCAACCTCCGTTACGATCTCATTTTAGCCCGGCGGGTCACGAAGATGTCAATATCTATCGCTGAACAGACGGTGATGAGATCTGGTCGACTCGAATACACAGACTGTGTTCTGTGATTCCATCTGGGGCCTTCAGATCACCGGGTACGACAATGCCGAATTTATCGGGTCGCGAACAGTCATCGCAGACAACTGCCCGGGCCGCCGACTGCTTCGTTCAGCCAGCGCAATTTCGAGGAAACCAGGGTCGACATCGCGGGGACTAAGAGAGCAAGTGCTGGCCGGTTACTCGGTGTGAAACGCGCCGCAGCCGACGTCTGGGTGATGAGTCCGATCATCATGCTGGCTACTGCACCAGGTGTATCATCGCCAGCGGAAGGTCTGTGCCGATGAACACGATCGCTCTGGCGTCTTCGACAAAGCCGCGAACCGGCGTGTCTTGTCGCTACCACGCTGCCCGCAAAATTAACCACAAATGCGAAATTTCAGCAGGTGCCGATTCGGCGAGCTGACGTCGACAACTCGATCTTCGCACTGCCGCAGGCAGCACACGATGTATTCAAATGTCATTTCGCGACAAAGAGCGGGAAAGTTGTTCATTTCGCCGTGGGCTGTTTTCTCTGCTAATGTCAGCCAGTGCCGCCGACGTCCGTTCTCATTATTATGTTGATTGTGACAACATTACCGACACACGCTGCCATGTCGGATCATCGGTATACGAGGGTTCAGGGGATGAGAAGTCCCTCGCGGTTTTTCGCGCTGTCATCGGACGTCGCCACGAGCCCGCTCACGCTCACGCCAGAAGCGTCGAGTCTTGCCGTACTTTCGACTGGTTCATTGCGGATCTGCAGTTCTGACTGTGATTCATCGACGGGCGGCTGCGCCGTTCAGCACACTCAAATATCACTGGTTGCGGAGCGATAATGCTCAGCGGCCGACCGCTCCGGTGCCGCACCGGGGCACCGGGGAGCCTCGCGGTGGCTCGGTGTAGATTGCCACTCCAGTGGCGGCTCGCGCCGATTGTCGCCAGATCTGGGCCAGGTTCCGGAAATAGCGATCCGGCGCAGGATTACCGGCCTTGTCATTGACAGCACCGGGAGTAAGCAGAAGTGACTACGTCTGCTGAACGCCGTCCGTCACCAGATCGACTGTCGGTTGTTGTCACGATTCCACGATATCTGCCAGTTTTCGTGGCCGAGACGCCCGTTGCTGTCGGAACACCGGTGCCAGTGTTTCGAGACTTCAAAGATCGCCGTATGTTCGCATCATGACCCTGCGCTGTTACTTCGTACCGTCTGATCTGCAGCCGTCGTCGTTCGATGAATTGAGGCTAGATCACGTGCATACCTGCTTCCACGCCATTGACGACCGATGCCTGAAACACAAATGGCGTCGGGAGTCGCCTCGAACCCGTCCATTTTCAGGTGATCTGTCGGTTACCAATCATGGCACTGCTCAGGAATGCCCGCGCGATCTGCCGCTTCGGTCATGCTTCCGCGTTGCGAGCAGCGACGGTGATGGGATTTCCGGATTCGTGGTCTATCGAGCGGCAGCCCAGTTGCCTTCGACGCCATCGCTGCGGATACGATTCCGCACCGTCCCCGTCCGAGTGATCCGTCTGCCAACGAGTCGGACTCCGGGTCGGGGCCTGGTCGGACCGCTCGTACATGCTGCTGGGACTGCCAGTGGTGTGGCGTGCTGAGGGCCTTCTGCCGGAATTTACCCTTGACAAATGCAGATCCATCGGTTCGTCCTCGATCCAGCAAAGCATGTGACTTCTTCGAGCTCGTCCGCATCCTTGAGAAGTCAGCGCAGCTTCCTGTGCCGATCGGCTGATCCTATCTCCAAGGTTCAATGTCGAATTCTACATATTTCGCGCTTCGCCCTGGGTCCACCGTCCTGATCTGAGTCTTGCACGTGTCCAGCGACATTCAGCCACGCAGGTACCCAGCGCAGACCTATTCCGTTGCATATTGGTACAATTGGCGGGCTACCGAGATCCCGAACCCACGTAGTAGTTGCAGCAGCTCCGACTCACTTGCTGCGTGTGATCGCAGCTGCCGGTACCAAAGGTTCCTCGCTGGCCGATCCACGTCAGACATGAAGGCTGGCACTTTTCCGTCGGATGTTGACTGCGCAGGGAACGCCGACTTCACCGTGCTGACCCAAGCCCGCGCGGATCTTCGATCTGGACCTGGACCCGATCCGCCTCGACTCTCTACGGGCCTTTGAAGTTGAGGGTCTTGGTAGAGACCGGCTACTGCTGCTGACGGTCCCAGACCGACCGGGGCATCCACCAAGGCCGACTGAGCGCTGCCGGACGCGTCACGCCCTTCGTGTTCCGCCGTAAAGGGACTACACTTCATCGGAACCACGACGCTCGACCGTCTGGCGCATCACGTCGCAAGCCTGATCCGCGTCTAAAGTGCCCAGATCACCCCGATCTGGGATCCCGGAAGTGACGGCCAAGCAGATCAAGCCACCACGGCGGGATCCGCCCGACAACTGATTGGCAGGGCTGGAGTCCTACCGCAAGCCGCGAGCGAGCCGCTTCCCGAGGGAAAACATCGCGCCGCCACTCCTGCTGATCCAGAACCCTGACTACAGGACGTCGACATGGAGTCCTGAGTCGCTGGACTCTATTGGGAGGTACGATCCCGACGAGCCTGACTTCCGGGAGCCGCGCCGCACGTTGAACGGCGCCGTCCACCATGATCCAACGGCAATCCGATCCGCGATCTTGACTGGCGAGTTCTGAAAAGACCTTGTGGACGAAGATCGCGCGAGAGTTTGGGTCGGCACGGTGAAGTCGGCGTCCTACGCGATCAAGCAACTGACGGAGAAAAGTGTTGACCTGCGATCTACTGATCAGCGAGAACTGGTACCGGCAGCACCGGATCCACATGCCACGCGCGTAGTAAATGGAGTTACCTGCAGCTCTGTGATCCAGTACTGTGGGTTCGGGATCTCGGTAGCCCGCATACGCTACTCAACAAAGCGATCTCAGATGAGTCTGCGCTGGAGTACTCGTACTCGGAACTGAATAATGTCGCTGGACTACGTGTACCAAGATCAAGGCACGTGGACCCAAAGTGAAGCGCGAAATAAGATCACTCTATTGAAACCTGGGGAGATCAGGATCTGCCATGATCGGCTGAAGCTGCTACGACTTCCAGATGCGAGCGAGCTCGAAGAAGTCACGTATTGCTCTGCGCGCTGGATCGAGCGAAGAACCGGATGAAGAAGTCTGCATTTGGATCCAGCAAGTACCGGCAGAAGGCCTCCAGCGGCCTGCACCGGCAGTCCCCAGCGAAACATGTGCGAGCGGTCCAGATCCAGGCCCCGACTCCGGATCCGACTCAAGTTCAGACGGATCTGACTCCGGACGGGGACGATTACCGCCAGATCTACATGGCCGCGGGAGGTGAACAACCTCCACAAGCCGAGGAAGTGTCGAATACCCTAGATCGGGGCCAACTGGAACGCCGCTCAGCAGATCTAGTGCCTCGTGACCACAGATCCAGAGTCCATGCCGACGGATCCGATCGCAGTCGCTGCTCGCTGCGGATCCCGAAGCTTGCGGGCTTGGATGCTGGAGGCCTTGACTTGCCAGAAGTGCGGCAAGAGAGGCCACCCGGCAGATCACTGCCTCTTCGTGTGCCGCGGGTGCGGGAGCTCCACGATATGGGCAAGTGCCCAATGGAGGTTTTACAACTGGATCCGCCAGTGGGTACAACCCGACCAAGCACGCGGGGATGCTACCAGAAAGCCGAGAAGATGTTCGTAGGACGCTCGCCGGGTTGGAATCCGGTACAGAGCCGAGCGTCCTAGGTATTATATCTATGCATTTGTGAACAAGACATCGGTCGATCAAGTTAGCAAGCGACCAGATCTGCAAGGTAATACACGTGATCTACATGGGAAACGTACTGCTGTGGCCTCAAGTCTCTATCAAGTCGACGACTTGCCAGATCCGACGCGACGGTGACCGTGGATCTGGACCCGGAGGTGCCGCAGGGGTAATGGAAGCAACAGGATCCGGATCTGTGGTTCCGGCCGCGGATGGAGAGGATACCACATCCCAGACGCCCAGATACGGCCGCGTCGAGGCCTATCGACGATCAGGTGATCCAGGTCGCCAGATCTCCTTCCAGGAGAGTCTCGGGGCTACTGGAAGCAACATTCACCGGGTAAGTGGTTCCGACAAGCCAAGATCACCGGCAAGATCAACAATGAGAAAGCGATCTTACTCCTCGATACAGGTGCCAAGGTGTCCATCGTGGACACCGCCTTTGCTCGAAAGGTTGGATGCTACATCGACAGGAGCCAGAGTCAAGAATGCGTTGGAATCGGTGACAATGTCTACACAACGGAAGGAAGAACTCGGATCAAGATTACCTTAGCAGGATCCTGGGTGTATTTCTTCGACATCTGGGTAGGTGATCTATCCGGCCAAGAAGCTATCCTGGGCATGGACTTCATGGTCCCGGCCGGGATCCGGCTGGATCTGGCCGATGGATCACTCTGCCTGCCCGACGAGGTCCGGATCCAGCTCAGCGGAAGGCGACAGCTCTACAATGACAAGGCTAGGCTCGTGAGGCTGGATCAGCACCTGCAGCTGGGTGCCGGAGAGTCCGTCGAGCTTCCGCTGCGCCTTCAGACATCGGATCAAGACAAGCTGTGGGTTACACGCGGAGATCTGTGGGTGCCGACCGTGACCAAAGGACCAGGCAAGACACAGTACCTTCAGATCACCAACGTCGGTGAGAAGAAGTTGGTGCTGTGTCGCGACGAGCGGATCGGCATGTGGCTCGCGGCGACCGGATTCCGCGGCTGCAGGGCTTCGTGACCGTCGGATCCCGCCGCTACTTGGAGTGGCAGAATCTCGCCCTGCAGGCCACCACTGAAGCCGGGTCCGCGAAGGCAGATCCCCCACGGACCCCGCCGCCGCCGATGGTTGAGCGCCCCGAGTACCCTGTGCCGCGCGCGATACTGCGGAGGCCGGATCTGCCACGGGCGCAGCCCGTGGAAACTAGATCGCACGGCCTGGAGAACTATCGGAACAAACCACAACCAGATCCACATGCGCAGGCGGTCCAGGGTGATGTGCCCCAGGTGACTGCTGAGACACTGTACCTCCAAGCCTTATAATCCGTGGAACCTTCAGATCCACAGTCGGCGAGGCTGCCCAAGGCCTGCGAGAGCGCGGATCTCGACACCGAGGACGCGGCGGGACCAGGCCAGGGTGATCAAGCCTCGCCGTGGGCGACAGAGCACAAGGAGTCCCAACCGCAGCAGCGCCGGGTGCTCGACGCTCGCCATGCAGTGGGAGGTGGTCCCGAGCCGTCGCAAGCCCAGATCACCCCAGTTGAAGCCAAATCACCCGGTGGTGGGTGTGGCCGGGGCGGTCTGGCGACAAGACGGCCAGATCCGAAGGTGGTGCCAGACAGTGTGTGCGAATCCCACAGGATTTGGGCGCTGAATGCGACAACGACGTCAGATGACCAAGATCATACGCTAGCGGACATGCCCAGGCCAGAGCAGGACCCGCAGCAAGCCGCCGAGACCTGCCATCCCCAGATCCATCGACGGGACCAGGCGAGGTGCCCACCGATCAAGATCCGACGCTGTACGCGCAACGTGCCGAAGACCCAGCTGGCGTGGGACAGGCGGATTAGCCCGTTGTCCTATCGGAGAGTAATCAGGGTGGTAATCACCCAGAGACAGGGGGCGGATCTGCAAATCTGACATATGGTGATAAGGGACAGGACGCGGATCCAGCTGGCACGCACGCATCAAGTGATGACCAAGCGGGAAAGGGCATGGATCTACACGGCAGAATGAGACAGGAGGCAAACCAAGCTCCGGGCTCGACGGCCGCTACAAACCCGCTTAATGCAGATCAGGCTGGCTCGGATCCGGTCGAGGACGAGCAAGTCTGCACCCATGAGAGTGGCGATTTGGATGCAGAAGACGTCGAAGCCGAGATGGCGGTGCTGCCTGAAGTCACGGTGGGGACGGCAGACGTGAAGATCGAGGACATACAAGTGGGCGATCCGGAGATCAACTCACCGGAGGAGATCGAGCGCCTACGCGGGTTGATCTGGAAGCGCCGACACCTGCTGATCGGCAAAGGCAATGCATTGCCCCCCCGCCGCCCGTGGCGTAGTTTGTGATATCGATGTGGGCGACGCGAGGCCCATTGCCCAGCGTGTGCGTAAGGTTGCGCCTCAGTTTCGCGAGAAGCTGTCAGATCTGATCAAAGGGTTGCTCGGAGCTCAGATCATCAAGGCCTCGATCTCGCCATGGGCCTCCCAATTGTGGTGATCATCAAGAAAAACGGCGTAGATATACGTTTGTGCATTGATTATCGGCTGGTTAACAGTCTAACTAGGCTGATGATCTACCCAATGCCCCTGGTCAACGACCTGCTCGAAGATCTGGACAAGGTACTTTGGTATTGCTCTCTCGACATGGCAAGCGAATTTTGGGTGGTGACCATGACAGATCGGACTCGTGCGATCTCTGCTTTCATCACCCAGTTCGGTCTGTTCGAGTGGAATCGTATGCCATTTGGCTTGAAGAACGCCCCCAGATCTACCAGAGGATGCTCGATAATGCGCTATATGGGTTCACCCGGATCCCGCGATCTGGCAAAAGCGGATCCGGATCCGACGACGATCGAGCAGATTTGGCCCCGGAGCATGGTGATCTGGACACGTCAAGTGGTCTTTCGCCTAGATCAACTGAAGCTGGCTTGGACGGAAGCGAAGTCGACAAGCCCGGATCGGGCGGATCTGGATCTGCCCGATCTGGATCTGGAGCTGTTCGGCCTGGTCGACCCGGGTCTGACGAAGTTCGAGCTTGTCGATGCCGGATGAGTGGTGATCTGGAGAGTACGACCCAGCATTCCCCAGATCAAGTGGATCTAGGTCCGACGGACTTGGATCTGGTAAGCCCGGATCCGGCCGATTCGGATCGGGCGATCCCAGATCGGGCCGGTCCGGATCTGATATGAGTAGATCCAGATCTAGCGAATATCGAGCTGATCTGCACCCGGCAAGTAGTGATCGGGAGAGTTCGATCAAGCCTTCGGTGTTGGGACGTAGATCTTATATTGACGACATCTTGGTGACCGCCAGATCGTGGGATCACTTGTGTGAACGGGTTGACGGTCTGCTGGAGGCGTGTGACGAATGGGATATCTCGATTAGCGTGGTGAAGAGCTTCTGGGGCAAAGCCAAGGTGGAATATCTAGGCCATAAGGTATCCAGCTCAGGCCTGGAGGCGAATCCCAAGGATCTATTTGCCTTGGTGGACTTGCCGTTCCCGGGATCACTCAGGTCAATGCAGTCGTTCCTCGGAAGCTTAAATTATTACAGTCGGTCTATCGAGGATTATGCAATTTACGCTGCGATCTTGTATGAGCTGCGAGAGGTGGACTTCGTCGCGATGTCAAAGGCGGAAGGCCCAGATCAAGGCACACCTGGATCAGCCCACTCCGGATCACATCGGATCACCGAGTCAGGATCTGGGATCTGGTGATCTTGGATCCACGATTGGTGAGACCTCACAACCAAGAGGTCTGCACCCCAGCGGCGTTGCGTCGACTCCACATGGAGACGAAGCCCCAGATCAGCGCTGGAACACAAAGCATCGGGATATCCTGATCTGGTGATACCGGATCTGGAAGCCCGTAATCCGGAGATACCAGATCTGAGCTCTCATAGTCTGAAGACAGGTGATCTGGGCCTGGGGGGTCTGGGCGAGATCGATTCCCGCTGGATCCGAGCTCACCGGGCGTTTGCTAAGCTGAAGAGCAAGGTTGCCTCGACTCCGATCCTGCGTCGCTTCAACTCTGGTCTACAACCAGTAGTGGTGGTGTATGCAAATGATTGGGCGATCTCGGCAGCCCTGATGCAGGAACATGATGGGATCCACTATCCGGTTACCTCCGTAAGCCGCACGCTGAAGTCCAGCGAACTCAATTATGGGATTGTCGAGAAGGAGGTGTTAGCGTTGCTGCGTATCCTGGATCTAGGCTATAATATGTTGGTGGGCCGCCCGATCAAGGTCCTGACCAGGTACTCCACACTGGCGTGGCTCTTCAGATCACCGGGGTTACAAGGACGCCTAGGGCAGTGGGCCGCCCTGCTCTCTCCGTGGACGCTAGAGATCGTCAACTATACGAAGGGCGAAGATGAGATTCTGGGGCGATCGCCGCCAGCATCACACCAGATCACAAGTGGATCAGGTCCTGATAGCGATTGCGCCGAAGAAGGAACCCAAGCGCCAGATCCAAGTACCGATCCCGACTGTGCGGCTAGATGAGGAGCTTTTTGTGGACAGCTTCGACGGATCCGCCCGCGTCAAACGTGGTGGAGACGCTTACAGCGCGATCCTGTGGAAGCTGCCCGAGTAGAGTGTGGTAAAGCTGGATCCGGCTATGCTGAAGGGTTGACTGTCAACGAAGCCGAGTACCACGGCCTCCTGCTGTGTACGGTTCTACTCGAGGGAGAGGATCGGCGCAGGCTAGTGATTTGTGGCGACTCAAACCTGGTGATCCGCCAAGTGAGAGGTGAGATCGACTGCAAAGCACCAGGGCTTACACTGCTAAGGCAAAAAGCCCTAGTTCGGCTGCGGATCTGGCCCGATCACGAGCTGGTACACGTCAAGCGCGGCAGGGACGGTAGCGCTGATAGTCTAGCGAGCGCCGCACTCCAACGACAAGGCGGGATCCTGGTCGACGATGAGACGGATCTGCAGAATCTGGTCACACTGAATCGACTGCACGAGATACTGGTGGTTAGGAAGGAGGAGGCCGACTCGGTCGCTCGAGTTTCGCCAGCAACCACCAGATCGAAGGCTAGATCCAGATCCACACCTACCGTCCTACAAGAAGAGGTAGTGAGAGAACTGAGGATCGATCGGATCCGGCAAGCTCAGGACGAGGAGGCGTGGATCGCCGGGCTGAAGAAGTATTTGGTCGGGGCGGCGCAAGATCTGACGCAGGATGAGGCCAGATCCTATGGCAATATTAGCATGGATTACGAGGTGGATCTGAGTGATCTGTTATTCTACTGCCCTCCTACGAGGAGATCGGAGGCGGATCGAGATGGACTGATGCGACTGGTGATTCCAAAGACACTCCAACAGGATGTTCTGCATCACTATCACGCGAGTCTGGAAGGTGTCCACCAAGGGATCGGACGCACGTATCAGAAGATCTGAGATCACTTCCACTGGAGAGGTCTCTATCGGAGCGTGCAGCAATATGTCGGAGAGTGCGTGGACTGTGAGACGGGCTAGGGGCGACCCCGGATCCAGGGTAAGTCACCCGGTAACATCCAGGCAACCTACCCGTTCCACATCATAGCCATGGATCACATCCCGTCGTTGCCCAAGTCCTACGAAGGTAACACGAAGCTGCTGATCTGGGTGGATCTGTTCACAGGGTATGTGATCGCCAAAGCTAGCGCCTCGAGAACGGCACAAACGATCGCGGCGTCATACGAGGAGTGCGTGTTCAGGCGATTCGGCGCCAGCGAAGTGATCAGACACGACCGTGAGCCGGGGTTTATGTCCGACTTCTTCAGATCGTTCAACCGGATCTTAGGACAACGACAGCGCGCCACTATGGCTTACCGCCCCCAGGCCAACGGCACAGCCGAACGCATGGTGCAAACAGCGACCAGGGCACTCAAGATGTACGTGCAGGATCTGGATCAACGTGATTGGGATGATTACGCGGAACGGCTTACCTTCGCGATCAACACTGCTCAGGATCGGATCCGGGGGGAAACCCCGTTCTACCTGGTACATGGGTGGGATCCTAGATCCATGTCGTGTAGGAACACGCGCTAAATTATATATGGCACACTTTCCCCACCAACAACACCCACCGAGTCACCGAAGACTCAATGGGCTTGTTAGGGTTAGAACCTGAAGGCCCAGGAACTTTCCCTTGCACCGGGTTGATGTTTCCCCTGTGTACCGAGCTTCCGCTAGTCGACCGACGGAAGACTCAGCGTCACTAGCCACGAGCAAAGGCTAGCACGCTCTCACACACAAAATATACCTCGCAGGCCCTCAGAAGGAAGGGTCCCGGCCTTTTACGGCGTGATACGAGGGTGCCGGAGCTATACTCCGGCGGGAAGAAATAAATGGAGTGCGCTCTCGCTCCTCCAGTTCCTGGCGACGACTCGTCGCTACCAATACACCGGCCACTAACTCTTGGCCCTGCCAGGGATGAACACACGCTACACTAGTAGATGTGCCCACCGACAGTCATAATCCTACCTACCAGGTTTACCTTGAGCTGCAGGTCGTTCACTGCAGGCACCGGTGTCGCCCTTGCGTGGTTGGGAGGAAAAGCTGTTCTGTTATTGTTGCCCGAAGGCTTATCTTGTCTTCTCTTAAGTTTCCTATCGATCAATACAAATATCAAGTATAAACGCGTCCGTTTTGGACCGCCAGTTGTAACTCACGACTCTTCGGCGCTTCTCTGCGACGTGGCGGCGTTACCGACGACTCAAACGGCCGCTGAAACGCCACCGACGACTCGAGACAGGCGCCGACGACTCATAGGTTCGGATCTTGCCAGTAGGTTCGCACCGTACTTAGCGAGCTGCAACCGCCCGCGCTTGACTTGGGACCGTCGACGAGTCATCGTCACCGGCCTATTTAGGCCAATCAGCGATCAGGGAGTTTAGTCCAATGACTGGCGATGGGTTGTGACTTGCCAGTTAGCGCCGGCGCCTCGAGTCTTCTTCGCCCCTCGTCCCGTCTTTGGGTTTTGGCCTTGGCTTCATTTCCCGATACCACAACTGCCCCCACCGCGACTCGAGCCGCGTACTGGTGAGCGTCGGGGCGCTCCTGTGCCATGGTTGGTTCTTCGCGCGCTGCCCAGTCCGCCGTGAACTCGGCCCTCAGGGCTCTCGGTGTATCTCGGTCTTCGCTCCAGGTAAGCCGTCTTCTTCTCGTTCTCTTGCCGTCTTCGCTCCTAACCCGGATCTTCGTATCTTGGTCAGTCTTCACCAGGTCGAGGAAGCTCGCTCGGTGCTGGTAGTTCGCCTACTGCTCCTGCTCCCTCGCAGTCGGCGGTGTCTGAGGATGAGAGCGCTGCTGAGTCGACGGCCAGTTCGGCCACGGTGAGTTTCCTGTCGTCTTCACGCTTTCTTGTTAGCTTCACGTGGGATGCTGATGCCTGGCGGCTTGTGCGTCTGCTTCCCAGGTTGTCTTGTCATCTCCGGAGTTGGGCTCACTCGCTGTTGGCGATGCGCCGAGCCAAGCTTCGCTGGACGCTTCCGCTGAGTCGTCCGCGTCTCTGGCCACCTCTCCGGCTGTTCCTTAGGTACGTCTCGTTGACTGGCACCTTGATCTTGAGCTGCTCTCGCTTACCTTCACGGTTATTGCCTTCGTTTCTTGTCATTCAGGATACTTCCCTGGTTGATGTGCCTGTTGGTAGTGCTGCCGGCGACTCAGTTTCGATCCAGTCGTCGGAGCTAGCTGCTCGGTGCTCTACTTCGAGCGCTGAGGCCAGTCGTTCCACCACCGACGACTCGCTGGTCACGGTGTCGCGTGAGGCCCTTGAGCAAATCGTCATGGAAGCCAGTGCTGAGGCGTCGGAGCGCGTGATCGCGGTGTTGGGTCCTCGGTTGGATCTCATCGGTCGTCTCAATGTCACTCTGCACCAGGGTCCCAATATTCGTGGGGACCGCCACGTGGGCTCTCGCTTGGCCGCTGCTCGCTCGCTGGAAGACGTGGTGGCGGCGGCTCAGCCCAACATGGGGGTCCACGATGACGTCAATCTGGATTTGGCCGTGATGCGAGGTCAGTTGCACTCCGCTGAAGCTGCGCGTGCTGCCGCCGAAAACTCGGCGATGAAGGAGTCGTTCAAGCACGAGAACACCATGGTGTTCCTCACGCAAGCGCGCGCGGAACTCGAGCACTCCAAGAAAGAGGTCAAGCGTCTGCGGGTCCTGGAGGCTCACTACCTCCAGGAGATGGAGGGTCTTCGTGGAGCCGTGGATGCGCACACCGAGACGGCCACCCGCTTGGAGAACCGCGTTAGAGTTGCTGACGACGAGTGCAAGCGTATGGCTCTCCAGCTCACTCGCGAGCAGACGGTGTTCAAGGCTGCTGTGGCGGCGTCGACTGCACAGAGCAAGCGTCTTCACGATCTTCTGGCTCGCTTGGATGCCGGCGATGACTCGTCGTCGACTCGCCTCCAGCGCCGAAATGAAGACCTTCAAGAGCAGGTGAAGCGGCTCACGCGCGCCAACAGGACTCTTCGGGCGCATGTCAAGTTTGAAGACATGGATCCAGACGTCCTCGTGCTGATCTCTGAAGGTTCGTACTGGTCGTTGTGTTGCTGGATGTGCTGGCTTGTGTTCTGATTCTGCCGATGACTCATGTTTTACAGGTTTGTCGACTGGCGAGTTGAACTGGGACATGCTGGACATTAGCCACGAGACTCGGCGGGTCCTCAAGGACATGCTGGCCAATGCGGATCCGTCTCGAACCGAGGATGCCATTGCCGTTGACTTGGCCCGTGCCGCTTTCCTGGAATCGGACTCTCATGTTGAGTTGTCGTCGGAGGAGCGGTTGGCTGAGGCGAACAAGACAACGCCGGGAACTCGTGCTGCCGATATCGAAGCGGACCGGGCTGTGCGCGCTGCGCAGATTGGTTGCTCACGCAAGCGTTCCTCGCACAGGGAAGCCGGTTCTCATCATGTTCGTCGTCGGTCAAGCTCTGTTTCTCGTCCGGCGTCGCAAAAGCGGGTTCGTTCCTCGTCACTCCGTCGCAGTCCGTCCGCCAGTCGCCCGGGCAAGAGACCTCGCTGCCCCGCCGAAGACTCAGCTTCCGCTGTCCGTGGCTCTCGTACGTCTTCTTCCCGTCGAGGTGGTAGCCGTGAGTCTTCGGTGACAGCTCCTGGTGGTTCTCGGGCTCCTTCTCAAGATGGTGAGCGCTTGGAATTGGAGGTGGAGGTTGTCGAGTCTTCCGGAAGTGTTCCTGCGGCCGCAGAGTCTCCGCCCGCGTTGGCAGTGCAAGCCCCGAGTGCTTCCAGGGCTTCGTCGTCCAAGGGCAAGTCGAGGCGGAAACCCCAGGGGCGATGGGCTCGTTCTCAGCGATCTACTGGTCCGCCCGCTCGTGCCGCCTTCTCCGGGGCCGCTGCCAAGTCTTCGTCGGACAGCTCACCCGTTGTTCCTTCCCGCAAGCCGTCTTGTGTGGTGGAGTCATCGGATGAAGATGCTGTTTCGTCGAGCACTATTTCTCCTCCTTCCGAGCAAGTTCACGTTGATTCTGGCGCTTCTCTCGAGTGGTTTCCGGACACTGGTTCGGAGGCGGAGAATTTGGTCGTTGGATCAGTGATTGAGTTATCGGTGGGCGTCCCTCAATCCTCTTCTCTCTTGGAGCTCCCAGGTTCTGAGTCGTCGGGAGCTATCTCAGGTGCTGGTGTGGAGCCTAAGAAAACACCTCCTGTCCCCCCGAAGACTCACACGAGTCACCGTCGACAACCCCGTCGTTCTTCCGTTCCACGCCAGTCTGCGTCTTCCGGAAGCAGCCGAGTCGTCGCCACTTCGTCGTCCACCCCTGGGTCAGATTCCAGCCCCCGGTGTCATCCGATGGTGCCGTCGCCGGCGCGGGGTCAGTTACCCCTCGTCCGATTTTCCAAGCAAGTGGCTAAGTGGGCTGTGCCGTACATCGAGCCGCCTTTTACGCGTCCTGGGGCTCTCAAGTGCTGGACCCAGATGCTAAATGCTCGGTTGCCTGCACCGGTGCCCCGGGATCTCCGAATTATTTCCAGTCCCGAAGGCATCGCGGCATTCGCGGACTACAAAAACCCTGATCATCCGTGGCAGAAGCTTCGCCGGCGACTCCCGTCTCAAGCGTGTCTTTTTGACACTTCAGAGTTTGATCCCGACTCCAAGGTATCCCAGCGGGCTTCGCCGATGACTCGAGTGATGGGGTACTGGAGCAATTTTCGTGGGAGCGGCGACTCGGACAACGTCAACCTTGGCTTCTCGCTTTGGGAACGTGATCACTGGATCCTTCCGAAGGCAGTGGAGACTACGTTCTCCGCAGTTGCCGCTGACTTGGACATGATGGACTGGACTGCCGCGCGGAAGACTCGGACGAGGAAGGACTTGGATACTTTGAAAGCCGCCTGGTCGAGGTACGTGGTCGAGCGCAACAAACGCAGTGACCGTCTCCGCGCCAAGGTGGTCCCCTACATCTGGAAGTGGGGCAGCAGCCAGGATCCTAGTTTCTCGGAGATGAAGCCCGAGTTCATGCTTGAGCCGACCATGCCTGGGTATTCTCTGGAGTACTTGCCTTGGGAGCCCAAGACTGCCGACTGGTTGAGCGAGGTCGCTGCCCTGGATGCTGCGGAGCCTTGGCGGAACGGCTGGATCGATGTGCCGGAGCAGCACCCCTACAACACCACGTTCGTCCCATGCAACCCGTCGGCTCCGCTCTTTGTCCCGGCTGGTTCTTCGCGCGTCGATGTTGGTCGTCGAGTTGTTCCAAGTTCGTCGCTGCAGCCGGGTGAATTGAGCTCAGAATGGGTGGCCGAGTTTGGTGGTGCTCGCGTTCCTGCTGCGTCTGAGTCTTCGCCGACTGCTGCGTCTGTTCCGGGAGGACCAGTTCTGGATGCTGCTGGTGGTTCCGATGACTCGAGCTTGCTTGGTGTCTTGGCTCGGGCAGCCGTTGCCTCCGATCCTGATTGAGTTGAAGTCGGGTTCAAGCGAGTCGTCGGCAGCGTCTTCTATCCATTTGGTTTTCGTTTCCAATTCCGCTTCTGAGTTGCCGTTGAGTTTGGCTGTCCATCTTGGTAGCGTTTAATTTTCAAATGCAAAAAGTAGTACTGCAGTAGCTGTTTTCGTCTGTGGTCTTGGGCTGCGTTGCCCCAAGTACAGGTCGTCATGGCGGTGACTCATAGCCACCTAGTCTTCGTCGGCAACTTGAACCATCTGCAGGCGCTGTTCACTTCGTTTTCGCCGCAGGTAATCATAGAGGAGCCCTCCGCAAGAAAGGTTAGCGGCTGGCTCCCACGTCGGCTCATCGTAGCCGACCCATTTGACTCTAAACTCGCGCACTGCTCTTTCAGTTCCCGTGGACAACGGCACACGGTCGTCGAGGATGGCTTCAACTTCATACTCTCCTGCCACGTGGTCTGGCTCCCAACTATCTTCAGGGAGCAGTTCTTCGTCAAAGTCTAGTCGCGTGTCGTCGACGAGTCCGGGCGCGAGGCGAGTCTTCGGTCGATCTCCAAACTCATCAACCAGCTTTAGTCGGGATACATGGACGACTGGGTAAAATCGGTATCCACTGCGGTCCGGTAACTCGAGTTCGAAGGCGTAGTCTTCGATCTTCTTTTTTATCCGGAAGGGTCCATGCCAACGGTGTGCCAGTTTCTTGGTAAGGCCGGGCTTGACTCTCTCCATGTACAACCAGACCCTGCTGCCGACATCGAATGGGACCGGTAGCATTGATTTTCGGCCAGCAATCGGCTTATTTCCGCCAGTCTTCGGTGGACCCACCCTGTCCCGAGAGACATGTCCCCCCTGTCCCACAAACGGTTGGTGCGGGGCACCCGCCGACGACTCGCGAGTCGTCGGTGGCACATGCGTACTTGGTTTGAGCGACAGGTGATTTGGGACGGGGGTGTCTTGTCCCGTAGACGGTTGGTCTTGTGCCGCCGCCGACGACTCGTGATCCCGAGTCTTCGCCAGTATCGTCTGCTCTTTCATGCTTAGTTTGGCGTTGTGTTCCCGGGCTCTGCGAGTCTTCTCGGTGGCCTGGTATTCCTTGGCCATTTCCATAGCAATCTGCTGTTGTCTGTTGACTTCGCGGCGCCACGCCAGTGCGTCTGACTGCTTCGGCGTGCCGTGTCGAAGCGAGGATGACATGGCTTTCAGCGTTGACTGGGCATCCCACCCGTGCACCAAGTAGAATGGTGTTTCCTTCCGAGTCGTGTCTTGTGAGTTGTTGATGGCGAAGACTAAGCGCTCCACGATTTCATCCCAGTCTTGTTGGAGCGGGTCTTCGGCGTATACCTTGACGGATTGCATTACAGTCTTGACTGACCGTTCTTGCTGTCCGTTGGCTTGCGGCCGGTAACTCAGCGTTGCTCGTGACCTTGACTGCATCATTTCTGCAAACGCTTGGAACACTTCGCTCATGAACCGTGGGTCGCGGTCATGACGGATAAGTGATGGCGCACCGAATCGTCGGTATATGCATTCTTCGAATGCTTGTGCCACCTTGAGTGCGCTCGTATCCGCCATGGCTTTCGCAATGATGAAACCCGTAAAGGAACATTGGAAGAGTAGCAGGGCTGTGTTGCCCCTCCGAGTCTTCGGCAGTGGTATCACAAAATCCATAGACACTAACTGGAAAGGTCGTTCCGCCAGCACGTTGCCAGGAGAGTATCCCTTCAATTGGGGGCGGCTCTTGCTGGTGCTGCAATCGGGGCACGATCTCACGTGCTTCTCCACATCGGTGTAGAGTCCCAACCAGTAGTAATCTCGCTTGACTCGCTGGTAGGTTCTCACCACACCCTGATGGCCGCCTTCCAGCGAGTCATGGCAATTCTGGAGCACTTCTTGAATCATCGTGGTGGGTACCACCAGACGCAACGAGATCTCCTCTTGCGACTCAGCTTCACGCCGACGACTCGTTCCCATGTAGTGTAGCAAATTGTCTTCCGACAATACGAACTTATCTGCGATTTTCCATGCATCTCTGGCGGCTCGGTATCCAAGTTTCTCCACATCTCCGCGTAACAGGGTCTTCAGGTTAGCCCATCGCAATTCTTCGTCCTGAGCGGCAGCTATTCGTCGTCGTCTTTCTTCTTGGACTTCCACAGGGTCAATGTCTTGTGCGTTAGGAGCTGCTGGTGGAGCTTGGGTCGTTTCCGGGGGTTGAATTTCAGGAGGTTTCCGGTTAGGTCGAGTCTTCGGCGGTGACTTCGGCTTATCGTGTGTGAATCGGACATGTTTTTTCTTGCTCTTGGTCTGCGCCCGAGTCATCGCCAGTAGCATTCCAGGTTCTGGACGTACGAAATCAGCAAATGTCTTGCGTTTCACGGTCGAGACGCCGCTCAGAGTTTGAAGAGAGCCTCCTGGAACCAGGTTTTGTGCTTCTGATCCTTGCAGCGGCGACTCGTAGATCACTTCTTGTATCCGATTGAGTCCGGCCAACTCTGCTTTCCGGGTCTCACTCAGAATGACCTTGGAAACTTTTGACTCCAAGGCTTCTGTTGCCAACGAGTCCGCGGCAGCATTGTATTCTCGTACCACGTGCAGGTATTTGACTGACCGCAACCGTGCTGTGATCTCCTTGTAATGATTCAGCTGTGCCATCAGTGATTCCTTCCGGCAAGCTATCACCCCTAGGGATTGCTGGATCGCGAGTCTCGAGTCTCCCACGATCACTAAGTCTTCGGCGCCGTGTTCGATCGCGGCGAGAACGCCGTTGTTCATGCCGGTGTACTCGGCGATATTGACCGTGGTTTTCTCGAGGTAAGCGTTCGCTGCAATAACTATTTTCCACTCCGGAAGGCTCCACACGATCCATGAGCAACTGCCGTAACCACCGTACTTCTCAGTCTTCGCTGACCCATCGAAAGAGACCACGAAGCCTGTATGAGTCGTCGGTAGGCGTGCATAGAGCAAGTTTGGGTCCATGCGAGTCGTCGGTGAGCCTTTAGTCGGTGGGGCAACCAGTTCTAATGAGTCATCGAGGTCCACGAAGTTGGTCACCGTCGACTGGAGCAGCTGGGTGAAGGCACAGTCCTTCTCCTTGACTCGTTGGACGATCAGGTGCCACGGGGAGAGCAATACCGCGAATTGTACAGCTCTCCCAAAGAGTGACTTTGACTTGGTAATCCACTCCAAGGTGGAGAAGCGAGTGTAAACTCGTATTGTCCGTCCCGCCAACTGAGTGTAGCAAGTCTTCAGCAGTAGCAACAGTGCTAGCACCTCTTTTTCCGCCGCATGATAGTTCATCTCGGCCTCCTTCAATACACGTCCGCAGAAGCGAACAGGGTGCAGCTTGTCATCATGCAGCTGTAGCAGCGTGGAGCTTAATGCCCACTCGTTTGCGAACAGCATGATGTGCACGTCCTTGGTGCGGTCGAAGTGGCGGAGTATCGGCGCTGCCGTAACCTTGTCTTGGAGAGCTTGGAAACTCCGGCGGGCAACTGTGAGGTCACCCTCCGGCGCGAAATCGTCTTCCTTCAGCTGGTACAGCGCCGCGCCGTAGACAGCGAAGTCTTGGGTGAAGCGGCTGTAATAATTCAGCGCTCCTAGGAAAGACTGCATTCCCTACTTCGTTCGTGGGAAAGACAGCTTAGTGATTGCGTCAAGCTTCTTCGGGTCGGGCCGAATGCCGTCTTTTGACACTTCATGGGACAGGAAGTCGACGCGTCCTTGCACGAAATACTCTTGGTAAAGCTGACGCTGATCCGGCACTCTTCAAAACGACTGAGGAGCCGATCCAGCGTCGCCAAACAACTGTCGAAGTTTTCGCCACCGAAACAGATATCGTCCACGAAGGATCGCCGAACACAGGTACCAGCGACGACTCGTCGGCTTCGTTGGTCGTAAACATATCGCCCTCTGAGCAGTTAACGAGCCGAGTAATGGGTTCGGTCGTCTCCGAGTCATCACGGGCGGCTGAAAACTTGGTTCGAGTCGTCGCTGTAGTGCCTGGTAGGCGAGGCGACGACTCGAGTCGTCGGCAGTGTTCTGCCGAGTCTTCGGTGGCTTTCATTTTTGCTGCAAAGGCGTTCCAGCCGCCCTTCGGTTGCACAAATCCCCACAATGCGTTGGCTATCATCCGTTGGTAGATCATCGGCGCGTTCTTGAGGCCGAAAGGCATTCGTAGCCACTCGAAGTGCCCCAGAGGACACACAAATGCCGAAATCTTGCGCGCACGTAGAGTCATCAGGATGGCCCAGAATCCGCTGGCCGCGTCGAGCGAGCAGAACCAAAGATAAGTCTCCAAGTCTGTGAGCAAGTCGTCGACGAGTGGCATGGCGTACTCCAGGATTGCCGTTACCGCGTTGACCATCTTGTAGTCGATGCAGAGGCGGATGTCTTGGCCATTCTTCTTGAGGACAATGACGATTGGCGAGGCCCACGGGCTGTCCGAGAACGCGATGAGCCCTGCCTTGAGCAGTCCTTTGAGGAGTTCGTACAATTTCTTGAGATGCTTGAATGGGATCCGTCGGGCCCGCTGTTTGATCGGCGCATGCCCCTGCACATCTATGTCGCAGACAACGCCATATGCCGGCGGTGGGAGTGCATTCCCGCTTGCAATCATGATACTTTCATGGCGTCGGAGTACTTCGATCAGGCTCCCTTGTTGGTCTGCCGACAACTCGGGATTCTTGACGTTCGCCGCCGAGTAGTTGAGTGTAGTCGACTCCGGCTCCGATAAATCGGGGAGGAACGCTAATTCATGCGCGTAGTCTTCCAGTTCGATGTCCGCTGCCGGGTGTTCCGCCGTCTCGTCGCTACTGTCGACGGTACCTTCCGTGACCAGTACACGCATTACTGCTATGAACGTCTGGTCGAGTGTCGTTGAGATGTCTCCGGCTTCTCGGCTGGGTGCAGTCTGAGTCATCGGTGGATGCCTCTTCGGACTGCACTCTAGTCCTCGGTCTTCGTCGCGGCGCACCGTCGACTCAGCAGTCTCCAGTCCTGATCCAGCTGCTTCTGGAGTCATGGCTTCATCGTTAGTCGTCGTCACCCCCGTCGAGTCGCCGGCAGTAGCGTCGAGTCGTCGGTGATGTTCTTCCGCTATCCATTCTGAGTCATCCGTCACCGACGAGTCGTCGGCACTGTCACGTTCATTGTTGACGGGTGGTTTCTCGGCCGAGTCTTTGTCAGGTCGCTGCAAGATACCTTTGGGTGTCGGGTAACGCACTTGTTCCACCGCTGGAGGCTGCTTGGCCAACCATTGTTGGTAGAGTTCAGCTTCCCACTTGAGTAGTGTCTTGTCTCGTGCGGCAGCGTATGCGAGTACCTGCCACTCCTTGTACTTTGCGGATTCTAGCCGCACGTAGCCTTCAGTCTTCGGCAGCGACCCAATCGGAACCCAGACTATCACCGGGAAGTGTACCGGACAACTCGCCAGTCTATCCGTGGCGTTGGTAAGTCGAATCCTGACCGGACGTCCCTTGTAGAACCTGGTGACAGTCGGGATGAACGTCTCAGTTCGGCGGATCCACGGCACGTGAGTCGTCGGCTCGGGTTGTCGCCGTTGTAGTTTGAACTCGTCCCATTCATGGCCCGGTATTTGCATTGGTTTCGTCGGACCGTACGCGATGTGGCTTCCTTCGGCCTCGTCCATCATGTTTTGAGTCTTGATCAGCGGGATCATTACCTCGTCGGGGAGCTTGGCCGTTGCGTTTAGGAGGTCCAGTCGGATACCGGCCGGGATCATAAAATCGGTGCCAAGCACCACTTCTACCCCGGCGCAGTGATCCATTATCCAGACTTCAAAAACATAAACGCGCTCCCATCCAAGGGTGACTTTCACCCTCGCTCGGCGAGTCGTCATCATCTTGCCCTTGGTGATCCCTTGTACATCCATGCAACGTCCATGCCCCACTACTTCGCGGAGTTTCAGTCGCTTGGCAAGTTTTTCCGAGATGACACTGACGTTTGCCCCGGTGTCCAGCAATATCCTCGTGCGCGAGTCGTTCACGGCTCCGTTCACCAGTGTCCGCATCCTTACACGCTTGTCAAATTTCTGCGCCGACCACCATCCCATCCGTTCTCCAGCTAAGAGTCGCACTTCTGGAACGAGTCGTCGGCGCGAGTCTTCTTGTATTGCGCTTGTCAGCCAGTCTTCGGCGGTATCTCCCACCTCTTCGTTATCGTCTTCTTCACACCATATACCTCCACCGAGGCAATCGCCTCTCTCCTTTTCCAATTCCGTTGTTTTCATGTCGTTGTTTTGCTCAGTCTTCGTCCATTCGCACTCGCCCACAAATGCAAAGATGCACTCGGCTTCAATTGCGGGCTCGGCTAACTGTGGCAGCCCGATTGGGACCAACCCAGTCGTAGTTGGCGGGCTGCCTAGTTTAAATGGTCCGAAAACAGGAGTTCTTGGAGCTCGGGTGTGAGGTCTTTCTTGTCCACCTTGGACTTGATGATCTTGGTGATTTCTTGGAACACTTCACATTTTCCTGAGTCGTGTACTTGTTTGCACAGCTTGCACCGACGTCGGCAGTAGTGCGCCGAGTGATAGAGACCCCCGCAGGCCGCGCACGGTCCATACTGGCGAGGTCTCTCGTCGCGGTGACTGCGGTTCTGGAGTCGATTGTCCCGGCCTTGGCTGCGCCCCGCTGAGTCACCCCAGGGTTGTCGGTTGGCGGACCGGGCGTACGTGCCTTCGGCGGCGACTCGTCGTTCGTTGTCATTGGCTGCCGCAAGGTAGTGGTCGTTTTCGTCTGACGAATAGCTATCACCCCAGTCTTCGCCGAAACGTTGTGAGTCGTCGCTGCCGTGTTCACTTCCATCTTCGCTGTTGCTGTCGCCATCATATCTGTGGCGTTGTTGCTGCAGCTCGCTCCGCGTGTCTCGCGTGTCCCGTCCATGAAGTTCGGCGACGATGTCAGCGACAGATGCTTCAGCTAGGCTCACGCGAGGCATATTGCGTGAATCGTCGTGACGACGCTCATAATCTCGTTCGCGTCGGTCGCGACGGTTGTAAGCATCCCGCGAGTCGTCGCGGCGGCGGTCATCACGTCGGCGAGCGTCCTCCGAGCGCTCGTGGCGGCGCAAGTCATCGCGACGTCTGTCATCACGTCGTCGGGAGGCATCCCGAGCTCGAGAGTGAGGCAGCGACGACTCGCGGGACGAACTACGCTCGTCAATCTTCAATATCTCTTGGATCATCTCTTCCAACTCATGTATGTCTGAGATGCGCAGGTGGCACAGGCGCCGTTCGAGTCCTCGGTCGCCGCAAGTCTCGAGGAATCGCTTGACGTGGTCGCGTGCCTTGCGGCCGTTGCTCTCAAACCGAATTCCGGCGTTCCTGGCATAGCCATTGAGCCGGTTTAGGTAGTCGCAAACATGTTCCTTGTCTTCGCGCTTGGCTGAGTAGTAGCGAGTCTCCGCTGACTGGCTGAACTGGGAGCAATAGTACTTGATGAAAGCTTCGCTTAAGAGGCTCCACGTTCGCTTGGTCTTCTTGGGTAGTTGTCGGTACCAATGTAGAGCGCCGTCCCGAAGACTCAGCTCGAAAGGCATGCACCAATCGTTGGGCGATGCTCGTGTTCCTTTCATCTCGTAGACAAAGGCGCGAAGCCATTGCATCGAGTTCTCGCTCTTGTTTCTGGTGCCCGAAAACGCCTTGATCTGCCCCAGTGGGCGATGCGTTGCCACCTCGATCCTCGGAGTCGCGTTAAGCAACTCGGATTCGGTCACCTCACGGATTTGGCGCAGGTACTCGCCCATCTGCGCTCCTCCATCGCCGGTAAAGTCCGCTTCTTCCTCCGACGAGTCGTCGGTGGGCCCGCTGCGGAGGTTCGTGCTCCGTCTTGAGTTGCTTTTCATGCCCCTGGCCGATTTTGAGTCATCGGTGGTGCGTCCAGCGCGGTCTGAGTAGCCCGTAGTTGGTGGAGTCACCACGTGGGAGTCTTGAAAGTACGGGGATCGCTCTCCTGACGCGCTAAACACCCCTCCGATGGGTTTTCGGCTGGGGTTTTCGCGGATTGTCCTCTTCGGAGTCGTCGGCAGCGGTACGCTAGCCGGGTCGACCACTTCGCGAGTCGCACGAGTCTTCCGCGAGTCGTCCAGAGTGAACGAGTTCACGCCGAAGGCTGTGCGGAGTCGCTTCTTCCATTTCCAGAGCTCCGCGCCTGCTTCGGCCGGCACCCAGCACTCCAGAGTCGACGGCGAAGGGTACTCCAGAGGCCGAAGACCCAATGCTTTCAGAAATCGTTCGGTTTCCTTCACCACTTGTTCGATTGTTACCGAACTCACTGGGCGAGCCAACTCGTGACACAAATCGGCCCAAACCGCCTGGCGAGTCATCGTTGGCTCGAATAGCTCACCCCAGTCGCTCTTCTTCATCTCTTCGTATAGTCGACCGAGAACCTTGTTGGCCGCCGGCGTGTCACCGTTGAGTGGCGGCCGGTTACCGGAGGTTTGCTCGGTCACTTGAGTCGTCAGGACTGGTGACCTCGAGTCGTCGGCGGCGTCTTCAAAGTCTTCCAAGTCGTCATATGCAGGCCCTGGGCCATCCACATCATCCAGTTCATCCGCGAGGTTGCGCGTCACGGAACGCGTGTCATCGTCAAGCTCAACCGCGAGGTTTCGCGACAACGAGCGCGTGCCCACGCTGCGTCCCGCAGACAGCACTGCATCTTCCGGAGTCTCGGGTGTCACCACCGCTAGCGCAGGCGCCTTCTCCTCCAGGTAATCGTCGTAGTCTTCATCCATTTCTTCGTCCTTGGCGTCGGATCCAGTCATCGAGTCGTCGAAGCTGACGGTCCGCTCAGCAATCGGGTCGAGGTGCGGCGTGATCAGGGCCGCAGTCGAGTCGTCGCCACGCGTTCCGCCAGTCTTCGTTGGGGTTGCTGGTACCGCTGAACGTGATCCTTTCGCCATCCTTCTTTCTTCGTCTTTTTCTTCTTTTTCTTGTTCTTGTTCTTCTTCTTCTTCTTGGTTGCTCGTAAAGTCGATCGACCTGCAGTAGCACGAAACACAGAAGGTCACACCAATCCCGGGTCGCGGCACCAGTTGTCGTGTAGGAACACGCGCTAAATTATATATGGCACACTTTCCCCACCAACAACACCCACCGAGTCACCGAAGACTCAATGGGCTTGTTAGGGTTAGAACCTGAAGGCCCAGGAACTTTCCCTTGCACCGGGTTGATGTTTCCCCTGTGTACCGAGCTTCCGCTAGTCGACCGACGGAAGACTCAGCGTCACTAGCCACGAGCAAAGGCTAGCACGCTCTCACACACAAAATATACCTCGCAGGCCCTCAGAAGGAAGGGTCCCGGCCTTTTACGGCGTGATACGAGGGTGCCGGAGCTATACTCCGGCGGGAAGAAATAAATGGAGTGCGCTCTCGCTCCTCCAGTTCCTGGCGACGACTCGTCGCTACCAATACACCGGCCACTAACTCTTGGCCCTGCCAGGGATGAACACACGCTACACTAGTAGATGTGCCCACCGACAGTCATAATCCTACCTACCAGGTTTACCTTGAGCTGCAGGTCGTTCACTGCAGGCACCGGTGTCGCCCTTGCGTGGTTGGGAGGAAAAGCTGTTCTGTTATTGTTGCCCGAAGGCTTATCTTGTCTTCTCTTAAGTTTCCTATCGATCAATACAAATATCAAGTATAAACGCGTCCGTTTTGGACCGCCAGTTGTAACTCACGACTCTTCGGCGCTTCTCTGCGACGTGGCGGCGTTACCGACGACTCAAACGGCCGCTGAAACGCCACCGACGACTCGAGACAGGCGCCGACGACTCATAGGTTCGGATCTTGCCAGTAGGTTCGCACCGTACTTAGCGAGCTGCAACCGCCCGCGCTTGACTTGGGACCGTCGACGAGTCATCGTCACCGGCCTATTTAGGCCAATCAGCGATCAGGGAGTTTAGTCCAATGACTGGCGATGGGTTGTGACTTGCCAGTTAGCGCCGGCGCCTCGAGTCTTCTTCGCCCCTCGTCCCGTCTTTGGGTTTTGGCCTTGGCTTCATTTCCCGATACCACATCCACCTTGGAGGCGACGATCCCGTTAGACAGCACTCGACGTCAGGATCGAGATCCTCGGAGGTGGAGATACCAGATTCAGCGCTGTTACCAACAGGCACGAGAACAAGTCAATGAGAAGTTGCGAGAGGCGATCTCGGATCGGGCAGACCATCATAACGAAGGAGTGCACCCGCACCAGATCGAGGTCGGATCCCGTGTCTGGTTATACCTGGATCGCGTCAAAGAAGGGGATGCTCGGAAGTTGGCGAACCTGTGGCACGGCCCATTCCGTGTGGCGGAGAAGATCGGCGAATATGCAGCTCGGATCGAGTTGGCAGGTACAGAGTACCGCCTCTTCCCGGTGGTACATGTCTGCAAGCTCAAGCTGGTGAAGACATTCCCAGATCGCCCCCAGATCCGGCTGACAATCGAGGATACAGATCGTCTTGATTTCGATGAAGCCCTGCTGCCTGAAGATAGCTGGATCCAAGATCTGTACGAGGACGAATACGAGGTGGAGAAGATTACAGACATGAGAACAGGAAAACGAACTCGTTATGGCCGGGTCTGCAGGGAATTCTTGGTGCATTGGAGAGGGTACGACGAACCGACATGGACCGATGAGACAGACCTCAATTGCGGTGCGATACTCCACGATTTCTTGCGGGATCGGGCAAATCGGAACCGGTATGGCGTGATGCAGTCTTACGAGGAGTAGTGAGACAGGGATTAGCTGGAGTGAGTTGGTCACTCCAGCGGTTTGTTGGAAGAAGGATCTGCGGGGTGGCTGCAGATTAATGGGATGGGTGATGTATATTGCATGTGGACATCTGGCGTTGTGTGCGTCAGATATTGACAAACTGAAGACTGGTACGGTGATAATGCTCGCCTAAGGTCCCAGATCACTCAAGACAACTCAACGCCGAGACGCCGAAGATCAGGTGGATCTGGCGCATATGGATATCGGTCAAACGGATCTGGGATGAGTGGATCCGGATCAAGCTGATTCAGGTCTTTCGCTACCCGTACTACGTGGATCCGATGCAAGGAGGGACAGATCACGTGACCTCGGATATGAAGTGGAGCTGGATCAGGTGGATCCGGATCCGAAGCGAATTGGAATATGTCTGAATGAGGTGGATCCGGATCTGAGGTGAGGACAATGTGAAGCAGTGCAAGCTGGGTAACCAAGACGGCGAATGACCGATCTAAGATCGAGGGTGGAACATGTCGATATGGCAAAAGCGGTATTGGTGAAAGAAATAAGACATGCAAGCTGGATCTGGCCTAGACAGGGGAGACTTCAACGATTGGGTAGTGGATCCGGCCAAGATCCAAGGTGACTCGGAAGGGTCCGGCCCCTACTCAGCGTCAGCAGTGTGGACACCGAAGCACTTGTCGGTGAGGCGCGCGATCTGGCGCGCTGGGTGATCTTGAGGGCTGTCGCGGTAGTGGTTGCGCCACGAGTCAGCACCGTTACACTCGTCGAGAGCCTCCAACAGATCTGTGGGCTCGGGCCGGTTGAGACGACGGTTCTTGATATTGGCCTGACGAGATTCGTATCCCGGATACCAGATCACGGACTCGTGGCGGCGGGGGAAGTGGAGGAAGAAGGAATCCAACAGGATGTCCAGATCACACCACCCCTCCTGCATGGCCACTATCAAGACTTGCAGAAATCCTTTCCAGCGGTTCCCGGCGTGCGATCTGCGATTGTTGCGCTCCTTGTGATACACTGTCAGCGAGGGATAAGCCTTCGCCGATGCCGGTAAGATCGGGAAAGAGTGCGTGGATTTCCAGTAGGCTTGACGATTTGCCTTTTCGTAACTCTGGTATTGCCGGATCGCGAGTCCAAGCCGGCCACCAACATTCGTCTCAAACGAGATCGCGCCATCTGAGTTCTCAAGAACCTCCCAGGGACGCGTGGCTAGTAGAGCTCGTACGTTGTTCTCCGTGATCAGCTCCCAGCAGAAGTCGGTGTCGGCGACTTGAGGCCGATCTTCTGCCAACTCGAAATAAGGGAAGATCCAGCCCAGCTGAATCGGCAGGACAGGGAACAGTGCCTGGATCCGCATTGCAGCGAGGGTCTTGTTGTCGAGCTCATCTGAGATCCAGGGATCTACGTCCGCCTGGATCAAGATCCGAGGTTGCGCTCGTCCAGGGATACATTGCGCCTCAGGTCCGAATGGAGCGACGGGTGCTAGTGGATTACGGGCGGGACGACGCCGATTAGCCGGGGCTGGGTTTGGCCCTCGCGGATCCGGATCCGGGTTGGCACCAACAACCTCGTCATCGTCGGGATCATCATCCGGGGGTCCACCGGATCCACCGATCACAGGTCCACGCCGAGGAGACGCGTGCTGACGACGACGCTCGGCGGATCGGGATTGAGCCATCGCCTGCAGAGTCTGGGCTTCGAGCAACTCGTTGGTGATCTGGGCGGTTTCTTCATCCTCTTCTTCATCATCGTTGGTGCCGCCAGTGCCGCTGGTATCATCGCCTTCCTCCTCTTCGTTCTCGTCGTCAGCCTCTTCGGCCACCGGGTGGCCGTGATCTTCTCCGGGTTCGTCCTTGCCGTCATCTACGAAGCCCACGTCATCGTCGATTTGGCCTTCTTCAGCCAGATCGTCCTGATCCGGGTGGTGCGCTGGTTCCGATCCTGCTTGATCTTTAGTCATCTCGACGTCGGAACGCTTGGCCCCTTGGTTAGGCACGGATCGGAGTGGGCGCTCGCTTGGACGTGCTGAATCGCGATTCCCCGCAGTGGAGTCACGGCGAGCACGTTTCGAGGGCTCCGGATCCGCGATCTCGCCACATCGCTTGGGACGCTTCTCTTCCTGATCTGGGCGCTTGGCTGCTTCAGCGGGCAAATGCTCTGGGGCGGGCTGATCTGGGACCTCGCCGGCGCTCTGGCGATCTCCTTGAGGCTGAGGCAGCTCGCGAAGTGTACGGAGCAAAGCCGCCGGATCTCCCAACTCGTCGGAGGTGCACCTACTGCAGTAACCACGATCGCCAGACGTTGGAGAGCGACGTCATGCTCCAAGCGGAGAGCATTGCGATTCCGTTGTAGAGTGTCATGATCCAGCTGAAGGTATTCATTTTGCTCCCGGATCTGATGGATCTGGCTCTCAAGCAGACCCACAGTCCGCTCAGCAGTGTCCAAACTCGCCCCTGTGCGGCAGATATGCGTCAGTTCACGGCCAAGGAGTTTCAAGCCAAGACGGAGGAACGTACGGAGATCCTCGAGCTCAGATCGTGCGCGATCTGCGTCCAGTATAGCGTTGTCCCGATCCTCCACGGTGCTTATCAGATCCGCAGTGGCTGCAGCTTGGGTGGATCGAGCAGTGATGAGATCGGCCTGTGTCTGCCGGAGAAGCACTCGGATGCCATACAGCTCGTCGTGGGTGATCCCCAAGCGACGGTCAGCCTCGGTGGATGCAGCTTGGGCCCGATCCCGCTCTTGGATGAGACGATCTCGCTCCTGCACCAGTTGATCTGGGGCGGAAGCAACGCGGGCCGCCTGATCTCGCTCATGTAAGGTGGCCTCAGCGTGGTAGAGGGCCTCTTGCGCTCGGATCGTGACACTCTCGGCTAACTCACGCGCATCTTGGGCGTGGTCGATCTGCCTGTCCAGAGACCTCTGCTCCTCGTGGAGATTATGGATCTCGGCGCCAGCCAACTCTACCTCACTCGCGAGATGGTCATTGTTGTCGCGAAGTCGATCTCGCTCCTGCGTGAGCCGAGCGACCCGACGTCCCAGATCTTGGATCTCTGCAGTTTGCTGCGTGATCTGGCTTTGCAGGCCCGAGACCTCCTGGGCATGGTCCCCACTCACGTCGCTGCTGGCGGAACAGAGGCCGGAGACCTCAGAGTGGAGACGTTGGAGCTCCTCGCCTTGATTCTTGTAAAGGCGTTCCAACTCGCGCAGTTCGTGAGTCTGCTGAAGCAGCGCTCGGGAGGTCTGGGTCCGCTGACGCTCGGCCGTGTCGCGGGCCGCCGTAGCTGCTCGGAGATCCGCGACGAGCTGAACCGAGCGAGCAGAGAGGGACCGGTTGAAGCGACGGAGTTCTTCAGGCGTGGCGCCGGTCGGAGCAGTTAGATCGGGTGGATCCAGATCCGGGCGGTTACGCGGAGCGCTTGGATCCGGGCGCTGGCGAGACGACTTGCGGTCGGGGCCGGACATGGGGAACACTAGCACGCCAGTGGGCAGAAATCAAAGGTGCCCGCAGTGATGCCGTTGTGCGGCAACAACTACGCGCAGGAGGCGATTGTGGAGAAGCGAATTCCGGGAAAGGGGTGATTGGGAGCAATCGGCAAAAAGATGGATCCTGACGGAGTCACTATACCGCGGAAGTGACACCCGAGAAGCCAGATCGAGGGGGATCAGGTGATGCGGGTGGGTCGAGGCTATCAGTCGTGTGTGGCGTCAAAGGGAGACTACTGGAAATACTACAAGATGACACAGAAGACGGCTACATACGGCAGAGAGCCAGATCCGCACTATCGGAAGTGGTTGGATCCAGATCACATGTACCCATGTGGATCCAGACCCGGGTCACCTGTACCCAGGCGGATCTGAGCTTCCGAGGGATGACTAGGATACGCTAAGCGGTGGATGGAGCTTACGCCAGCCGAAGGACCCCAGATCAAGACAAGTTAACCCAGATCAGGGACGGTGGGATCCGGATCACATGTACCCATGTGGATCCAGATCCAGATCACATGCACCCATGCACCCATGCGGATCTGGGCCTCTGAGAGGTGGCAATGGCGAGTGAAGTGGAGAAAGGAGTATGCGACGACCGAAGGACTCAAGATCAGCGAGGACCAGCGTGGATCAAGCGGATTTGGGAGAGGTGGATCCAGTACGCCAGGGCGGATCCAAGCCTCTGGTAGACGGCTAAGACAAGGAAAGTGAGGAAAGGAGGTTGCAACAGCACAGGGACCCCAGATCAACGCAGACCGACCCAGATCAAGGCACTTCAGAGATCAGCGGATCTGGATCTGAGAATCAGGTGGATCCGGATCTGGGGATCTGGGGATCTGGCGGATCTGGGACTCAGTGGGTGATCTGGCGGCTACAGCTCAATGGAGGGAACAAGTGACGATGCAGTGAAGGTAGAGGTGGTCCGTAGAGCCGGCAGGTACAGATGGGAAGATAGTTCGGATTGGGTGATAGGATTTTGGGATAGGATTGGACATAACCATAAATCGGAGTCGAATTTGCCTGGAAGTGCTCAAGTGGTCTGGACTCGCGGCGGGGAAACGCATATTGGCCCCGCTCGACGTACGCTGTGGGGATTGAATTTGGCTCCACACGCACCCCAAGACTACCAAGCGCCAGCAAGCGGTCCTCCCCCCCCCCCCCCCCCCCCCTAGAGAGTCAAATTTGCCTTGGACAACGCAAGTGCCTTCGCCTTCGCCTGGAATCGGGATCGACATTGGCCCACCAAGAAGCAGCAAGGTACTGGGTAGCAGATCTAGTGTTGGTTGAATAATCTGGATAGTATATTGGCCAGATCAACCTTCCTAGTGAACTCCCTACAAGTGCAGATCCCAGATCACCCGGAGTTAACTACTTGGCCGGGTGATCCTAGATTCTCAACTACCCTGGTCCCGCTATAGGAAGCGGCAAGTACGACAAAGGGCGACCTACAAAGTCGCAACAAGGGCCTACAACACACCACAAGGCAACCAATCGGCCGGATCCAGATCCAGGCCGCCAGATCCAAGTCGGGAATCACTTGATCTGGACAAAGAACCGCGAGCAGAGTGAAGATTTCCGCGCTGCTCCACCGGATCCCCGCGTCTCGCCAAGACGTTCCTACTTCAACACTTGGACTCTTTAGAAGTTACCAGAGGAGCAAGATCCAGCCCTACCGACGGGTACACAAGGTGAGGAGTTCAGCACTGATCACGGATCATCGGAGTACCCCCTCCGTTAGTCGGTGTCCGGGCGCTGTTGGGAAGTTGGATCTAGCAATCTCGCAGATTTTGCTGATCCCGCTACACCACAGTTACACGACCATACACAACCGTTTGAGCAAGCTGAGTGGTTGAGTTACAGACGGAGAGAATGCGTATGAAGGCAAGCGAAAGGATCAGAGCATGACCGGAGGATGGGCCGCACGGACGCATTCATTCCCGGCCTGGAACGGTAGGAACACGGGAGTAAACGATAGGACCGAAGTGTCACCAAGAACACAGACCTCTGATCGGACATGAACGGAACATGAACGCCGGTCGTGAAGGACGGAACGAAGGAATTGAGAACGGTGATTGTCGCCAGCAAGTGCAAGAACCCTGACAGGGCCGGGGAAGAGAGAGAGAAAAAACGGAAGAAGAAAACCAATGACTCGGAACAGCAATCCCCGTGCGCATCAACCGGACCTACTCCTCAAGAAACAATAACCGCCTGTGCGTCAGTGCAACCACCATCGCCCTGAATTACGCTAGATATGTACTGGATCATTCACGCGTTGACTCATCGGTTAGCGACCCGACGCGTTTGTGAATTGAAACCTGCGCTGGGCAAGTTTAAGAACGGAGGTATGCCGACGCGCTTCTCCACAGCAACTTCACTACATACGCATATTGTCCGTAAGTTATTTCCCAGTACTCGTCGCTACTGCGCCGTCTCCCGTCTTCTTGGTCCTCTTAGACAATTCCGTCAACGTTTTTCTTAATCATCTTGCGCAGCCCCTCTCGCTCTCACAAATTTTCTGCTCAAAATTTGCTTAAAACCTCTACAATATAGTGGGTAGCCCAAAATTCCCCAGGTATTACCTGGTCAGCGCCACTCTTGTCGGCCATGCAGCGCCGCCCCAAGCGTGGGGAGCTGCCTGCGCTGCTGGCGCGCCTGAACGACAGCGTGGGCGTGTCGGCGCGCCGCCTGTTCGCGCAGCAGGCCTCGCCGTCGCAGCTGCTGCAGCGCTCGCAGTCCGAGCTGCGGCGCCTGCTGCCGGAGCTCTGCGCGCTCGTGGACTCGCTGCCGGCCGCGGCCTCGGCGCTGCCGGCGCCGCTGGTGCGTCGCGCCTTCCGTCACCCGGACGCGCAGTGGCTCAGCCGCAGCGCGCGGCAGAGCGGCATCTCGGCGCTGTTGTGCCAGCAGCTGCTGCGCCTCGCCAGGCAGCAGGACGGCGATGACAAGCCGACGCTGCAGTGGTCGGTGGCGGAGCTGGCGCTGCGCGTGCTGCTGGACGCGCTGCTTTCGCCGTGCGCGCTGCGCCTGGGCCAGGCGCCCGACGCCTGCAAGTGGCGGCCCCTGAAGGACAAGCCGCGGTTCCACGCCATGACCTGCTTCCCCGTGTGGTCCACGCTGCTGCCCTTCGCGGCGCTCGCGGCGCTGCGCTACCCGCAGCTTTTCCGGCGCGTGCTGGCCGAGTACGCGCCGCTGGGCAAGAAAGGCGTCCGCGTGAACTGCGACTTTGCGCAGCTCACGGGGCTCTGGCGGCTGGTGGAGGAGATCAACAGGGGCGACCAGCAGAAGCTGGACACGGTTAGTCACGTCATGACGAGTCTTCTCAGGCTCGCGAGCGACAAGTTGCTGCTCTGCGCCAAGAACGGGAAGGACGAGCTGAAGCTCAATGGCGCGCACCTGGACGACCAGCTGCTGGAGAAGTTCTTCACCGGCCTGCAGGGGTTCTCCTTCAACTGCTGGAGGGCAAACGCGGTGATCAAGCCGGCGGTGTTTGAAGCGCTGAAGCATGCATTGGCCATTCCGGAGAGTCGGGCGAAGACGCTTGCGGTGCCGCAACGTGTCGTTGTTTTCACGGCGGTGGGGAGCATGCTCGTGAAGAATCTTGCGGGTGATGTTGTTTCGATGCTCATCGATCGGATACGTGATACCAGCGGAGACATTCAGGGCCCGCTGCTGTCATTCCTGGTTGGATTCTGCGCTCACTTGGATTTGGTCCCCATACTGTCTGTTCTCCAGTTACTCGACCTGCTGCTGACCTCCTACAAAGCAGTAACAGAGGATGCTGAGCATCCTGAGGCTCAGCGACAACGGCGGCTTGAATTGTTGTTTTACATCTTGTATGTAGCGCTGCACCGGTGTCAGGCTGTTGATCGGCTGCGTCAAGAGGTCAGCTCCGAAGCGGCGGTTATCAAGGAGGAGCTGGCTCAGTTTCAAATGCGACTGTGCAGCGAGATCGTGTACGAAGATTTTTACGTCGCTGCCCCGGTGCACTGGACTGCCAGGGTTTGGAAGCACTGGGTGTTCCTGACTGACGACGACGTCCAGGCATTTGTTACCGACGCTCACGAAAACGATAACGAGACGGAGGAAGAGTTCAAGAACAGAGTAGCGTCGTGGCAAGCGTGGGAGGAATTTGTAGCATTCCGACCGCCGTCGTTCGCGCTGTTCATGCAGATGAAAGCTCTGCTCAAGCCGCACTTGATATCATCATCACCTCTTACAGATGTGGGCGACGATAACGGACTTGTCCTGCATGCACGAAAGCGTCGGCGGACTGGAGAAACCGCACAGAAGGCAGTGGATCCCGAGAAACTTGAGCGCGCGTTCGATGTGCTGCTGTTGCCAGACGTCATGGAGCGCGTGTGCTCCTTCATGAGTGCGAAGCGGCTCTGTCGGATGGCGCTGGTCTGCCGCGATTTCGCCGCGCTCAGCCACCGAGCGTCGCTGTGGCGGCCGCTTTATCTGAGCATCGGCGTCTCCGCTGTCACCACGAAGCGCGGCGTGCTGCCTGCTTCGCTAGTCAAGTGCAGTCACGGGGATAGCTACGAGCACGACTGGCGTCAACTGTACCAGGCGCGATGGAAAGTGCTGCGGAGACTCCGCCGCACGCAGCGTCGGGCGATCGAGGCGGCGCAGTCCAGCGACCAGGGCATCGACGCCGCCAGCCCGGGCAACACGAGCGCGTTTGTCCCGCAGATCTGCCCGCACTGCTGCTGCGACCAGGTGCTCAAGACCGCGAGCGACTGGAGCGCCCACCTCGCGCGGCACGCCAAGTTCACGTGCTCAGAGCCATCATGCCGCGCGTCGCTCCTCGGGCTCCACAAGTTTAAGCAGCACATGCGGGCACACACAGACGCCGACGCCGAGCCAGCCGGCGACGACGCCAACACTACCAGCGCCAGCGCTGCGCCGCGGTTGCAGTGCGGCTACAAGGACTGCAAGAAGACGTACGTGTCCGCCACGCGCCTGGCCTCGCACCGGCGGAGCGAGAGCCACTTCGACAGCGGCAGCGACACCGACTAAAACTCTCCGCACTGTACATACATCCACACGCCTACACGCACTGATGACCAACCGCCCGACTTAACTGCCGGCGTTGAAGTTGGCAACACGTCAGCCGTTGACTAACGCCCATCCCATCCCTCGGCTGTCGCACTTAGCGGGAGACCACGTTTACCTACATGCCTACGCACGCGGCCTCTACACACGTACGCGCTCACTCCCTCAGTCGCCCGAGCAAGTGCCGATCGATCAAGCGATCGCCCCGTCGTACAATGGCGCAGGCGGGCGACAGCGACGCCAGCCTCGGCCTGGGGCTGCGCGCACCGATGCCGCTGGCCTCGCTGGCGGCCAAGAAGGCCAGCAACGACGACAAGACGGCGGCGCTGGTGGCCACGTGCTCCTTCATGCTGTCGCTGGCGCTGGGGTTGCGGCTGCTGGGCTGGTACCTGGCCAAGACGCGGCGGCGGCGCAAGCGGCTGCGGCTGCGGCTGCTGCCCGGGCTGGGGCTGTTCGTGCCGTTCCCCGTGGCGCTGCACGCGCTGGACGTGAGCGTCTTCGTGGTGCTCTGGTACGCCGTGAGCATCGGCATGACGCTGTTCAACAAGTGGTTCCTGCGCGTCTGGGCGGGCGGCGGCTACCCGTTTGCCACCACCATGACGTGCATCAACATGTTCGTCAAGTGCGCGCTCTCGCGGCTCATCGACCGCTGCGCGGGTGACGGCGCCATGCTGGCGCTGCCCGCGCGCGTGTACTGGCGGCTGGCCGTGCCCATCGGCGTGTGCACGGCGCTCGACATCATGCTGTCCAACCTGTCGCTGTTCTACATCACCGTGACCTTCTACACCATCGTCAAGTCCGGCGGCAACGTCTGGAACCTGCTCTTCTCCATCTGCCTGGGCCACCAGCGCCCGTCCTGGCCGCTCTTCGGGGTCATCGTGTTCATCTCGTCGGGCATCGGGCTGGCCAGCTACGGCTCGGCGCACTTCGTGCTGCACGGCTTCGTGCTGGTGCTCGCGGCCTCGGTGATCGGCACGCTCAGGTGGGTGCTCACGCAGTCGCTGCTGCAGGCCATGGAGGACAGCAATGGCCCGCCGCAGAACAAGGTGCTGGCCGTGGTCTACTACGTGTCGCCGGCGAGCGCCGTGGGGCTGCTGCCTATCGCGCTCTTCTCCGAGGCCAGCGACTACGCCACGTCGCGCTTCCTGCTCGACTCGCAGCTGCTGCTCATGTCGCTCGTGTTCATCTTCATTAGCGGCTGCCTGGCCTTCGTGCTCATTTTCATCGAGATCATGCTGGTCAAGAAGACGTCGGCGCTATCGCTGGGCATCGCCGGCAGCTTCAAGGACGTCACGCAGGTGCTGCTCGCGGTCTTCATTTTCGGCGACCAGCTCATCGCGATCAACGTCTTCGGCCTCGTCGTGGCCACGTGTGGGATGCTCTTCTACACCTTCATCAAGCACACGACAGCGGAAGCTGCGAGCGACGCAAGGAGCGGCAAGCTCAAGGGCTACCAGCGTATCCCCACCTCCAATTCCGACTTGGAAGGCGGCAGCGACATCCAGAGCCAAGGCAGTGATAGCAACAAGCACAACATAGTGCCGGAGTTCCACATGAAGGACGAGAGAGGTGTATTGGCAACTGGAACCAAGACACTGAGCTCGGTTTCCGGCGTGGAGCTCGTGAGGCGGGAGAGCAAGGAGTACTTTAGCTCAGCAAGCATGGTCTCCTCCAGCGCCTCCCACGTTTGATGAGAACAAGGACGCTTTGTAACATTAGGCCAACCACTTGCGTCGACACCGCACTCTGCCAGCTGAAAACTAGCAGCAGTTCTTGTTCTCGTTACCACCCAGTTGAATTAAATAGACCAAAGGAACCGATCTTCGCTTCACTACTCTTTGGATGGGTTCGGTTGGGTTCGATGTCATAGGCAGGCAGCTAGCTCTTGACGCAATTCACGCAACGACATGCGGAATGTACTCGCGTAGACGCCCATCGCGACAGGCACTAAAGATACGTCCAGTCTGGCTGGCGATGGCAACACCGCGCACCGCATCATACTGCGGGCCGGTAAGCTCTGTGGACACGTGCGGTTTCTCACCAAGGTTGCTCCAGTTGCAGCAGGCGCCGTCACCATGCGCAGTCCAAACGCTACCGGTCGATGCTGGATCATCGGCGGATGACGCCGACACGGCAATGCTATGGATCGGTGACGAACTCCGCGACAGAGTGTGCAACGGCATTCTGCAGCAGTATATGCACAGCTAATGAGAACTAGAAGACAAACAAGTAAAACACGAGGCTTCCAAGTGTACCCGGTGTGGCGTAGATCCCAAACCGTCAGCAGACCATCTTCACTTCCAGTAAACAGCATGGGCAGTGAAGCATTCGCGGTAGTCGCAGCACACGAGATGATTGATCCCGCAAGAGCGTCAACGTTCAACACCTGGTCAAGATGAAAATCCAGGTCAACATCTCAATCCCTACCACAGCAACTTCGGCCAAAACCTTACCGCCCCTCGTGCGCGGATATCCACGCCCAGCGTCTCTCCATTGTCGAGGCCAGCGAACAACACTTTTCCATCTGTCTCCGCTTCGTTTTCAGTAGTGTATGGTGGGTAGTTGCCATCAGCCAGCAGTTGGGCTGTGTCATCCATCACCGACAGGCAATGCACGACGCTCTGGTCGTCGTTGGCCCACTTGGCAATGACATCCTGCGTCCCGCAGTTCCACAGCTGAATAAGTCCATCCGTTCCGCAAGCTACAAAACAACACACCCGCCATCAGTTCGACGCCAACAAAAACGCAAAGTATCTTCCCCGCAGCTTTCGCTTACACAGCACGTTTCTTCCTCTCCCGACGATCGCGATGTCCTCGACACCTCCACGATGTCCCGTCAGCACAGCCGCGCACCGCCCACTGATACTCCAGATCCGCAGCGTGAAGTCCAGCGAGCCTGTGAGCACCACCTGCGAGCTGGGGAAGAAGCGCGCGCTGGTGACGTCGGCCACGTGCCCCTTCAGTGGCAGCATCTGCGCCCGGTTGAGGCTGTCCCAGAGCATGCAGACGCCGTCCGAGCCGCCGACCACCACGAACCGCTCGTCATTGGACACGTCCACGCTGTGCAATTGCAGCAGCGCCGGAGGTGGCGCTCCGGGGGCGTCCGAGGCGTCAACCGCTGGTACGTCAACGGTCTCATTTGGGGCCTGGAAGACGGTGCGCAGCGTCCGCGTGGATGCCTCGGGAGTCTTCACGTCCACTTGGACATCGATCCACGCGTCGTCTCTGTCTAGAATCTGCACTAAGTGCGCAGCTTCCGAGGCTGTGGACGGCGCAGTCAGCGTCAACTGGAACTGACAGCTCGGACTCGAGTGCACCTCCGCCTTCGGGGGCTCGTCCTGAGCGAGTTCCTGGCCGGCTGTCGCCGCAATTCTCACGGTGCGTTCGTATACATCCAGCCAACATGAATCCGCGGCAGTTTCCCAGTCGGGCTGCATCTGCATGTACATCTGCGCGTCCATCGAGGACGTCCCGGCGGTGGCGGCGGCGACGACGTCCTTCATTTGATTTTGATCGATTTGGATTTGTTCTCTTCAGAAGTGAATTTGAATCTGAAATGATACAAATTATGATACGATTTAGACGTTCCAATGTCGCGAAAGGGCGCGATCTTTTGTGCCCCTTTGACGCGCGAGATCAGTTTCAGCGTGTCAAAGGCTTCGACCCAAAGCCACAATGGAGCGCTCTTCCAGCAGCGACAAGCTCATGGCCACTGGCAGCGACACGCCGTCGCTCTCGTCCTCCTCCACGGCGTCTTCCTCGTCGGGGGAGGGCGGTGCGCCCGTCGCGAGGGCCAAGGCGGGGCTGGTGGCGTCGTATCTGCTGCGCACCGCGATGGACTGGCGCAGCGGCCGCGTTGACACATCGGAGCAGAAGTCTGCGAGACGTAGTGCAGAGGAATTAACAGCAGATAATACAGAGGGTGGCGGTGACAATAACGAGGGCGTAGGGCTGGAGGAGACGGAGGGCAAGGCGGGGGACCCGCTGGAGGTGGAGGCCGAGCCGGACGCGGCGTCGGTGGATGACCAGATGCCCCCGCTGGAGGAGACCGAGCAGAAGGGGGGGACTGTGCACAAGGAGAAGAAGCAGTTCGAGGTGACGTACCAATGTCTCCCGGATGTGGAGGAGGCGGCGGAGTCGGAGGAGGATGCAGTCGAGGGGCTGGCTCGACGGCCGATGCAGTACTTGGACGTGTTGCTGCAGACGGACGAGCGTGGGGTTGGATTAAACGTGGGGCTCGGTAGAATGGAGGAAGACGGCGGCTGGGTGTTGGTTGTGCAGTCTTTCCGGAGAGAAAACGGTGAGGATGTTGGGCCGGCGGAAGCGTGCGGGAAGATCCGAGTGGGGGATATCCTGCGTGCTGTTGATGGCGAGGAAGTGTGTTCTCTGCAGCAGTTGCATGCGAAGCTGGAAGGGAGATTGGGAAAGCGGAGGAAGTTTGTGTTGCTGAGATTCCTGAGGCCGGTGACAGTGGGTGGAGGTGATGAAGTGGCAACTATTTCGCTTGTCGGTAGAAGGCGCCGGTCTATCGACGCGGACAAGGCTAACTGGTCTGAGGTTGACGCATTGATTCACAGCAATCCTCAGTTAGCCGTGCTTGTCCGACAGTTGGCTACTACCAACCAACTACTGCAAGAGCAGCTTGTTGCAAGCAGGATGAAGCAAGAAGAGCAGAGCATCCAGCTAGACCAGCTTCATGCGCTGTACGCGCGGACACAAGCAGAAGGGCTACCGCTGTTCTCGCTCTCGAAGTCTATTCGTCCGTTTTCGCGAAAGTCAAGCTCCTCTTGTCTTGGCGATGCAGGCGCCGAGAAGCCGGTTCCTACGAAAATTCAGACAGAAGTTACTGAAGCAGTCGATGCAGAATATTCGCGTCTACGGCAGGAGTTCCAGCTACAACACCTACTCGATAAGCGTGATTTAGGGAAGAAGTTTGCTGAAAAGGCGCAAAAGCTGGAGGAAGCTAACGCCAAGAAAGTGGAGATGCTCGAGGCCGGTTTTCGGCAGGCGCTGGAAGACTTTGTCAGCAACCACCACTGCTCTTGCCATTGCCAGGCAGCCACCACAACTAATTCTATGGACCAGAAAGTTGGTATGAAGGTGACGGAAGACTCAACGTTGCAACAAATTCAGCGTTTACTTACCGTATATGACGAGCTTAGGGGCATGCGGGCAGAAAAACTCTTGGCGAATAGCCCTACCTCAGTAGGCATGTCTTCAGCAGATAAAGTGTGATAAAAGTAAAAAAACAAAAGTTTTTCAAGGAGCGCGGATCGCTGATGCTTCATACAGCCTAGTTTCTCGACTACAAACAGTAAGTACGTCGTCAACTTGGTTTAACACAGATGGATGCTGGACTGAATCCATTCCATCATTTCTGCGGTTAGGAAGAGCATCCTGGTCTACAGCTTAGTAGCAACTCATGAACCTCAGCTAGCTAAGACCTCCTCGGGTTGGACTTCTCCAGGTACCGTTTTGACAATCACGCGATTCCTGAGGTTGACAACTTTCAGCATCACGTTGAGATCGAACTGGCAGAGACGGATCCTTTTCCAAGCCAATGAATGCCATCGTCTTCATCACATCATAGTTTCTTTTGTCCTTGTTGTTCCTTAATCAGCAAAAAATTGAAAGGGACGTAGCTGCCGTCAATAGCACTAGCCTGCAAAATACTGGGGTAGCCTTGTGAACGTGCACTCCGTTATGCTTCAAAGCATTCATTTCTCGTAGAAAGCGACAGTGATTGATATCTTAAGAAGTATTGAAAATCCTTCTAAAGTGCTACATGTCGCGACACGACGCTATCATTTAAGGATGACCATGTACTACGTAGTGAGCTTCGCTACTACACATAATGTTGCTCCACTATCTCATCGCTACTTTCCTCCCTCATAAGTGCTACATGTCGCGACACGACGCTATCATTTAAGGATGACCATGTACTACGTAGTGAGCTTCGCTACTATACATAATGTTGCTCCGCTATCTCATCGCTACTTTCCTCCCTCATAAGTGCTACATGTCGCGACACGACGCTATCATTTAAGGATGATCATGTACTACGTAGTGAGCTTCGCTACTACACATAATGTTGCTCCACTATCTCATCGCTACTTTCCTCCCTCAGGGTGAATGGGGAGTTAATTCACAGGTCACACAGAGCCACGAAAGTAGGAAATCGGAATAGACTCGTTTGAGCCTTTCAATATCAGCAGCGTGTCTGCTGCAACAGCCAGAATTCAGCCGTCGCACCTACCGCCGAGAGCACAGGCAAGGAGAAGAAGAGCGGGACACACGCGTGTACAGCGCAAGTAGCAGCAAGGTGGATCGTCTTGCCTTGCTTGTTGTGTCAGTAACTTCACGCGGTAAGCAATCCTGAGGAATAAGTACTAGAGTCTCTTCTTTTCCGTCTTTCAGTTGGCGAAAATCGATGAGAAAACATTACCATGTTAGGTAGTTTTTACTTCTCGAAATGTGTTCTGTGATTCCTAGACTAGTGTGCAATTATCTATGCTTGGTAAATAGGGTGCTAGGGTGGCCTCGGAGTAGTCCTTGGGCATCCAGGTACACGTTTGCGCGTGTTGTAGTCCAAGTCTACTACTTCCACGTAGGAGGAGCTCGTGCACTGGAGCTGTCTTGCCCGCTGTTTCGCTTGAGAGCTTGGTGGCTTGCTCGAAGATGGAGTCGTCGATCCATACTACCAGGAAGAACGGGAACTGCTTGTACCGATCGATGGCGATGTTGCACTCTTCTTCAGCGTACTTGTGGAACAGAGAAGTACTGTTACCACTCCTTGGATGTGACTTCGGAACTCTCAGAGTGTGAAAACCGTCGAATCCTCAGTAGGTCCTTGCTTTTTGATGGATTCAACAGTTATTTGAGATTAAATCTCAGTCTCCGACCCTGACTTGAGTGCGCGCATATGCGGATGCATGTTGAACGTGCGCGCGAGTGCTTCGGGTAGGAATCGGACCAAAATCTCGACGTCTCCTGCTGCGAGCATCGAGTGCACGATTTTCATCAATATATCAGGATCCATCGTGACGCCACGCTCGAAACCATGCAGCTCAACTTGCTGCGGATGGCTGGGTGTAGTGTTGCCGGTCATGAAGGTTGGCTGGTAGTTGTGCGGCTCTGCTGAATTGTGAGACTGAAGGCACGAAGAGTTTCTCCATCCTTGTAAACTTGTCTTCATATCCCCGGAATCCACCGTTGTGTAGCCTCAGAATCCATGCTTCAAATGCTTATTAGATACCTTGCCTCTAATCAATCAGACAGCATGCCGTCAGCACTGCACACAGTAGTGTCAATACGCAGCAGTTCTCAATATTCTTCATTAGTACAATTTTCACGCATCAACAAGTCTAACTCATTCCCACCCTGCGTTTCGCCTATCGCCACAGTGGTCGGTCAATCCAGCAGGTCGATGTATCTTACGAGAATCTGCTTGATCTTGTCCACGACGTCCTTGGGCATCACGGAGTCCTCCTCTGCGCCCGCGTCCAGCAGCGACTCCAGCACGTCCAGCAGCTCCCGTTTCCGGTACATCTGTGCCTGCAGATACACCGGCGACTCCAGCGCGCGCTCCAGCAGCTGCATGTAGTGCAGCCTCGTCACGTCCTCCTGCGGGAGGTCCGTGCTCTCTCGAATCACAAGGTCGATCAGCACCTTGAAGTCATTCACGAACACCAAGGCCGACGCCGCCTCGTCCGCCAGAATGTCACCGAACAACTGCAAACAAACCAACACCTAGTTAGTATCACTCTACTCCACTCTACCTCCCTCTACCTGGCCTGCCTACCTGCAGCGCGTTCCAGAGATGCACCCGCCGCGCGGGCGGACACGGACAGCCGCACGAGTTGATGACGTGCAGCAGCGCGCCGCTGAGGTGCTCCCTGCCGTCCTTGACGTCGCGCAGCACCTCGCCCACCAGCACCGCGCGGCCGCACGCGCGCTCGCGCGCGTGGAAGAGCGCGAGGCACACGGTGGCGGCCGCGAAGACCTTGGTGGAGCAGCCGCCCAGCAGGCGCAGCAGCTTGGCCAGCATGCCCGCATACATGCTGCTGCTCTGCAGCACGGCGGCGCACACGTCGCTGCGCGTGGCCAGCAGCACGCGCTCCAGGAAGCCCAGCCACGCGAAGAGCTGCGCCGCCTGCGCGGCGTCCGCGGCGCTCAGCTCCTCCAGCGCCTGGCACGTGGAGCTCACGACCGCGCGCAGCTTGTGCGTGTCGCTGGCGTCTACGCGCACGGCCGCGTCGTCGCCCAGCAGCGCGCAGCAGGCGCCCAGCAGCTCCGCGGCGCGGATGCGCAGCCACAGCGGCGCGAAGACCACGTCCAGCACCAGCGCCCAGAGCTCGCGCGCGGTCTCGATGGGAGACGAGGAGAAGGCCGCAGGCTCGGCATTGTCGTTGCTGTTGCTGTTGTTGTCGTGGACGTGCAGCTGCCGCTCGGCGCGCGCGAGCAGCTCCAGGTTCTCGCTCTGGTCCATGGGCGAGTCCACGAGGCCGCGCAGGCCCATCGTAACGGTCGGAGGCGGTATGTAACGCTACGACGTTGGCGATATAATACGCTTGGAGCGACATCCTAGCGACTTGCGAGACGCCGAGCGTACATTCATGCAACATTGGAGACACCTGTTGTGAAATACTCTTTGTTAAGAAAGACACCGATCTGGCCAATCAGAAGACTTGTAAGATCATCTGTGTGGCATAACTGAGGATATTCGGTACTTACGGTTCGAGCACATCATGGGATCGCCAAGGTGGTATTATATCGTCCCTACTCACTGTTGAAAGAGCACGTTTCAGATCCCAGACGGAACACTCCCAACCACTTGGGATTTCGCTGCCTTCCTGCTCATCAGCCCGCCATGCGTTTAGGCTTTTCTCGCTTCTTGGTATTAGTCGCTACCTGCGTGACTGTCCTTCATGCAAGCAGCGACGCCGCGCCAACCACGAGCGCGGAAACCAAGGGGCCACACTCGAACCCCGTTCAGAACGACAGCGGCGGCAGGCAGTTTTTGCGAGTCCACACGTCGATTGCGAGCAAAACGAGCGGCGATAACCAAGACGACGAAGAGCGAACCTTCAGCCTCAAGAAACTTGTAGGCGTGGAAAAGAGGCCAAACGATTTCGCCAAAGCGGTCCTGAAGAAGATGACCAAGGACGAGGAGTACAAGCTCGAGATGTTCGCAAAGTGGCAGCAGCACGAACTCACCATTGGCGAGATCTCGAAGAAGCTGAACGTGCCCAAGAGCAAGCGCTACCTGCCGTTGCTTTTGGAGTACGTCAACCATGCTTACACTACTAAGGCCTCTGAAGTCGCTAGAAACCAACGAGTTCACTTCGGAGGCATTGACGTACGGCCCTTCGACAGCGACAAGATGGTAGAGTGGCTACGCCACTTTGGGCGATAGAGAAGTCGCAGCATAAGTACCATTCGTTCCGCATGGTAGCGTTGGAGTCACTCCTTAGAGCAACATTTTCATTTGTTGCCCTCAACATTATTTAGGACGACCAACGCGCTATTCTGCAAAAATCGTTGCAGCCATTACACTATTGGAGTCGTAGTCGCCACATCAGTCGAAATTGGCGCATCACTCGGAGTTTGCGTCGGTGTAGGAGTGGGTGTGGGTGTAGGCTTCTTCTTCGGTGACCTTGGCGTCTTCGGTTGAGTTGGTGCCGTCGATGGTGAATCTGTTTTAGTAGCTCCTTGTGTACTGGATGGTGCAGGAGCATCGTTAGGTTTGGCGGTTGTGGCAGGCTTTGGCTTTGACGGCTTACCAGTTTTAGCTGGCGAGGAAGTTTTCTTCACAGATGCCACTGAATAAGGGTTTTGAAGGAAACGGGCTCGGATAGGTAACTCTCCGACCGGAGTCCTCTTCTCAGCACCACACTCGTCACCATACTGACTGTAGAGATTAACATCCCTGCTGTCGTTGTCGTCATCGTCATCGCCGTCGGTCTCAAGAGCCAACGGAGTCGCACTTTCGTCCTCAATATCATCGGCGGTCCCGCGGAGCAGTGTCGACACGCCCTTAGCAGGCGTCGGAGCCGAGTACGTTCCGTCGACTGCTTGGGCCGACACTGATGATGTGGTCGTGGTTGTGACGAGCACTGCCACGCACACTGCGCTGGCGAGGAGGTGATGCAGGAGCTTCATGGTGCTCGGGTGCTCGGGTGCTCTTGGAGGCTCGCAGGCCGTTGAGCTCGCTTGGTGGGTGAGTTGCTAGGTACTTGGTGCTTTTCGGAATGTTCCAACTCGTGTGAGTAAGTGCTCTGGTCGCATGCACCTGTGCAGGCTGTCATCATAGGCGCGGTACTCGTGCCAACCGAAGCGAAAACCTATTTCATTTCTGATGCTCGTCTTGGGGTCCTGGGGCGGAAAAACGTATCCGCTGACTTTTCTTGCCATGTGAAGGAGTGAACAAGTTCACGATTGGTACAAATGGGGTGGGTGGGTGGGTGGGTGGGTGGGTGGGTGGGTGACCTGATAAGGTTTAAACGAACGAAGCAGACAGCTTCGACCGACCACCCGTTTGTTCTCGTCCTCGCTGTAAGATACCAAAGAAATGGTACCGTATCGGATACTGGCAGTGCAAGAGGTGATAATCCGTGACCCGATGGTGTCGGGTGGCTCAGATACAAAACAATGAGAAGTAGACTGAATATGCAAAGATAGCTGCAAGCTGGATCGAGACTGCATCGTGCATGTATTGGATTTCACACCGAGTACTAGTGGATAAATTTGCCGCGGATAATTTCGCCACTGCAACTCTGCTGGCATGGTGGAGCACTAGCACGAGCATGCAGAGCACAGTTTACATTGCCATACAAGTCGTTCATAAACTCGATCGCGCCAGATAGGGACAATCGTGTGCTCATTCGTTTCCCCTTTCGACTCGCTTCTTCATGGGGTCGTATCATATCATCATGTTCGCGGCGCAGGAAATGCAAACAAGGAACTTCTTCGACCATGGTGCAGTAGACTCACTTTCACATCTTCATTCCAATAGTTACTTACTTTAGATACACTGTCTCGTACATCGAGACAACACACTGCACTGCACGGCACGACATCGAGTCACAACGGGGCTGCTGATGCTGACTTTTTCTCACACGGGACGTGATTCAGAACAACGGTCGCCCACTCCAGCCGCCAACCAGTCTCTACTTCGCCTTCGGAGTCGCCGTAGGTGTCGCCGTAGGTGTCGCCTTCGAGGTTGCTGTCGGCGTGGGCGACGGCTTCGGAGTCACCGTCGCGTTGGCGGGCTTGGCAGGTGCAGTCGAATTCGCCGGGATTGGCGTGGCGTTCGTGGGCTTGGACGTTGAGGGCAGCGCTGTCTCGTTCGTGGGTTTAGGCGGTGCCGTCGAATTCGTTGGTAGTGCAGTTGCATTCGCGGGCTTCGGAGATGTCGTCGAGTTCGTCGGCACTGCGGTCGCATTTGCGGTCTTGGGCGGCGCGGTCGAGTTCGTCGGCACTGCTGTTGCATTCGCAGGCCTGGGAGGTGCCGTCGAGTTCGTCGAAGCCGCCATTGTATTCGCGGCCTTGGACGGCGCCGGCGTGCCGTACGGGCTTGTCGTCTTGGGGGCTACCGTAGGCGTTGCAGTCGTAGGCTTCGGGGTCGCCGCTGCTGCTGCTGCTGCACTCAGCCGGCGGGCGTCGACTGCCGCATCCGGCTCAGCTGCTTGCTTCAACTTCGTGTCCAAGGCGTCCTTGACATCGATGGACACCTCACTGCTGTCGTTGTCGTCATCGTCATCGCCGTCGGTCTCAAGAGCCAACGGAGTCGCACTTTCGTCCTCAATATCATCGGCGGTCCCGCGGAGCAGTGTCGACACGCCCTTAGCAGGCGTCGGAGCCGAGTACGTTCCGTCGACTGCTTGGGCCGACACTGATGATGTGGTCGTGGTTGTGACGAGCACTGCCACGCACACTGCGCTGGCGAGGAGGTGATGCAGGAGCTTCATGGTGCTCGGGTGCTCGGGTGCTCTTGGAGGCTCGCAGGCCGTTGAGCTCGCTTGGTGGGTGAGTTGCTAGGTACTTGGTGCTTTTCGGAATGTTCCAACTCGTGTGAGTAAGTGCTCTGGTCGCATGCACCTGTGCAGGCTGTCATCATAGGCGCGGTACTCGTGCCAACCGAAGCGAAAACCTATTTCATTTCTGATGCTCGTCTTGGGGTCCTGGGGCGGAAACACGTATCCGCTGACTTTTCTTGCCATGTGAAGGAGTGAACAAGTACACGATTGGTACAAATGGGGTGGGTGGGTGGGTGGGTGACCTGATAAGGTTTAAACGAACGAAGCAGACAGCTTCGACCGACCACCCGTTTGTTCTCGTCCTCGCTGTAAGATACCAAAGAAATGGTACCGTATCGGATACTGGCAGTGCAAGAGGTAATAATCCGTGACCCGATGGTGTCGGGCCATCTGTGTGGCTCAGATACAAAACAATGAGAAGTAGACTGAATATGCAGAAGATAGCTGCAAGCTGGATCGAGACTGCATCGTGCATGTATTGGATTTCACACCGAGTACTAGTGGATAAATTTGCCGCGGATAATTTCGCCACTGCAACTCTGCTGGCATGGTGGAGCACTAGCACGAGCATGCAGAGCACAGTTTACATTGCCATACAAGTCGTTCATAAACTCGATCGCGCCAGATAGGGACAATCGTGTGCTCATTCGTTTCCCCTTTCGACTCGCTTCTTCATGGGGTCGTATCATATCATCGTGTTCGCGGCGCAGGAAATGCAAACAAGGAACTTCTTCGACCATGGTGCAGTAGACTCACTTTCACATCTTCATTCCAATAGTTACTTACTTTAGATACACTGTCTCGTACATCGAGACAACACACTGCACTGCACGGCACGACATCGAGTCACAACGGGGCTGCTGATGCTGACTTTTTCTCACACGGGACGTGATTCAGAACAGCTTGGTCGCCCACTCCAGCCGCCAACCAGTCTCTACTTCGCCTTCGGAGTCGCCGTAGGTGTCGCCGTAGGTGTCGCCTTCGAGGTTGCTGTCGGCGTGGGCGACGGCTTCGGAGTCACCGTCGCGTTGGCGGGCTTGGCAGGTGCAGTCGAATTCGCCGGGATTGGCGTGGCGTTCGTGGGCTTGGACGTTGAGGGCAGCGCTGTCTCGTTCGTGGGTTTAGGCGGTGCCGTCGAATTCGTTGGTAGTGCAGTTGCATTCGCGGGCTTCGGAGATGTCGTCGAGTTCGTCGGCACTGCGGTCGCATTTGCGGTCTTGGGCGGCGCGGTCGAGTTCGTCGGCACTGCTGTTGCATTCGCAGGCCTGGGAGGTGCCGTCGAGTTCGTCGAAGCCGCCATTGTATTCGCGGCCTTGGACGGCGCCGGCGTGCCGTACGGGCTTGTCGTCTTGGGGCTACCGTAGGCGTTGCAGTCGTAGGCTTCGGGGTCGCCGCTGCTGCTGCTGCTGCACTCAGCCGGCGGGCGTCGACTGCCGCATCCGGCTCAGCTGCTTGCTTCAACTTCGTGTCCAAGGCGTCCTTGACATCGATGGACACCTCACTGCTGTCGTTGTCGTCATCGTCATCGCCGTCGGTCTCAAGAGCCAACGGAGTCGCACTTTCGTCCTCAATATCATCGGCGGTCCCGCGGAGCAGTGTCGACACGCCCTTAGCAGGCGTCGGAGCCGAGTACGTTCCGTCGACTGCTTGGGCCGACACTGATGATGTGGTCGTGGTTGTGACGAGCACTGCCACGCACACTGCGCTGGCGAGGAGGTGATGCAGGAGCTTCATGGTGCTCGGGTGCTCGGGTGCTCTTGGAGGCTCGCAGGCCGTTGAGCTCGCTTGGTGGGTGAGTTGCTAGGTACTTGGTGCTTTTCGGAATGTTCCAACTCGTGTGAGTAAGTGCTCTGGTCGCATGCACCTGTGCAGGCTGTCATCATAGGCGCGGTACTCGTGCCAACCGAAGCGAAAACCTATTTCATTTCTGATGCTCGTCTTGGGGTCCTGGGGCGGAAACACGTATCCGCTGACTTTTCTTGCCATGTGAAGGAGTGAACAAGTACACGATTGGTACAAATGGGGTGGGTGGGTGGGTGGGTGACCTGATAAGGTTTAAACGAACGAAGCAGACAGCTTCGACCGACCACCCGTTTGTTCTCGTCCTCGCTGTAAGATACCAAAGAAATGGTACCGTATCGGATACTGGCAGTGCAAGAGGTGATAATCCGTGACCCGATGGTGTCGGGCCATCTGGGTGGCTCAGATACAAAACAATGAGAAGTAGACTGAATATGCAGAAGATAGCTGCAAGCTGGATCGAGACTGCATCGTGCATGTATTGGATTTCACACCGAGTACTAGTGGATAAATTTGCCGCGGATAATTTCGCCACTGCAACTCTGCTGGCATGGTGGAGCACTAGCACGAGCATGCAGAGCACAGTTTACATTGCCATACAAGTCGTTCATAAACTCGATCGCGCCAGATAGGGACAATCGTGTGCTCATTCGTTTCCCCTTTCGACTCGCTTCTTCATGGGGTCGTATCATATCATCGTGTTCGCGGCGCAGGAAATGCAAACAAGGAACTTCTTCGACCATGGTGCAGTAGACTCACTTTCACATCTTCATTCCAATAGTTACTTACTTTAGATACACTGTCTCGTACATCGAGACAACACACTGCACTGCACGGCACGACATCGAGTCACAACGGGGCTGCTGATGCTGACTTTTTCTCACACGGGACGTGATTCAGAACAGCTTGGTCGCCCACTCCAGCCGCCAACCAGTCTCTACTTCGCCTTCGGAGTCGCCGTAGGTGTCGCCGTAGGTGTCGCCTTCGAGGTTGCTGTCGGCGTGGGCGACGGCTTCGGAGTCACCGTCGCGTTGGCGGGCTTGGCAGGTGCAGTCGAATTCGCCGGGATTGGCGTGGCGTTCGTGGGCTTGGACGTTGAGGGCAGCGCTGTCTCGTTCGTGGGTTTAGGCGGTGCCGTCGAATTCGTTGGTAGTGCAGTTGCATTCGCGGGCTTCGGAGATGTCGTCGAGTTCGTCGGCACTGCGGTCGCATTTGCGGTCTTGGGCGGCGCGGTCGAGTTCGTCGGCACTGCTGTTGCATTCGCAGGCCTGGGAGGTGCCGTCGAGTTCGTCGAAGCCGCCATTGTATTCGCGGCCTTGGACGGCGCCGGCGTGCCGTACGGGCTTGTCGTCTTGGGGGCTACCGTAGGCGTTGCAGTCGTAGGGGTCGCCGCTGCTGCTGCTGCTGCACTCAGCCGGCGGGCGTCGACTGCCGCATCCGGCTCAGCTGCTTGCTTCAACTTCGTGTCCAAGGCGTCCTTGACATCGATGGACACCTCACTGCTGTCGTTGTCGTCATCGTCATCGCCGTCGGTCTCAAGAGCCAACGGAGTCGCACTTTCGTCCTCAATATCATCGGCGGTCCCGCGGAGCAGTGTCGACACGTCCTTAGCAGGCGTCGGAGCCGAGTACGTTCCGTCGACTGCTTGGGCCGACACTGATGATGTGGTCGTGGTTGTGACGAGCACTGCCACGCACACTGCGCTGGCGAGGAGGTGATGCAGGAGCTTCATGGTGCTCGGGTGCTCTTGGAGGCTCGCAGGCCGTTGAGCTCGCTTGGTGGGTGAGTTGCTAGGTACTTGGTGCTTTTCGGAATGTTCCAACTCGTGTGAGTAAGTGCTCTGGTCGCATGCACCTGTGCAGGCTGTCATCATAGGCGCGGTACTCGTGCCAACCGAAGCGAAAACCTATTTCATTTCTGATGCTCGTCTTGGGGTCCTGGGGCGGAAAAACGTATCCGCTGACTTTTCTTGCCATGTGAAGGAGTGAACAAGTTCACGATTGGTACAAATGGGGTGGGTGGGTGGGTGACCTGATAAGGTTTAAACGAACGAAGCAGACAGCTTCGACCGACCACCCGTTTGTTCTCGTCCTCGCTGTAAGATACCAAAGAAATGGTACCGTATCGGATACTGGCAGTGCAAGAGGTGATAATCCGTGACCCGATGGTGTCGGGCCATCTGGGTGGCTCAGATACAAAACAATGAGAAGTAGACTGAATATGCAAAGATAGCTGCAAGCTGGATCGAGACTGCATCGTGCATGTATTGGATTTCACACCGAGTACTAGTGGATAAATTTGCCGCGGATAATTTCGCCACTGCAACTCTGCTGGCATGGTGGAGCACTAGCACGAGCATGCAGAGCACAGTTTACATTGCCATACAAGTCGTTCATAAACTCGATCGCGCCAGATAGGGACAATCGTGTGCTCATTCGTTTCCCCTTTCGACTCGCTTCTTCATGGGGTCGTATCATATCATCATGTTCGCGGCGCAGGAAATGCAAACAAGGAACTTCTTCGACCATGGTGCAGTAGACTCACTTTCACATCTTCATTCCAATAGTTACTTACTTTAGATACACTGTCTCGTACATCGAGACAACACACTGCACGGCACGGCACGACATCGAGTCACAACGGGGCTGCTGATGCTGACTTTTCTCACACGGGACGTGATTCAGAACAGCTTGGTCGCCCACTCCAGCCGCCAACCAGTCTCTACTTCGCCTTCGGAGTCGCCGTAGGTGTCGCCGTAGGTGTCGCCTTCGAGGTTGCTGTCGGCGTGGGCGACGGCTTCGGAGTCACCGTCGCGTTGGCGGGCTTGGCAGGTGCAGTCGAATTCGCCGGGATTGGCGTGGCGTTCGTGGGCTTGGACGTTGAGGGCAGCGCTGTCTCGTTCGTGGGTTTAGGCGGTGCCGTCGAATTCGTTGGTAGTGCAGTTGCATTCGCGGGCTTCGGAGATGTCGTCGAGTTCGTCGGCACTGCGGTCGCATTTGCGGTCTTGGGCGGCGCGGTCGAGTTCGTCGGCACTGCTGTTGCATTCGCAGGCCTGGGAGGTGCCGTCGAGTTCGTCGAAGCCGCCATTGTATTCGCGGCCTTGGACGGCGCCGGCGTGCCGTACGGGCTTGTCGTCTTGGGGGCTACCGTAGGCGTTGCAGTCGTAGGCTTCGGGGTCGCCGCTGCTGCTGCTGCTGCACTCAGCCGGCGGGCGTCGACTGCCGCATCCGGCTCAGCTGCTTGCTTCAACTTCGTGTCCAAGGCGTCCTTGACATCGATGGACACCTCACTGCTGTCGTTGTCGTCATCGTCATCGCCGTCGGTCTCAAGAGCCAACGGAGTCGCACTTTCGTCCTCAATATCATCGGCGGTCCCGCGGAGCAGTGTCGACACGTCCTTAGCAGGCGTCGGAGCCGAGTACGTTCCGTCGACTGCTTGGGCCGACACTGATGATGTGGTCGTGGTTGTGACGAGCACTGCCACGCACACTGCGCTGGCGAGGAGGTGATGCAGGAGCTTCATGGTGCTCGGGTGCTCTTGGAGGCTCGCAGGCCGTTGAGCTCGCTTGGTGGGTGAGTTGCTAGGTACTTGGTGCTTTTCGGAATGTTCCAACTCGTGTGAGTAAGTGCTCTGGTCGCATGCACCTGTGCAGGCTGTCATCATAGGCGCGGTACTCGTGCCAACCGAAGCGAAAACCTATTTCATTTCTGATGCTCGTCTTGGGGTCCTGGGGCGGAAACACGTATCCGCTGACTTTTCTTGCCATGTGAAGGAGTGAACAAGTACACGATTGGTACAAATGGGGTGGGTGGGTGGGTGGGTGGGTGACCTGATAAGGTTTAAACGAACGAAGCAGACAGCTTCGACCGACCACCCGTTTGTTCTCGTCCTCGCTGTAAGATACCAAAGAAATGGTACCGTATCGGATACTGGCAGTGCAAGAGGTGATAATCCGTGACCCGATGGTGTCGGGCCATCTGGGTGGCTCAGATACAAAACAATGAGAAGTAGACTGAATATGCAGAAGATAGCTGCAAGCTGGATCGAGACTGCATCGTGCATGTATTGGATTTCACACCGAGTACTAGTGGATAAATTTGCCGCGGATAATTTCGCCACTGCAACTCTGCTGGCATGGTGGAGCACTAGCACGAGCATGCAGAGCACAGTTTACATTGCCATACAAGTCGTTCATAAACTCGATCGCGCCAGATAGGGACAATCGTGTGCTCATTCGTTTCCCCTTTCGACTCGCTTCTTCATGGGGTCGTATCATATCATCATGTTCGCGGCGCAGGAAATGCAAACAAGGAACTTCTTCGACCATGGTGCAGTAGACTCACTTTCACATCTTCATTCCAATAGTTACTTACTTTAGATACACTGTCTCGTACATCGAGACAACACACTGCACTGCACGGCACGACATCGAGTCACAACGGGGCTGCTGATGCTGACTTTTTCTCACACGGGACGTGATTCAGAACAGCTTGGTCGCCCACTCCAGCCGCCAACCAGTCTCTACTTCGCCTTCGGAGTCGCCGTAGGTGTCGCCGTAGGTGTCGCCGTAGGTGTCGCCGTAGGTGTCGCCTTCGAGGTTGCTGTCGGCGTGGGCGACGGCTTCGGAGTCACCGTCGCGTTGGCGGGCTTGGCAGGTGCAGTCGAATTCGCCGGGATTGGCGTGGCGTTCGTGGGCTTGGACGTTGAGGGCAGCGCTGTCTCGTTCGTGGGTTTAGGCGGTGCCGTCGAATTCGTTGGTAGTGCAGTTGCATTCGCGGGCTTCGGAGATGTCGTCGAGTTCGTCGGCACTGCGGTCGCATTTGCGGTCTTGGGCGGCGCGGTCGAGTTCGTCGGCACTGCTGTTGCATTCGCAGGCCTGGGAGGCGCGGTCGAGTTCGTCGAAGCCGCCATTGTATTCGCGGCCTTGGACGGCGCCGGCGTGCCGTACGGGTTTGTCGTCTTGGGGGCTACCGTAGGCGTTGCAGTCGTAGGCTTCGGGGTCGCCGCTGCTGCGGCTGCTGCTGCACTCAGCCGGCGGGCGTCGACTGCCGCATCCGGCTCAGCCGCTTGCTTCAACTTCGTGTCCAAGGCGTCCTTGACATCGATGGACACCTCACTGCTGTCGTTGTCGTCATCGTCATCGCCGTCGGTCTCATGAGCCAACGGAGTCGCACTTTCGTCCTCAATATCATCGGCGGTCCCGCGGAGCAGTGTCGACACGCCCTTAGCAGGCGTCGGAGCCGAGTACGTTCCGTCGACTGCTTGGGCCGACACTGATAATGTGGTCGTGGTTGTGACGAGCACTGCCACGCACACTGCGCTGGCGAGGAGGTGATGCAGGAGCTTCATGGTGCTCGGGTGCTCTTGGAGGCTCGCAGGCCGTTGAGCTCGCTTGGTGGGTGAGTTGCTAGGTACTTGGTGCTTTTCGGAATGTTCCAACTCGTGTGAGTAAGTGCTCTGGTCGCATGCACCTGTGCAGGCTGTCATCATAGGCGCGGTACTCGTGCCAACCGAAGCGAAAACCTATTTCATTTCTGATGCTCGTCTTGGGGTCCTGGGGCGGAAAAACGTATCCGCTGACTTTTCTTGCCATGTGAAGGAGTGAACAAGTTCACGATTGGTACAAATGGGGTGGGTGGGTGGGTGGGTGGGTGACCTGATAAGGTTTAAACGAACGAAGCAGACAGCTTCGACCGACCACCCGTTTGTTCTCGTCCTCGCTGTAAGATACCAAAGAAATGGTACCGTATCGGATACTGGCAGTGCAAGAGGTGATAATCCGTGACCCGATGGTGTCGGGCCATCTGGGTGGCTCAGATACAAAACAATGAGAAGTAGACTGAATATGCAAAGATAGCTGCAAGCTGGATCGAGACTGCATCGTGCATGTATTGGATTTCACACCGAGTACTAGTGGATAAATTTGCCGCGGATAATTTCGCCACTGCAACTCTGCTGGCATGGTGGAGCACTAGCACGAGCATGCAGAGCACAGTTTACATTGCCATACAAGTCGTTCATAAACTCGATCGCGGCAGATAGGGACAATCGTGTGCTCATTCGTTTCCCCTTTCGACTCGCTTCTTCATGGGGTCGTATCATATCATCATGTTCGCGGCGCAGGAAATGCAAACAAGGAACTTCTTCGACCATGGTGCAGTAGACTCACTTTCACATCTTCATTCCAATAGTTACTTACTTTAGATACACTGTCTCGTACATCGAGACAACACACTGCACTGCACGGCACGACATCGAGTCACAACGGGGCTGCTGATGCTGACTTTTTCTCACACGGGACGTGATTCAGAACAACGGTCGCCCACTCCAGCCGCCAACCAGTCTCTACTTCGCCTTCGGAGTCGCCGTAGGTGTCGCCGTAGGTGTCGCCGTAGGTGTCGCCGTAGGTGTCGCCTTCGAGGTTGCTGTCGGCGTGGGCGACGGCTTCGGAGTCACCGTCGCGTTGGCGGGCTTGGCAGGTGCAGTCGAATTCGCCGGGATTGGCGTGGCGTTCGTGGGCTTGGACGTTGAGGGCAGCGCTGTCTCGTTCGTGGGTTTAGGCGGTGCCGTCGAATTCGTTGGTAGTGCAGTTGCATTCGCGGGCTTCGGAGATGTCGTCGAGTTCGTCGGCACTGCGGTCGCATTTGCGGTCTTGGGCGGCGCGGTCGAGTTCGTCGGCACTGCTGTTGCATTCGCAGGCCTGGGAGGTGCCGTCGAGTTCGTCGAAGCCGCCATTGTATTCGCGGCCTTGGACGGCGCCGGCGTGCCGTACGGGTTTGTCGTCTTGGGGGCTACCGTAGGCGTTGCAGTCGTAGGCTTCGGGGTCGCCGCTGCTGCTGCTGCTGCACTCAGCCGGCGGGCGTCGACTGCCGCATCCGGCTCAGCTGCTTGCTTCAACTTCGTGTCCAAGGCGTCCTTGACATCGATGGACACCTCACTGCTGTCGTTGTCGTCATCGTCATCGCCGTCGGTCTCAAGAGCCAACGGAGTCGCACTTTCGTCCTCAATATCATCGGCGGTCCCGCGGAGCAGTGTCGACACGTCCTTAGCAGGCGTCGGAGCCGAGTACGTTCCGTCGACTGCTTGGGCCGACACTGATGATGTGGTCGTGGTTGTGACGAGCACTGCCACGCACACTGCGCTGGCGAGGAGGTGATGCAGGAGCTTCATGGTGCTCGGGTGCTCTTGGAGGCTCGCAGGCCGTTGAGCTCGCTTGGTGGGTGAGTTGCTAGGTACTTGGTGCTTTTCGGAATGTTCCAACTCGTGTGAGTAAGTGCTCTGGTCGCATGCACCTGTGCAGGCTGTCATCATAGGCGCGGTACTCGTGCCAACCGAAGCGAAAACCTATTTCATTTCTGATGCTCGTCTTGGGGTCCTGGGGCGGAAACACGTATCCGCTGACTTTTCTTGCCATGTGAAGGAGTGAACAAGTACACGATTGGTACAAATGGGGTGGGTGGGTGGGTGGGTGGGTGACCTGATAAGGTTTAAACGAACGAAGCAGACAGCTTCGACCGACCACCCGTTTGTTCTCGTCCTCGCTGTAAGATACCAAAGAAATGGTACCGTATCGGATACTGGCAGTGCAAGAGGTAATAATCCGTGACCCGATGGTGTCGGGCCATCTGTGTGGCTCAGATACAAAACAATGAGAAGTAGACTGAATATGCAGAAGATAGCTGCAAGCTGGATCGAGACTGCATCGTGCATGTATTGGATTTCACACCGAGTACTAGTGGATAAATTTGCCGCGGATAATTTCGCCACTGCAACTCTGCTGGCATGGTGGAGCACTAGCACGAGCATGCAGAGCACAGTTTACATTGCCATACAAGTCGTTCATAAACTCGATCGCGCCAGATAGGGACAATCGTGTGCTCATTCGTTTCCCCTTTCGACTCGCTTCTTCATGGGGTCGTATCATATCATCGTGTTCGCGGCGCAGGAAATGCAAACAAGGAACTTCTTCGACCATGGTGCAGTAGACTCACTTTCACATCTTCATTCCAATAGTTACTTACTTTAGATACACTGTCTCGTACATCGAGACAACACACTGCACGGCACGGCACGACATCGAGTCACAACGGGGCTGCTGATGCTGACTTTTTCTCACACGGGACGTGATTCAGAACAGCTTGGTCGCCCACTCCAGCCGCCAACCAGTCTCTACTTCGCCTTCGGAGTCGCCGTAGGTGTCGCCGTAGGTGTCGCCTTCGAGGTTGCTGTCGGCGTGGGCGACGGCTTCGGAGTCACCGTCGCGTTGGCGGGCTTGGCAGGTGCAGTCGAATTCGCCGGGATTGGCGTGGCGTTCGTGGGCTTGGACGTTGAGGGCAGCGCTGTCTCGTTCGTGGGTTTAGGCGGTGCCGTCGAATTCGTTGGTAGTGCAGTTGCATTCGCGGGCTTCGGAGATGTCGTCGAGTTCGTCGGCACTGCGGTCGCATTTGCGGTCTTGGGCGGCGCGGTCGAGTTCGTCGGCACTGCTGTTGCATTCGCAGGCCTGGGAGGTGCCGTCGAGTTCGTCGAAGCCGCCATTGTATTCGCGGCCTTGGACGGCGCCGGCGTGCCGTACGGGCTTGTCGTCTTGGGGGCTACCGTAGGCGTTGCAGTCGTAGGCTTCGGGGTCGCCGCTGCTGCTGCTGCTGCACTCAGCCGGCGGGCGTCGACTGCCGCATCCGGCTCAGCTGCTTGCTTCAACTTCGTGTCCAAGGCGTCCTTGACATCGATGGACACCTCACTGCTGTCGTTGTCGTCATCGTCATCGCCGTCGGTCTCAAGAGCCAACGGAGTCGCACTTTCGTCCTCAATATCATCGGCGGTCCCGCGGAGCAGTGTCGACACGCCCTTAGCAGGCGTCGGAGCCGAGTACGTTCCGTCGACTGCTTGGGCCGACACTGATGATGTGGTCGTGGTTGTGACGAGCACTGCCACGCACACTGCGCTGGCGAGGAGGTGATGCAGGAGCTTCATGGTGCTCGGGTGCTCTTGGAGGCTCGCAGGCCGTTGAGCTCGCTTGGTGGGTGAGTTGCTAGGTACTTGGTGCTTTTCGGAATGTTCCAACTCGTGTGAGTAAGTGCTCTGGTCGCATGCACCTGTGCAGGCTGTCATCATAGGCGCGGTACTCGTGCCAACCGAAGCGAAAACCTATTTCATTTCTGATGCTCGTCTTGGGGTCCTGGGGCGGAAACACGTATCCGCTGACTTTTCTTGCCATGTGAAGGAGTGAACAAGTACACGATTGGTACAAATGGGGTGGGTGGGTGGGTGGGTGGGTGACCTGATAAGGTTTAAACGAACGAAGCAGACAGCTTCGACCGACCACCCGTTTGTTCTCGTCCTCGCTGTAAGATACCAAAGAAATGGTACCGTATCGGATACTGGCAGTGCAAGAGGTGATAATCCGTGACCCGATGGTGTCGGGCCATCTGGGTGGCTCAGATACAAAACAATGAGAAGTAGACTGAATATGCAGAAGATAGCTACAAGCTGGATCGAGACTGCATCGTGCATGTATTGGATTTCACACCGAGTACTAGTGGATAAATTTGCCGCGGATAATTTCGCCACTGCAACTCTGCTGGCATGGTGGAGCACTAGCACGATGTAGTGTGTGAATCATTTGGCCATCCGCTTCCTGCAACGAGCAACGTATTCTGCAGTTGTAAAACCTCCGCCTGGTGGCAAGAGGCACTAGACGGTGGTTACCTAGGGAGCACTAGGAGTAAAGCATGGTCGAGTAGCTGCAGGAGAGGCTAACTTTTAAATCACATCTGAATTGCATTCCAGAGCTCAAGTCGACTAACAAGCAAGGCTGTCGCCGACTCAAGCTCTAGTTCAGGCTGTCAAGACACTACAAAGTATACTTTAGCTGTGTTCAAGCAGCATGGCGGAGCCAAGTCCGCCAAAGCGTAGCCGTGCCAACACGGACGGCGACGCGGGAAGCAACAGTGTGAGGCCCAAGGGGGTTACGCTGCAAGAACCACCGCTCAGCACAAGCTTCGCGCATGAAGCCTTGGTGAAGTGGAAGCACGAGCGGGTCCTGTATGAAGATGCAGTGGAAAATCGCTGTGCGGAAACGGGAGAGGTTATCACCGCCGTGCGAAGGCCCGTGCTGAAGAGCATAAACAAGAGGTTGTTGAAGTCGTTCTCGGAGTTCGAGTTACGAATTCCTGTTGAGAACATCACCGAGGAGATGCTGACTGCAGCAATTGATCACATCCTTGGCAGCGTGATGAATGATGCTACGCCGGACGTGATGGGGATCATGGCACAACACTTGAAGCTGGACCTGGGGCAGAAGGACGTGAAAGCACGCATCCTGGACTGCTTCGACTGTATGGAGGAGGTAATGAGGTGCACGGTCTGGGTAAATCCTAAAAAGCAATACGAAGTTGAAGTGCAAGATCATAGTGGAGAATCTGAGACCCGGCACACTCAAACATCAAGTCAAGCGGGCCATCGAATATGATCCTGCTCTCAAGGCAGACTTGCACCGCCTTTTTGATGTCGTGAAGCATGAGGCCATCAAGAACCAGCAGGCCTTCGACTTGTACCAGCGCATGGACAAGCGGGACAGTGGCAACAAGGACAACAGACACAAGAAGCAGCTTGGTCATGACAAGAAACAGTTCAACTATGACAAGAAGCAGGTCATCAATGACAAAAAGCAGGGCCACCATGACGATCGAAGACCAGCACAGAGGCCAGCGCACAGGAAGCGCGAAGGTCCACCGCCGAATGGTTGCCTGCACTGCCGACGTGGTGATCACTGACTGGAGGACTGCCCGACTGCCGATGAAACGTAGAAGAGGGAAGCATTGAGGGCATACTTGGAGAAGAAGAAGGGTGGTCCTGAAAAAACGACGGTGAAGCGCCTAGCAACGAGTGAATGTATCGGTGATCGAGAGATCATTTTCAACGATCTGGTTGTAATGCATTAATGTTTGGACAACGGCACGACCTACAACATCATTCCGCGAAACATCGTCCAAGAGTTACAAATCCTGGACCCTACTGTGGAGTCAACTGTTGCTGGACGCGTGAATTTGCGTGGGCTGACCTGCATTATCACCGAGACCCCTGAAGAAGAATTCCTACTGGGCAAGAGGACGTTGAAGGCTCTCGGCATCGACGTCGACGAACTTCTGGCAGGACAGGTCACCCGGGGAGTTGCTGATATTGATCCGTTCGATGATGAGCGGGACTACAAGCCTATTGCTGGACCTGATGCTGATGCCATCAAAGTGCGTCTTCGTGAGATGGTTACAGAGGCAGTGAACAATGGGTTTCCGGCTGAAAGGAGTGAAGAGCTGTATGTAATTGCATCAAAAAGGGACATTTGGCGTCTACAAATTAGCGATGACCCCCCAGCTCGACTTACACCGTTCACGATTCGACTTAAGGATGAAGCGGAGCCCTATCGCTGCAAGCCCAGGAAATATGCCCCTGCGCAACGAGATTTCCTGCGTCAGTTCAACGAAAAGCTAATTGCCATCGGCTGGGCCTACAAAAACCCTGAGAGTCGTTGGGCATGCCCGGCACTGCCTGTGCGCAAGCCCGGCAAGGAAAACGAGTGGAGACAGACGATTGACTTCAGACCGGTTAACGCTCTCACGCAGCCACTCGCAGGTGGCATGACTAACAATGAGACTCATCTGGAGGATGTAAGGGGCAAGGAGCACAAGCAAACAGCGGATTTCATCAAGAGGTTTTTTTTCAGATGGCCCTTGCTGCTGAGAGTCAAGAATGCCAGTCATACATGGCTGCTGATGGTGAAGTCATCACGCCAACTCGCCTGCAGCAAGGATCTGTCGACTCCTCCCTGCATTTTCAGCAGTCTATTGAGAAGGTGATGCGTGAGAAAAATCTTCTGTTCGAGCACGTACTTGTTTGGGTGGACGACCTACTCATATACGCACGAACGATTGATGAATTTCTCGAGACTATTGATTTGATTTACTCGCAGTTGGAGAAGTATGGCCTGTTCCTAGGAATGGACAAGACTTGTTTGTACACCAGAACCGCGAAGTGGTGTGGCCGTGTGCTGACCAAGGATGGTGTGTCGTACGACTCGAGCAAGATTCAAGCACTGATTGACATGCCCGTGCCCACCACTGCTGGAGCACTGCAACAATTCTTGTGTGCTGCCGGTTGGATGCGCAGCAGTTTGGTTGATTTTGCCCGGATGTGCAAGCCCCTGCAAGAACGACTGGACAAGGAGCTGGCTGGCACCCGTCGAACCAAACGTGTAGCTGGCAACATCTCTATAGAGCTGACCCCAGATGAAATTGAAAGCTTTCAACACGTGAATAACCTGTTACAAAATGCTGCCACCCTTGTGCTACCAGACCCAGCAGGCACCATCTGCATGTACAGTGATGCGAGTAACGAGGGCTGGAGCATCATCTTGACGCAAGTGAAGGACTGGGATAACCGCACACCGGTCAGAGACCAGCACCATGACCTCTTGCACTGCATGAGCGGGACCTTCCATGGCGCCTCCCGGAACTGGAGCGTCATTGAAAAGGAGGGCTGCCCGATTGTGCGGGCATGCTCCGAGCTGGACTACCTACTGATCAGAGACAAGGGCTTCAAGATGTTCACAGATCATAGAAATCTCATCTACATATTTGCACCGGGCTCTGAAATCAAGAAGCACATTCGTGGCAAACTGCTTCGCTGGAGTTTGAAGCTCAATGAGTACAACTATGAAATCGAGCACATTGCTGGCGAGGACAATGTCTGGTCTGACATGTTCTCCAGGTGGGCAGGAGAGAAATCGGCTGAAACTCACACTAGCTCGATGAAGCGATGGAATACTACAATGTCGCACCAGCTATGACCTCTAGTAGACATGGAATGGCCCAGTATCGCGGACATACAAGCAGCTCAGAGGGGCAAAGTAGCGCCCATATCACATCAGCTTGACGACCAAGATGTGTACGTCGACTCTTGTTCGAGGCCGTAGATTCCAGAGAAAGCTGATGACCTGCTTCTACGCCTCATGATTGTAGCCCACTGTGGAGCTCAGGGACATCGTGGAGTCAACGCGATGGTGCAACAACTTGAGCGATTCTTTGACATCCCCAATGTGCACATCAAGGCAAGAGCATTCTGCGCTGACTGTCTATTGTGTCGCCATGTCAAGGGGGGCAACATTGTCCCTAGACCGTATGGCGAGCTGTTTCGATCCAAGGAGCGCAATGAAGGACTACACATGGATTTTCTCTAAATTGGAAACTACGACTACACTAACGACTACATCTTGGTGCTGAAGGACGACTACTCTCACTTCTGCGAACTAGTGGCGTGCAAGCAGGCCGATGCAGCAACAGCAGCCCATGCTATCCTGGAATGGAACATGCGCTTTGGACCACCACAAGTACTGATCAGTGATACGGCAACCCACTTCAAAAACGAGCTGATAGCCGAGCTTGCTCACCGCATGCAGAGTCGCCAAAGTTTCACTGTAGCATACTGCCCATGGATCAATGGCAGCGTCGAGCGGATCAACAGGGACATCTTGCAAGTATTCCGTGTCATGATACTAGAGTTTCGGCTCCGACAAGAACAGTGGGTCGATCTTCTCCCCCTAGTTCAAGCAAATCTCAATCAGACTGCTGTGCCATCACTTGCCAACTTGTCGCCCATTGAAATATTCACGGGTCTGGCGTGCCCATCTCCACTACAAAGCATAGTCGTGCAGACAGCCAAGGGCAACACACAAGTGGTGAGCATTGAGGACATACCAGCCAGCATCATGGTGAAGGTGGACGCGCTCCGTCAACATTTACACCGCATGCACCAAAAGTTGGAACAAGCCAAGAGCGCACAAACCCGTCGAAACAAGCGCAACCAACGCAGCGCTACGCCTGTCAACTTTCACATCGGCGATTTCGTGCTGTGGTCGCGAATTGAGTCACGTCTGAAGACCAACAAGCTATCTGTGAAGTGGGTTGGACCCTACCGTGTCGTAGGCACCAAACCCAACTCCTTCACTGTAGAGCACCTTCTGACTGGTGCCACAAGAGAAGTGCATGGCTCTCGTCTCAAGATGTATGCAGATCGCTCTTTTGACGTCACGGAAGAAGTGATAGAGCACATCACCAATCAAGATGTATACCTGACAGTGCGAAATCTTGTCGAGCATCGTCCCAGCTTGGATCATGGCTATGAAGTCCTTGTGGCCTGGGAAGGACTCGAAGACATTGAGAACTCATGGGAGCCTATAAAGCAACTACACGAGGACGTCAGCATCAAACTGCAGTACTACATTGATGAGGTCGCCGATGACGACCTCACTGCGTACATGGCAACGCTAACGCCGAACAACAACACCAAACCCAAGTCTTCAACAACGCCATTGACAGCACTGAGTCGACCGCAGGCCAATCAAAAATGTGGATCAGGCACTGCTCGAGGCAACAAGACTCGACAACGCAACTACGGATAGCCTGCATTGGTGGGCCGTGTAGTGTGTGAATGATTTGGCCATCCGTTTCCTGCAACGAGCAACGGATCCTGCAGTTGCAAAACCTCCGCCTGGTGGCAAGAGGCACTAGACGGTGGTTACCTAGGGAGCACTAGGAGTAAAGCATGGTCGAGTAGCTGCAGGAGATAGCTAACTTTTAAATCACATCTGAATTTGCATTCCAGAGCTCAAGTCGACTAACAAGCAAGGCTGTCGCCGACTCAAGCTCTAGTTCAGGCTGTAAAGACACTACACACGAGCATGCAGAGCACAGTTTACATTGCCATACAAGTCGTTCATAAACTCGATCGCGCCAGATAGGGACAATCGTGTGCTCATTCGTTTCCCCTTTCGACTCGCTTCTTCATGGGGTCGTATCATATCATCGTGTTCGCGGCGCAGGAAATGCAAACAAGGAACTTCTTCGACCATGGTGCAGTAGACTCACTTTCACATCTTCATTCCAATAGTTACTTACTTTAGATACACTGTCTCGTACATCGAGACAACACACTGCACGGCACGGCACGACATCGAGTCACAACGGGGCTGCTGATGCTGACTTTTTCTCACACGGGACGTGATTCAGAACAGCTTGGTCGCCCACTCCAGCCGCCAACCAGTCTCTACTTCGCCTTCGGAGTCGCCGTAGGTGTCGCCGTAGGTGTCGCCTTCGAGGTTGCTGTCGGCGTGGGCGACGGCTTCGGAGTCACCGTCGCGTTGGCGGGCTTGGCAGGTGCAGTCGAATTCGCCGGGATTGGCGTGGCGTTCGTGGGCTTGGACGTTGAGGGCAGCGCTGTCTCGTTCGTGGGTTTAGGCGGTGCCGTCGAATTCGTTGGTAGTGCAGTTGCATTCGCGGGCTTCGGAGATGTCGTCGAGTTCGTCGGCACTGCGGTCGCATTTGCGGTCTTGGGCGGCGCGGTCGAGTTCGTCGGCACTGCTGTTGCATTCGCAGGCCTGGGAGGTGCCGTCGAGTTCGTCGAAGCCGCCATTGTATTCGCGGCCTTGGACGGCGCCGGCGTGCCGTACGGGCTTGTCGTCTTGGGGGCTACCGTAGGCGTTGCAGTCGTAGGCTTCGGGGTCGCCGCTGCTGCTGCTGCTGCACTCAGCCGGCGGGCGTCGACTGCCGCATCCGGCTCAGCTGCTTGCTTCAACTTCGTGTCCAAGGCGTCCTTGATATCGATGGACACCTCACTGCTGTCGTTGTCGTCATCGTCATCGCCGTCGGTCTCAAGAGCCAACGGAGTCGCACTTTCGTCCTCAATATCATCGGCGGTCCCGCGGAGCAGTGTCGACACGTCCTTAGCAGGCGTCGGAGCCGAGTACGTTCCGTCGACTGCTTGGGCCGACACTGATGATGTGGTCGTGGTTGTGACGAGCACTGCCACGCACACTGCGCTGGCGAGGAGGTGATGCAGGAGCTTCATGGTGCTCGGGTGCTCTTGGAGGCTCGCAGGCCGTTGAGCTCGCTTGGTGGGTGAGTTGCTAGGTACTTGGTGCTTTTCGGAATGTTCCAACTCGTGTGAGTAAGTGCTCTGGTCGCATGCACCTGTGCAGGCTGTCATCATAGGCGCGGTACTCGTGCCAACCGAAGCGAAAACCTATTTCATTTCTGATGCTCGTCTTGGGGTCCTGGGGCGGAAACACGTATCCGCTGACTTTTCTTGCCATGTGAAGGAGTGAACAAGTACACGATTGGTACAAATGGGGTGGGTGGGTGACCTGATAAGGTTTAAACGAACGAAGCAGACAGCTTCGACCGACCACCCGTTTGTTCTCGTCCTCGCTGTAAGATACCAAAGAAATGGTACCGTATCGGATACTGGCAGTGCAAGAGGTGATAATCCGTGACCCGATGGTGTCGGGCCATCTGGGTGGCTCAGATACAAAACAATGAGAAGTAGACTGAATATGCAGAAGATAGCTGCAAGCTGGATCGAGACTGCATCGTGCATGTATTGGATTTCACACCGAGTACTAGTGGATAAATTTGCCGCGGATAATTTCGCCACTGCAACTCTGCTGGCATGGTGGAGCACTAGCACGAGCATGCAGAGCACAGTTTACATTGCCATACAAGTCGTTCATAAACTCGATCGCGCCAGATAGGGACAATCGTGTGCTCATTCGTTTCCCCTTTCGACTCGCTTCTTCATGGGGTCGTATCATATCATCGTGTTCGCGGCGCAGGAAATGCAAACAAGGAACTTCTTCGACCATGGTGCAGTAGACTCACTTTCACATCTTCATTCCAATAGTTACTTACTTTAGATACACTGTCTCGTACATCGAGACAACACACTGCACTGCACGGCACGACATCGAGTCACAACGGGGCTGCTGATGCTGACTTTTTCTCACACGGGACGTGATTCAGAACAGCTTGGTCGCCCACTCCAGCCGCCAACCAGTCTCTACTTCGCCTTCGGAGTCGCCGTAGGTGTCGCCGTAGGTGTCGCCTTCGAGGTTGCTGTCGGCGTGGGCGACGGCTTCGGAGTCACCGTCGCGTTGGCGGGCTTGGCAGGTGCAGTCGAATTCGCCGGGATTGGCGTGGCGTTCGTGGGCTTGGACGTTGAGGGCAGCGCTGTCTCGTTCGTGGGTTTAGGCGGTGCCGTCGAATTCGTTGGTAGTGCAGTTGCATTCGCGGGCTTCGGAGATGTCGTCGAGTTCGTCGGCACTGCGGTCGCATTTGCGGTCTTGGGCGGCGCGGTCGAGTTCGTCGGCACTGCTGTTGCATTCGCAGGCCTGGGAGGTGCCGTCGAGTTCGTCGAAGCCGCCATTGTATTCGCGGCCTTGGACGGCGCCGGCGTGCCGTACGGGCTTGTCGTCTTGGGGGCTACCGTAGGCGTTGCAGTCGTAGGCTTCGGGGTCGCCGCTGCTGCTGCTGCTGCACTCAGCCGGCGGGCGTCGACTGCCGCATCCGGCTCAGCTGCTTGCTTCAACTTCGTGTCCAAGGCGTCCTTGACATCGATGGACACCTCACTGCTGTCGTTGTCGTCATCGTCATCGCCGTCGGTCTCAAGAGCCAACGGAGTCGCACTTTCGTCCTCAATATCATCGGCGGTCCCGCGGAGCAGTGTCGACACGTCCTTAGCAGGCGTCGGAGCCGAGTACGTTCCGTCGACTGCTTGGGCCGACACTGATGATGTGGTCGTGGTTGTGACGAGCACTGCCACGCACACTGCGCTGGCGAGGAGGTGATGCAGGAGCTTCATGGTGCTCGGGTGCTCTTGGAGGCTCGCAGGCCGTTGAGCTCGCTTGGTGGGTGAGTTGCTAGGTACTTGGTGCTTTTCGGAATGTTCCAACTCGTGTGAGTAAGTGCTCTGGTCGCATGCACCTGTGCAGGCTGTCATCATAGGCGCGGTACTCGTGCCAACCGAAGCGAAAACCTATTTCATTTCTGATGCTCGTCTTGGGGTCCTGGGGCGGAAACACGTATCCGCTGACTTTTCTTGCCATGTGAAGGAGTGAACGAGCACACGATTGGTACAAATGGGGTGGGTGGGTGACCTGATAAGGTTTAAACGAACGAAGCAGACAGCTTCGACACCCTTCCTCGATGAGAAGGGCTCCCCCCGAACGCGATCCACGTTGCGGCTCTCCAGCTATTTCGGAAGTGACTCCAAGGCCGTGGGGTCAAGGCAACTTCAACTTCCGGTGGTCCACCCGAACTCGCACTTATCCGCGTCGTTCTGGTGGTCTCGTCTCGCACTTAGCCGGGATCGTGGAGATTTTGCGGCCCTGAGCGCTTGGGGCCCCAAGTCTCAGAAGTCTACGAGGGGAACCATGGTGGTTGGTGCTACTGGTCGCCAGGCTGCGCTCGCGGGCGGGCGCCTCGTGGCGGCGCGCTCCACGTCCGCCTCGCTGGCCCGCAACTCGGCGGCGCAGATGCAGGCGCGCTCGTTCTACACGGTGTTCGAGAAGTACATGGAGGCCAAGAAGCGCTACGGCTGGCAGGGCACGCTCTGGAAGCTCTACAACCCGGGCGACGTCAAGTTCGGCCGCTTCGTGGGCGAGGACGAGAACGGCTTCAAGTACTACGAGGACCCGACGGAGGTCTACGGCCAGCACCGCTGGACCGAGTTCAAGGTGGACTCGTGGGACGAGGTGGAGGGCACGCTGCTCCCGCCGCAGTGGCACCTGTGGATGCACCACCTGACGGACTCGCTGCCCGGCGAGGGCGGCCAGGACCCGGCCAACTGGGAGAAGAAGGAGACGGTGGCCCACTCGGACGCGCCCTACGCCAACCACCTCGGCGAGCACGTGCCGTACTACCCCAACAAGACGCTCTACCGCTCGCGCGGCTACAACGTGGGCAGCCTCGCCACCGGCGTGGACGAACCCGACCAGTACTACCTGCAGCCGGGCCACCTGCGCCGCTCGCGCAAGCGCAACCCGCACTACTTCGCCGACGTCGACTACAACAACCCGGACGACTCGGACGAGAGCCGCGCCGAGTCGCTGCGTCCCGCCGACATCAACTAAAAGTGAGGGGCGAGTTGGGGGAGAATGGAGGGAGGGGTTCCACCCTGCATTCTACCTGTATACTGTACCTGCCCTACCGACGGTTGATGCATTGAAGTAAGCGAAGGAAGAATGAAACAAAGTGAAGAAAAAGGTGCGGTTGTGCACTTTGGTGCCATGACGGAAGTCGTTCGCGAGCTGGTTGTAGGTTTACAGACGTCAAATAACGCAAGCTGTCGCTTCATTAATTACGCTCGAGGCAAGTCTTCTCCAGCTCCTGTTCAGCTCCTGCCCTGCCTTGCCCTGCCTGCTTTCACTGCTCCAAAATCATTAACTAAGTAGTCCCGAGCAGGAGCCGAGGCCGCCCTCCACTTGACCACACCCACTCAGCGCTAAATACATACACGCGCGCGCTCGTCTAAATGGCAATCTCGCTGCAGCCGTCCTTGGCCTCCAGGTTGAGTGCGATGAGCGAGCCGGGGCGCTGGGCATTGGCGCTGTCGGACGAGCGGTCCGACGACATGTCGTCGCCGTAGTCGCTGTCGTCGGCGCTCGAGAGCTGCTGCAGCAGGGGCATGGACGACACGTACGCCGAGCTGCGCGCGGACGTGGCCACGCTGTCCCTGGTGGATGTGGACGAGATGGACGACTCGGACAGGAACGACGCCGTGGACATCTCGCGCGGGTCCTCCGAGCTGCGGTACGACGCGGCCATCTTCTCTCCTGTGAGGTTCGGGATGCTGTCGTACACGGAGCCTGTCCGCTTGCCGCCGACGGGCGAGTCCGGGCCCATGCTCACTTCGGACGCACGCACCTCACTGGGCGCGCGGGCCTGTGTCTTGGAGCCGGGCGCCGCGCGCGTCGGCAGCGGAGCCAGGAAGCTCTGGTTGTCTGCTGCTGTGCTGGGGCCCATGCTAATCTCCATGTTGGAGCTCTGTCTGAAGTCCGCCTGCATCACCTGCGGCGCCTTATCGTGCGCGCTCATGTCGACCTTGGGCTGTGCGTTGGTGGTCGTGGCCAGCTCGGCGTACTCGTCGGGAGCCGAGAGTTTGCGGCCGCCGGGGGCGCGCTTGGGAGTCGCCCCTCCACGTCCGCTGCCTGTAGCTCCATTGCCGATCAGGCCCGTGAGGTGGAAGGTGGTGCTGTTGTTGGACTTGGCGCCGGCTGCCTCCTCCGACTCGCGGTACTGGTACGAGTAGCTGGCCATCTTGCGGCTGCTGAACGTGGGGCTCACGCCGCCCTGCGTATTGAAGACGCTGCCGTCCGAAGAACTGGCGACGCTCGGGTTGTACTGGTTGCTGTTGGCGCTGGAGCGCGACGACGCGTAGCTCATGTCGAGCCCCTTGCTGAGCCCCAGCTGGCCGGGCGCCAGCTCGATGGACATCTCGGGCATGCCGAGCTCGTGCTCCTGCTTGAAGCCCCTGTCGGCGGGCACGGCGAGGCAGGTCGCGCCCGCGGGCGGGGACCACGCGGACTCCTGCGTCTTCTGCGACCGCTTCTTCCTCGAGCGCAGGAACAACAACGTGGCGACGACGAGCGCCAGCACGCCGACGGCGATGCCGATGGACAGCGCGGCGCCGTTGCTGCCGCCGTCGCTGCTGGTGGTGGTGGCCTCACTGCCTGTGTGGGAGCTGCCCGAGGTCTGCGCCTCGGAGGCGTCCGTGGAGGGCGTCTTGGTGGCTGTGGGAGCCTCCGTGAAGGGGGTCGAGGCGTGCGCGTTGTTCGAGGACGAGGCAGCGTTGTTCGACGCCGAGGCGGGGGCCGACGTGGACGAAGAGGCGGAGGCGGAGGAGGGCGCCGACGTCGCCGAGTCCGTCGACGAGTTGGACGTCGTGGACGTCGAGGTGGACGTGGACGTCGAGGGGGAGCTGGTGGTGGAGGTGACCGAGTTGAGCAGGCTGTTGACCAGGTCGTCCGTGGACACGGTGGCGACGGTCCTCATGGCTGCCTGCTTGGTCTTGCCTGGGCTCTAGAACGCTACGCTGCTACGTCCAGGAGGGGCGACGGAATGGCCTTCCTGCCTGCGACTGCCCTGATCGCCAATGACTCGAATGAAAGGAGTCAGCTCGGACCTCTACGGCACCGGAGCTCGTTGTGGGGAGGGCACAGTATACTATACTGGGGCCAAGTGCTTTCAGCCGTTTTAAAGTCGGTCCGCGCTGGACCGACTTTTCCCTCGGACATGCGGCACATGAGGCGCACTAACGTCAACACACGGGCGACGATGCTGGCGACGCTGGTGCACATGGTGCGTGTGCACTGCACAGTGCAGCCACCAGGCAAACCGGCCAGAGCTTCAGCACTGCTTCATTGTCGTCGCGGCCGCAGCAGTGCCGTAGTAAACACTTGCACCGCGGGCCGATCGGACACCGCGCGATCGCGCGACGAGCTTCGGCTGGCGAGAACGACAGTCGGCGGAAGTGAGTGGGAAGGAGCGCCGCGAACACACATGGCATTAGCGCCGCGGCTGGCCACACATCAGCGCCGGGATCAGCCCCGCAGTGCCCGTGACCATGGCCCCTTCGTGGACGCGCTTGACGAGCCCAGCCCAGAAACAGTCACCTCATGCGCCGATTGCGGTGCGGCGTGACGAGCTCGGGCACCAGGCAAATGGGCCGGAAGTCAATCGTCCGGACAAAGCTTTGCGCACGTGCAGCCGTAGTAGATGGGCGCTCTTCTTAGCTTCACACTGTGAAACGCTGGCGCTGTACAGTAATTGACAGCGCCAGCGTTTCTTGCCTTGGGATGCGCGGAGATCGTCGTGAGCTGAGATTCTGCTCGGTAGAGTCCTGCGCAGTGCAAAAGCGGCCCACCCACTTCAACATCGACCAGCAAGAAGATTGTTTGAGCATGTGGGTTCTCCATGGCCCCATGTGCGGGTGGCGTGGGTTACATGTACCTCCACACGTGGCCGAGCTCCATAGTTCGTGTGAGGAGCTCCAAGGCGCCAGTCTCTCACATGTACTGATGCCATCCGTAGCGTTGGAAAACAATGGCGATTATATTTAAGGTCGATAAATTGAAAAGGATGGCCACCTTCCTCTCACTCGGCACTGGCGCCGGCGCTCAGATCGCCCGGAAGTCCTTGAACTTGTTCTCGATGTCCTCCTTGAGCTCTGGGTCCACGGCGTTGCGCACGCCGATGAGCGCCTTTGCCACGGCCTCGGAGGCGCCGATCATGGGGCGCAGCACCGCCACGGGCACCGCGCGGATGACCGAGCGCACGTAGCCCTGCGAGCCCGTCTTCTTGTACTCGACGAGCGGCACCGCGACGATGGTCTTGGCGGCCACGTGCAGCTCACGCGCCAGCGAGTCGTACGCCTGACCGAAACCTTCCGCGGCGCTCGCCGGCTGCTGCGCCAGGTACTGGCGCCCGCCGATGCCTCCGCCCGCGTCCTGCGCGTTGCGGATACCACCGCCTCCCATCCGCCGCGAGTTGCGCGCAATGCGGCTGCCAGCCTGTCGGTATTTGAGCTGCTTGCGGCGCAGCGCGGACGACGAGGACACCACGTCGTCTGCGTGCTCCAGGAGCGCCTGGGTGCCCTGGGCCACCTTGGAAGCTGTGTTCAGCGTCTCGATCGTCACCGACTTCAAGAAGCTGGACGCACCCTTCTTGATACCACGCACAAGGCGCCGGTCACGACCGTAGTGCTCCATCGGCAGCAGGATCAAATCGGCCGCGCCAGCGCCAATGTTCACGAACGGGCGCAGCGGCGGCATTGACACACTTGCCACGCACTTGTGGATTTGGTGTCGCGAAATGTCCTGCACCCACGACACGAGTACATTCTCACCCAAGGCCGCCCAGCCGTCCAACCCGCTCATTTGCACACGCCGAAGTACTAACTCCATCCCCTCCAGCACGAACAGATTAATCACCTCTAGGTAGTCACCAGCACGCAGCGCCGCGTAGTCGACGTGGTTAGGCCGGTAGTCGATCTTAATCTTGCACGGCTTGATGTCGATGCTCTGGAAGAACCACGCATTCAAGCTCGCGGCTGCCTCTACGGGAGCGCTCTCCCCGATTGGTTTCATCTCCATCCCGCCTTCATGCATCGTTATCTCCACTTCATCGTCCGAGTCGTCCGGGATCGGGCCGATCTGCCGTCGTGCAGGACGCTTCTTCGGTGCCGGTGCCTCCTCGGTAGGTACGAACTGCCGTAAGAACTTCACGACCTCCTGGTCTAAATTGATGCGCAGTGGTAGCAACCGAGCCTTAAGGCGGTGCTCCTCGCACAAATTCGGCCCGGGTCGCACGGTTATTAACTGCAGCCGGACCATGGAGCTGCCACTTTCGCGCGGGTGGGTCGCCTCAGACTTCCAGTAGCACACGATCTTGCGGATCTGCGATGTCGAAATGTAGTCTAGTAGCTCTACATCGCCCAAAGCTAGCACCGTGTGAGACGCCAGAGGCTGCGCCTCGGCCTCATTGAACATGTCCAAACGCAGCTGAATTCGAGTGACCACCAACTCGAGCATTTCCTCCGTCTTCCGTCCGCTTTTCTTCAGCGAACGCTTTCGCGTGGCAGGCATGCTATCACTTGACGCAGCCCGTGTGGTTCTTGTTGCTGGGTCACGCTTCATGAAGGATGTAGTGGGTGCGCTTTTCGCACTGGTAAATAGAGATGAACCATTATCGTTTCCGAAGAGATCACCTCCATCTGAAGGAACATAATTGTCCAGCAAGGCATCCAACAATTTTTCCTTCTTGGCCGTAGCACTGTCCGACTGCTTTCCTTGCGCGCCCTCTCCATGTTGATCATCCTTTGGTGGGTGCAGCCTTACAGCTTCACTGGCATCGCGCGTCCAGTCACATCCACCGAAGAATCGCATGCAAATGTTAAAGTTGCGCAGAAGTACGTGTTGCACGACAATCGGTGCCGTCGCCTCCACTTTGCGTACCGCGTTTTCCCTCGCGATAGATCGAATAGCATCTTCGCATTCCTTTTCACCGAATGAAAGTGATGTTGCCGAACCTCCGATTGGGATTTCTACGTGGTGAGGATAAATCCGCGACGGTGGGCCAGTCATCGGCGGGCCACCGTCATCGGACCGCTGGTCATCATAAAACCACCGTGCCGTTGGCTGGTCGGGTGGAGAGACCGTCGCCACCCCAAATGATGACGAGGGAACACTCGGGTGACCGCTAGTCGAGGAAAATGACGCTTGTCGAGTTGGGATAGCTCGCGGGGACGACGATACGGAAGGATTCTGACGAAGTATCTCTCCTTGCAGTTGCCGATACACTGGTCGCCTCTGCTCGGAATCGCTGTCATCATCACCATCGTCGTCATCATCCATGTCATCGACATCGTGACCGCTGTTTGATTCCATGTCCAGCAACTGGTTAAAGCGCGACTGCAGATCGGTATCAAGAGTAAAGTCCAACTCGACTTCCTTGCCTTCATCCTCGCCAGCATCGATAATTGACATGGACATCGCATTTGGAAACACATCGTCATCATGCGCATCGCCTGTTGTTTCCGCGCCTGCTTCACTCGAAGTCAGGTGGGCCACGCTCCGGTCCTCCAAAAGGTCCATTCGGTGCGAAAATGATGACGCAGTTTCTTCTGTTTGTAGGTCGCTCAGTTCCACTTCACCAGGTTGGTTTTGCATTCCCCACCAGTTCTTAGACGCAGCCGGGAACGCCCCCATAGGAAAATGATTCGCGTCGAAGTTATCATCTTCGTCTTCGTCCTCAAAGTCGTCGTTGCTGTAGCTTACATTAACCTGGGCAGTACGAGTTGGTTCAATCGTGGTTTGCGGAGGCGATGGAACTGGTGGCTTCTCTTCAATCGGTTCGAATAAGGGGAAATCTTCGCCGGATGCTTCACTTAGGGCACCGCTTTCGCCTTCTCCAACGTCACTCCTGGTTCCACCCGGAGCAAGCCATCGTGCTACTTGCTCGTTGTAAAGCACAGCTGCTTTTTCGGGAGAAGATCCCATTCGAAGGGACCCGTTCGGTGATTCCGGTGCACCTGATGAAAACCAAGGGTCCTCTGCAGTCGTCGTATTGTGATTGCGATCTGACTCGGATTCCATTAGGAATGCTCCAGCAGATTCATCTGCCTCCCCATCAAAAGAACGCGTATCTGAGTAATAGTCCTCGATCACCAGTTCATTAATTCGAACGGGTTTAGAAGATTTCCGTCTTTCCTCTTGCTGATATCGCCGTCGTAACTCCGACGCAGAAAGTTGGTCATCATGTTCAAGTCCGTAAACCATACGGTCTTTTTCCTTTTGAATCGAATCCAACCGCGTGCGCAGCAATCGGGCCTCGGTATCGGTAGCGACAGTTTTCCCGGGGAAAATCTTCTTCCCTCCACCAAAGGCGTCCTCATCGATCTGCTCAAGGATGTTAATAAAACCTCGACCGGGCCCCCCACCAGTATCACTGTCGCCTATGGAAATCCGTTCGCTTCGAACGCTGCTCGTACTAGAGAAATCCCCTGTTCCTTGCACACTCGATTCGGAAGCAGATATCCCAATCGACCGCATACTGCTGGCGGGGCCCGGGCTCAAGTTCGTGACGACAGAAACACTGGATGGATCATTCATTCCATCCAATCCTACATAAGCAGTGGTGTCACGAGGTTCCTGTTCGATTGCAAGCTGGTCTGTCCACACCGATAGTAGCTCAATCAGTGTGTTGAAGGAATCAAAGCATGCATAAATGTTGGCCGTGCCCAAATTCAATTCCACCGACAACTCTGGCGATGCTGATGAAGCCGATGCCTTTTCTTCAAGCTGACCACGCGATGAGGATGCGACCTCGAGCGCTGTCGGTGGCACTAACACGCGCAGGAAAACATCCACGAAATCCATAGTGACAATCTGCAGAAAGCCAAACTTCTCCAAGAACGTAAGCAGCGACGGATATTCGGCGTCGAGACTTCCACCGCCACCTCGTCCTGCATACGTATCCGCAAATTGAAGCATCTTCTTTTTAGATTTTTTGGTGCTGCCACGAAGAAAGAGATCGTTGCCTAGCAGAACCTCATCGATTTCTTCGTAACCAGCCCTTGACTGCGTCAAAAAGAGCTCCAAGTCACCCATCGAAATCTTGTAGCCCTGCATTACGGCCCCCGTTACCACATTCGAGGACACACTGACCTTGCCTAGTACTAGAATTACACGTGATGTCAGCGTCAGCGGCGAGTAATCCACGATCACATCGTAGAAATTGACAAAGAGTTTCGTGAACACAGTCTTTGGAGCTGTCGCCAGCGGTACAGCATCGTAGTTGCCTCCAGCTTTAATAGTCTTGAAGAGCTCTGTACCCTCCTCGTCTGACATACTCGCCGAGTCGAGCGGGATAATCGGGATGGGATATTCCATCAGCACCATATCCAGCATTTGAAATAGCCATTTCGATCGAACGTCATACCGCAGACTGAGGTGGGAGAGGTGGAGCTCTACCTTCATTTCGCGCATCTCATTCGTCTGGTCAGCGATGTCAACACCCATGAAAAAGATCGGAGCATTCGACACGCCAAAAGGTGTCCTGTAGATGATGGGCACTACTGCGTTAGCGCGACCATCTTCTTCCAATAACGTCATATTTTGGGCTAGCACATGAACGCGTGACACCAACTGCCCCATCCACTGAGAGACTTGAAATACCTTCAGGGTCTGAAACGCAAAATGATACGTGAACAGAACATTTTCAGACTCAGGCTGCTCTGGTGTTTTTTCTTCGATCCCATACATGCCAGCCGTAGTCGTCTGAGGGGACGGCACTAAAGGCAACGAAACATAGTCACAAATACGGACAGTGCCTTCACCCAAAGTGAGGTTCAAGCTCATGTAGCTGGGCATCAATCGCTTTCGGAGCGCAGCTGCAGCGATCATCTGATTGTAGCTGTCGACGTCGATAGGATTGATCATCAAAAGTGCGTCAAAGAGCACCATCAATCGGTCTAAAGATGACTTAAATAAAACTGCGTTGGCACGGGGAAGACCAACCTCAACAGAATAGAGTGAAGCCGCTGATGCTGCGCTCTCGTACGACTCGGTGCGACCCAACGCATCCAGGTTCCAACCATTCAATCCAACCCTGCCACCGTCATTGTCTTCACCACTAACATCGTCAGGTGAGCTTCCAACCGATGCACCATCAGGACTTTGACTTGCATCTTGAGAAAGATTCTGCTTGCTCGCAACAGCATCTTTCATTTCTTCCCGTGACGGAGTTTGAAGGCGCAAGCGGAGTGTGCACACCTCTGCAGAACGCTCATCACTGCAAGCAGTAATAAGAACAGCCTTTTCCAAGCGCGAGCACCGCTGATTGCCATTTTCTGGAGTCAATAGTGACACTTCCACAGTGCCGAACGAAGCGTCAAATTCTGCCAGCCACGGTAACGAGGCCCCTTTCCTGTATTGTGGCGGCATTGGTGCACCTGCTTCAGCAGCCTCGTCGCCGTCGCCATCCGGGCGCGGGGAATACGACACCACTTTCACACCCTCTAAAGTCATCAAGAGTCTATCTTCACACAAGCCCCGCTTCGACGATGGGCCAAAGCGTATCATATCGCTATTAACCATAGGGAACCTCAATGTCACTTGCACGCACTCCGTTGCCATCTCAAATGTTTTCGCAAACTCCTTGACATCAGTACTTCTAGCTGGCATCGATGCCGCTTTTCTTTTTGATGTCGACGGATCTTCTTCCAGAAGAGCTAAAAGACGATGGGCTCTATCCAACAGGTACATATCCCATTCTACCAGAACGGGTTGAACATTTACGCGCACCCCGAGAGACGAAATTCCTGCAGGAGTTCCGTCCTCTGATTGAGGCTCGAAATCGATACGCAACTGAGCCGACAGGTTTGCTGACAGACTTACTCTACGGCCAGAGACTGGGGAGGCGTCGGCACACTTCAACACGCACGTGGAAAGCATTGCCGCTTCGTCTTCTTCAGCGTCTAATGACATGCGAGGCAACGTTTTCTCTGTAATCGTGAACTTCCCAATTGTGAAAGCAAGGAGCGAGTACTGCGAATACGCCAGACTCGAAAATATGATGTCCTTCAACGAAATTTCCAAGCGCTCGAGACCGTCAACCGACGGCAAAGGTTTTGTCGGCCTAACGGGGGCGCGAAGGAAACGGCTGTCTGTCATAGATGCTTCATCTTCTTGTTCACTCAATAACGAGTCCTCGTCCCCTTCCTCATCATCTTCATCATCATCAGGAAGATCATCGTAAAGTAAAACGCATTCGCACTCTAGCAAATGAACTTTCACCCGGGACTGCACGCGTCGTGCCGCTCGGTTTTGGGCTGCTGTTGTTGACCAGGACAACTGACTCCGGTCATCGCGCTTATTCTCAGACTCATGATCGTCAAAATCAAACCGTGCCGACGCATACATCGATTGACCCATCATACTTGAGCTATCAAGCGACACACCTGGCGCGATCGAGCTGGCGAGTCCCGTGTCACAATCGAAAAATCCGTCATCCTCATCTTCCAAATCCGACAATCCAATGCTTTCGACACTCTCCGCAGCGGATAATTTCCGACCCTTGATAAATGGGCTATTAGCGGGTGGTATATCCCCTTCAATTGAATTCTTCTGTCGCTGTGCATTTTGCAGTTCGTCTTGCGTCTGCCGATACTGCAGTAGCAGTTGCTCAATGCGTTGAAATTCTTTAAATGACAAATTCAGTGCTCCCCCGTCTCCATCAGCCTCGCCATCATCGCTCCCAGTCATCCAAGTAGGCCGGTCGTCGCAAATAGACTTAAACATCGCCGCCGAGGTGTAATGATCCTCGAAATGATGAGCGTTCAGCTTGGCAGGGTCTGTCGAGAACGCGTCAACGAGCGTCCCCAGCTCCGGGAAATACTGCGGCTGCAGCACGACCCGAATCGAGTGGAAAAACACATCTGCATCCATCGCGGGCGCCTCTAATGCCTCGTAATGGGATACTTTCACCTGGATGTAGCACTGCTTGCTCGGGTCGCTAGCCAGGAACGGATGCAGCACCATGTCGCTGTATTCCGTGCGCCGCCGCTCCGTCCACCGGTCCTCTTCGTCTTCCTCCTCGCTGCTCAAGTGCAAGTCCATACTGATGCCCCTGAACTTAATCCCCTTCTGCGAGATGCCGAACAGCGTGCTCGCCGCCATGGACTGCATGCCACCTCCCATCGTCTGCGAGCCGTACATGCCCGCCGGGTGGTCCAGACTGCTCCGCCCGTAGACGCTCTGCACCTCGGACGCCGACTCGTCCGTGAACTGCGCCCACTGCAGCTTGCACAGCAGCGCCACGTCCCGCCCGTTGTGCTGCTCGCCGGTCTCGAGGCGCAGGCAGATGTTGGACAGCGTGATCTTGATCTTGGACGTGACCTGCTCGATCCAGCTGGCCACGAAGTCGAGTCCTTCCTGCGAGATCTCGTCCACGGGCTCGGGCGCCGCGGGTTTCTTCTGGCCGGCCCTGTTCTTCTTCTCCCCCTGCTCCTGCTCTTCCCCTGCCTCTTGTGCCTTCTCCTCACCATCGGCTGCGTAGCTGGCGGGCCTGGCCGGGGCCTCGTCCCTGCCCAGCGGCACGAGGACGATCTCGATGTCGTCGATCTCCACGAGGCAGCTCTCGCTCATGATGCTGGCGTACGAGATGGCCACGCGCACGGAGCCCAGGTAGCCCTTCTTCACGCGGAAGGGCAGCCCCTGCGCCTCGCACAGCTCGGCGTTCAGCACGTCGGCGCTCAGCAGCAGGTCGCACAGCTCCAGGCGGCCCGAGCGCAGGTGCACGTCCAGCTGGTCCAGGTCCAGCTCGTCCGCCGCCAGGAAGCGCCCGATCATGCGCTTGAGCACGAACTTGTACAGCCGCTTGAGCGCCGGGTCCGTCAGCTGCTTGAGGAACTGCATGGCTCTCCTCCTGCTTCTCCTGCTTCTCCTCCTCCTTCTGCTCCTCCTTCTGCTCCTTCTGGGACGCAATATCAAGCCTTGAGCTCCGGATTAGGCCCGCGAATAGCGCTAAAACCACGGCGGAATTAGACGCAGGAGAAGCGGACCGGGCGAGCAGAGAGAGAGAGAGAGGAGAGAGACGCACCTGCCGCTGGCTCAGTGGGCGGGCGAGGAGCGAGCGCTGGCGCTGGAGCTGGAGCTGCGCGAGCGACTTGCCGTCTGCCGCCTGCCCGTTTCGGGTTGTTCTCTTTGAAGAAGAAATGCCCGAAAATGCAGAGGCGGGGTTTCGGCCAATGGGAGGATTTAACGCGCGTTTCGGCCAATGGCGGAGCGGGATCGGCTGGACGGAAAACTGAACCTTGGCCTTAGTCGCAGTGTGAGTGTAGGGCGACGTTGAAGTTGCCTGTACCTGTATGTGCGTGGAGTGGTGTTGAGCTTGAGCTTGAGCTTGAGCTGGGCTAGTGTTAGGGGAGAAGGTAAAAAATATTATCAGATCGACTTCAACTTGGAGTGAAGGTCGCTGCTAGTACGAGTTCGGGCTAATGGCCTTTGTTCTCGTGAATCACGTCGATCGAGCTCGGAATCAGCATAGAGCGCTGACATAGAGCCACGGGCGACTCTGCTGCCCGCTGGCGCAATCGCTTGTAGTAGAGCTGGCAGCCAGCATTTGGACAACAGGAAGCTGAAGGAATTCTGCGCGGTAAAGCGCTTGGTCAACGTGGGCCAGGTTGTGCGAGCGTGTTCTTCGCAGCTACAGCGCAGTGGTACCAACACTAACAGTTCTTTGAAGCGGCGACATGATCATCATTCTTCTTACGTTAAACGTGTCCTACGTAGCTCAACTCGAAGCAACCTCACAGTTTAGTCCTTCCTCCATGCTCTTCTTCTCCGATTTTACGCGCTCGCCTTCGTCTTCAGCCCCGAGCTGGCCAGGAACGTGTCCAGCGTGGCGTGGATCCCGTCGTGGAACGGCAGCTGCTTCATGCGCTGCATCCAGGCCGAGAACTTGGGGTACCCGGAGAAGTCGAAAATGCCCATGAGCTCGACCTGCACGAACTCGCAGTAGGCCGCGAAGTCTGCCAGCGTCGGGTGGTCCGACTCGGCCACGAAGTCCTTGACCAGGAACTTCTCCATGAGCCCCACGATCTTGGCGAGCAACGCCGGGGTGTCCTTGACCAGCACGGCCTCCTCGGGCGTGGCCACGTTCTGCTTGGTGTGCATGAGCGGCACCAGCACCTTGGACGTGACGAGGCGCGCGTTCGTGTGGTGCCAGTGCAGGTACTGGTTCACCTTGGCGTGCGCGCGCACGTCGGCCGGGTACAGGTCGGTCCAGCCGAACTTCTCGGCCAGATAGGGCATGATGGCGTTGCCCTCGAAGAGCGAGAAGTCCCCGTCCTGCAGCACGGGGATGAGCCCGTTCGGGTTGAGCGCCAGGAACTCGGGCGCCGAGAACGTGGGGCTGCCGAAGTCCGTGAGCACCAATTCGTGCTCCAGGTGCTTCAGCCGCATCACCCACTCGGCCGCGCGGCTCGGCTGGCTGATCAGGTTCGCGTATAGCTTGATCGTCATCGCTGCAGATAGAAAACCACCGGGGGAACAATGATCCCAAGACCGAGATATCGTCGCACGTTGAAGCCGAGATGGCTACATTTTCCGTCTAAGTACGACCATCCATCACCGGTCTCAATGATCCTGGCGCGACCCCAGGAGCTGTCCAAGCTCTGCCTGCATCTGCATCTGCACGTGCGCCGCCGCTGCCTCAGCTTCTCGCCCATGACCCAATCCTCCGCCACGCAGCTGCACTCGAACGCGTTCTGGTCGCAGCCCACGGCGGTGCCGCGCCTGGCGGTGCTGCTGCTGAACGCGGCGCACGACTCGTGGCGCGTCGCTGCGGACGGCGTGGGGCTGCACAGCTCGGAGCTCTTCTGGAACCTGTGGAGCCACGCGCAGCTCACGGTGTGCGCGGACGGCGGTGCCAACCGCCTGTACGACCGCGGCGTGGCACTCGAGGCCCAGAACCGGGTGGCGCCGCACTACATCAAGGGCGACCTGGACTCGCTGCGCGCCGACGTGCGCGACTTCTTCAGCGCGCGAGGCACGCAGGTGATCCAGGACCCGGACCAGAACAGCAACGACCTCGACAAGTGCCTGCAACTGATCCATCAACTGCAGGAGGAGCGCTGCGAGGCTGAAGGCGCCAGCGACCGCTTCTCCGTCATGATCTTCGGCGCCATGGGCGGCCGCTTCGACCAGGAGATGCAGAACGTCAACGCGCTCTTCCGGTGGCAGGACAAGTTCCAGCAGATGGTGCTGCTCTCCAGCGAGACCACGGCCAGGCTGCTGGCGCCGAATGTGCGGCATGTCATCACGCCCAACTTCCACTTCGAGACGCGGACGTGCGGGTTGATTCCTGTGGCGGGGACGTGCAAGGAGACGACGACGACGGGGCTCAAGTGGAACCTGAGCCCCGGCATGGAGACGGGCTTCGGCGGGCTCATTAGCAGCTCGAACCATGTGGACGACGCATGCGAGCAGGTGGAGGTCATTGCGTCGCACCCGCTCGTTTGGACCACGGAGCTGAAGCAGTAACTACGATAGATGTTCCAGGGCGATGCAGCTCGACCTGGCAGATCCTGGCGGCGCGCACATTCGGATTTTGCTCGAATATAAAGTACACCAAAGTATTGCTCACTAAAACAATAATGCGCGTGGATATCAAGCTTACACCTGCCACTCGTTCACATTAAAGTGCTCCATGCGAATGCGTGAAACCCCGCTGCGAGCGTGAGCATTCCGCTGGAACTCGGGACAAAGAGGTGGAGGATGGCACAACTGCTCTTACTTGCCTTGGCAGCCTAGCAAGACTGCTGCATCCCACCGTGACTTCCGTTCGGATGGTAAAGATATGGTGTGAGTGTACGTGCGCATGACCGATCGTTTTGTGGTTGTGCTTGCCCAGCCATTGGTTCGTTACGAGGAGCTGGTGGTATCCGTGGACGCCGCCTCGCTCGAGTCGCTCGAGCTGAGGTGACTTTCCAGACTCCCCGCGTCACCTGCATCCTCTCGGATGCAGGGCCTAGCATCTCACTCTCCAATTGGCCGCTTCCAGCGACACCAAGTCTTCGTTGACTCGACTCGTCCGGAGGCTGCAAGCTCTCCACGACCCAGCAGCTTCTTGCCCAATAAACTCGCTGACCAGACCACTTCCGCAGATGGAGGTCCGCTTCAAAGAGGTGTCCATATCGGTGGACATCGTGGTCAAAAACGAGAGGATACCAATACGGAATTGCCAACGCTCCCCAACGAAGTCGCTAAAGCGATCCGAGGGCTTGGCGCCACGAAGCACACGATCAAAAAGTGCATTCTCAAGAACGTCAGTGGCGTCTTCAAGCCGGGCACTATCACATTGGTGCTGGGCCAGCCTGGATCGGGCAAGTCGTCTTTCCTGAAGGTGCTCAGCGGCAGATTCCCGGTCGAGAAGAACGTGACTGTGGAGGGCGAGGTGACGTACAATGACACGTCAGCTAGCGAGATGCGTGGGCGATTGCCGCAGTTCGTGCCGTACGTAGCGTAGCGTGACAGACACTACCCTTCTCTCACGGTTAAGGAGACGCTCGAGTTTGCGCACGTCTGCTCTGGTGATAGTGTATCGGATCGAGACGTACACCACGTTGCTGGCGGGATCGACACGTTTAAGAGCACGGTTAAGCTCCACGCGGACAATGTGATTCAGCAACTTGGCCTCGACATCTGCCAGAACACCATTGTGGGCGACGCAATGACTCGTGGAGTGTCCGGCGGTGAGCGCAAGCGCGTTACCACAGGCGAGATGGCGTTTGGTAACAAGTACGTCATGATGATGGACGAGATCAGTATAGGCCTTGACAGCGCCGCCACCTTCGACATCATCTCGACGCAACGAAGAATCGCCAAGGACTTCACCAAGACAGTGGTGATTTCTCTTCTTCAGCCTTCGCCTGAGGTGTTCGCGCTGTTTGACGATGTGGTAATTCTGAACGAAGGCCACGTAATTTACCACGGCCCTCGCCAGGAGACATTGGGTACTTCGAGAGTTTGGGCTTTAAGTGTCCTCCCCACCGTGATGTAGCCGATTTCCTGCTGGATCTTGGCACTGACAAGTAGGCACAGTACGAAGCAAGCCTGGTTCCAACTAATGCCCCGCGCCCTGGCAGCGAATATACTGATAACTTCACCCGTTCAGCAATCTATCATCGCATGAAGGAGGACCCAGCCGACCCGAGCCATTTTGAAAACAGCGTGAAGTACATTGATCAAGTCTCTGAATTTCATCAAAACTTTTGGAACAGCACGATATCCGTTGTGCAGCGACAAATCAAGCTCACCAGGCGCGATATTGCATTCCTCGTTGGTCGTTCTATCATGGTGGTATTGATGGCGCTTCTGTACTCGAGTTTGTTTTACCAGTTCGACGAAACCAACGCCCAACTAGTTATGGGTGTTCTCTTCAACACGGTATTGTTCACATCGGTGTGGCAGTTGACTCAAATCCCGTCTTCATGGCTGCGCGAGAGGTACTCTACAAGCAGCGTCGAGCCAATTTCTTCCGTACGACATATTTCGTGCTATCCAATTCAGTTAGTCAATTCCCGCTGGCCATAGCTGAAACTCTTGTGTTTGGCTCGGTCGTGTATTGGATGTGCGGCTGTGCAGCGACCGTCAAGGTCTTCTTGCTCTTTGAACTGATGCTCTTCCTAGCAAACTTGACCTTTGCAGCGTGGTTCTTCTTCCTCTCGTGTGCGTCTCCCGACCTGAATATTGCCAATCCGATTTCTCTGGTCTCCATTCTGCTGTTTGTCGTCTTCGGTGGGTTTGTAATCACGAAAGACCAGATCCCGGCCTATTTGATCTGGATCTATTGGCTCAACCCCATGGCGTGGAGCGTTCGCGCGCTCGCTGTAAATCAATACACAGCACCAAGCTTCAGCACGTGCGTGTACGACGGCGTTGACTATTGCGCAAGTTACGGCATGACTATGGGCGAGTTCTCACTAACCACATTCGAGATACCGACGGGGCACTTTTGGTTGTGGTACGGCATTGTTTTCATGGCGGCTGCGTACGTCTGCTTCATGCTGCTGTCGTACATTGCGCTTGAATACCACCGCTTCGAGAGTCCCGCGAATGTGATGCTCACAGCGAAGAGACCCAATGATGACTATGGCCTTATTCAGACCCCACGGTGCTCGCCGGAAAAAGACGATATCCTGCTGTCTGTCGGTCTGTCTCCCGACAGAGAAAAACTTTTCATTCCAGTCACAGTAGCGTTCAAGGATCTCTGGTACTCCGTTCCAGACCCGACTAATCCCAAAGAAACCATTGACTTGCTCAAAAATGTCAGCGGCTACGCTTTGCCTGGCACGATAACAGCGCTCATGGGGTCGTCCGGAGCAGGCAAGACTACGCTCATGGACGTGATCGCCGGACGCAAGACAGGTGGCAAAGTCCGAGGACAAATTCTGCTAAATGGCCATCCAGCCACCGCCTTGGCCATTCAACGCGCCACGGGCTATTGCGAGCAAATGGATATTCACTCCGAGTCGGCAACGATCCGCGAGGCTCTAACGTTTTGCGCATTCCTGCGTCAGGGTGTTAATGTGCCTAGCAGCTACAAGCACGACTCGGTGAACGAATGCCTAGACCTGTTGAACCTGCACCCGATCGCTGACCAGATCATCCGCGGAAGCTCTGTCGAGCAAATGAAGCGGCTCACAATTGGTGTCGAGCTCGCAGCGCAGCCGAGTGTGTTGTTCCTGGACGAGCCCACAAGTGGCTTGGACGCAAGTTCAGCGAAGCTGATCATGGAGGGTGTCCGCAAAGTGGCTGATACGGGGCGCACGGTCGTGTGCACAATTCACCAGCCCTCGTCCGAGGTTTTCAGCGTATTTGACAGTCTGCTGCTACTGAAACGCGGTGGCGAGACGGTTTTCGCTGGAGACCTGGGCAACAACGCGAGCGAAATGATCGCGTACTTTGAGTCAATTGACGGTGTGGACAAGCTCAAGGACAACTACAATCCAGCCACGTGGATGTTAGAGGTCATTGGGGCTGGTGTTGGTAACAGCAACGGTGACACGACGGACTTTGTGAGAATCTTCCAGGCTAGCAGGCATTCTGAGCTGCTGCAATCTAATCTAGACCGCGAGGGAGTGTCATATCCATCGCCTTTGATGCCTCCTCTAGAATACGGCGACAAACGCGCTGCAACGGAGTTTATCCAGGCGAAGTTTCTCCTGCAGCGATTTTTCAACATGTTCTGGCGCACGGCTTCGTACAACCTGACGCGTTTTGGTCTCATGCTGATGCTCGGGCTTATCTTCGGGATCACATACATCAGCGCGGAGTACAGTTCGTATGCGGGGATCAACTCCGGCATGGGGATGTTATTCTGCACGACGGGCTTCATTGGTTTCGTTGGATTCATCAGTGTCGTCCCCATAGCGTCTACCGATAGATTGGTGTTTTACCGTGAGCGTGCCTCACAAAGTTACAATGCGCTGTGGTACTTCGTCGGCTCGACGGTGGTGGAGGTGCCGTACGTTTTCTTCGGCACGCTGCTGTTCATGGTGCCGTTCTACCCGATGGTCGGGTTCACGGGCGTCGCGACATTTTTCGCGTACTGGTTCCACCTGTCGCTGCACGTGCTATGGCAAGCCTACTTCGGCCAGCTCATGTCATACTTGATGCCGTCCGTGGAGGTCGCGCAGGTGTGCGGAATTCTTATGCAGATGATCTTCCTGACGTTCAACGGCTTCAACCCGCCCGGGGGCTCGATCCCGCTGGGCTACGTGTGGCTGTACCGCATCACACCGCACAGGTACGCGCTCGGAATCGCAGCGTCCATCGCGTTCGGCGACTGTCCGAGCGATGGCGACGGCTCCAACATTGGCTGCCACGCCATGACGGGGCTGCCTCCTTCGCTGCCCGACAACATGATGGTGCAAGAATACCTCGAGGTCGTCTTCAACGTCAAGCACAGCGAGATCTGGGAGAACCTCAGCTTCACTGTAGGATTCATAGTGCTCTATCGACTACTGGGACTACTTGCTTTGCGGTACGTCAACCACCAGAAGCGGTAGAAACTGCTGGAAGAGTGCCATCTAGTAAAACTGTAGACGAATAGGACAGCTAGTCAGTTGTTGCACTTGGATAAATTATGCGTCTATTTCTGACTAGTTTATGGTCATTCACTCACTACACAGTTGACAAGCATGTCGTTCCTGGAGCACGAGTGCAGCGTGTCGCTGGCGGCGGCGCTGGCCTTCCTGGACGAGTCCCTGGACGCGGCGGAAGCGCCCCAGCCGCTGCCCCAGACGTTATCCTCCCCTGCGGCCGTATTGCCGTCTCCATCGACCGTGATTCCTGACCCGGAGTTGCTCCTGGAGGCGCTAGAAGAGGACGAGAACACTTTCGCGCCGCCAACACAAACTGCTCTTACAAACGGTACACCATCGCAACTGCTGGTAGAGAGCAATACTTTGTCTGTCCAAGAGACCACGATCGTGCCCGTGGCCAGCTCCAAGACGCAGCCCAAGAACTCGCGCAAGAAGAAGAAGCTCAACTATGACCCCAACAAGGCGCGCAACGAACGGCGCTTCGAGCTCGCGTGTCTGAGGAAGGAGGCGAAGGATCTGCAGCTGACGCTTGAACAGTTGCAGAGCATGCAGGACAGCGATGAACGCTCTACAAGTGTAAAACGACCTAGGCAGCTTGTGCCTCGGGCCCGCGCCAGCAGCGGCATGTCAGCCGTGTGGGAGCAGATCTGCGCCCACCAGTTGGAGAGAAGGCTGAGGGTCGAGAGAGAGAATATCCACCTCAAAATGATGTACAAAAGCCAGGTTCAAGTGGCAAAAAGCATCGAGAAGCTGCTGCAAAAGAGGCTGGCACTGCAGGACTCGACGTACTCGGAGGTCAGCAAGCACACGAGTCGGATAGAGGTGCCGCAGGGCTACAACACCGAAGCGGACCAGAAGATCTTTGAGGAGCTTTCAACTGGAGTGGAGGTTTCGTACCAAGAGGTGGAATCGGTGTTCGATGAGCATGACCCCGGACGGACCCAACTCCCGACGAAGGAGCCGCTGCTGCGTGACAGCGTGAATGGCAAGTACATGGAGCTGTTCGACAACAAGATCATGCCGTTTGATATGAGGTCGACTGGCGATGCGTGGTGGAGGCGGTGGCATAACTACAAGGGCCACTGCGCACACGAGAATGGACCTAACAATACCATCGTGGAGAAGTTTGGGCTGGAGATGAAAGATGTCAAGACGCGGACGACAGCGACGTTCTACGTGCAGCAAATATTGCGGCGGCATGTGGAAGAAGGTCGGGTTGTTATCGTGTGGCACGCGCACATCAAGCCGCTCGAATTCGAGAAGAAGGCTGCCAACGGTGTTCATTACTTAGAGAAGGGTTATGTGCTGATGAAACCCCATATCACGGATACGCCAATGGAGAGTGATGAGGCTGCCACGCGTGTGATGACTTGTTATATTATCACACCGCATTTGTCGAATCGGAAGCTGCGGACAGACGCCAGGACCACTGCCCTGACAGATTTTGTGCTGAGCGCGACTTCGGCGAATATCTGTATGAGCAACGAGATGATCGAGAATTTGCTGGTTGACCGAGCGATGAAGAAGGGGGCAACTGGTTGAACGATTTTGACTTCGTGGGCCACCTAGACGACCACCAATTCAACATAGCTCTGGAGGTGAGGATGATATCTGTACGATATATTATCTTTTTATTGTTTTTTCTTCAACGCTGCTACGTCACCGACACCTGAACCTCAAACTCGCCATTAGCTCTGCAGCATCCCGTGAAGACGACGAACCACGCGTACAGCGTCTCGGTCGCGTGTCGCCTTGGCAATTGTGTCGCTAGACCAGTAGATTCTGTCCACCGTACGCTTGAAGAAGTACCAGGTGGATAAGTGTGTAACAACCCCGACTACATTGCTGAGAGATGCTGGATTGAATGCAATGTCGAGCATAAGGAGAGCCTGGGCCACTCCTTGGGGAAGGTTGTACTTCTTGACCTCGGCGGCCAGCAGGGTGGTGTTTCCTTGGGTTATCGCGTAGTCCGCTCTGCCTCGGACGAGCACTTTCGTGGACTCCAAACGCGTCTCAGCTTTCAGGCTCAAATCAGGTTCTTTACCCGACAGCAAGGTGCAGTGAAGTATCTCTTTGACGAACTTGCTTACATGCGCCTCGGTCAAATCCCACGGGAGGATGGCACGTTGTTCAGTATCCAGGGCGTCGAGGTTACTAAGCATTTGCTGGAAGTGCGCGCGACCAACTTTTGCCGGGGGAACTGCGACGAATTCTCGATCAGTAACGGCTGGTATACCGCCTTGACTTTCGTCCATGTCACCTCGCTGCATACAGACATTGACCCATCTTTCGATAGAACCGCGCTCAACTTGTCGAGATGATCCAGCCATGCCTTTCCGCGGGGCACCTTGCGCGTGGAGCTGAAAGGCTTGGTCTGGAACGGCAGGTTGATGCCACCTGATTTCATCAAAGGCGGAGCCAATGGTGTCTCGTAGCGAGTTGTGCCTAAGCCACGGTGTCTAGGGAACTTCGTCACGAAAGCTCTTCCAAGAAGTCGTAGGAATGTCATTGCGATCGTGTAGTTTCGTCTGAGTCAGGTTGCTGCCGGCAACACCAAATGAAGAGTGACATGTTTCGAGCGCGCTGCATTCAGTGATAATCCTGCTGGGTCATCATGAGAAGGCTGTCTTGCTTCATGCTTTCCAGTACGCCACAAACGCCAATTTGGTAATTATCATGTGCTTGGGAACAAACTTCACATGATCTTACAAGACCGGCGACAGCATACTCTGAGAGTACACGGTCAGACCTCCGTCAGATCTAGGTTTTACAGGATCTGCAGCGACAGTAATGTAGCTCGACAGATAATATCATTATTTTTAAATTATTAAGATAATGCACCCCCCTCACTCGCGCAGCAATACTATCTATACAGCTACGAGGTAGTACCGGGATCACGACGACTACGGCAACTTTTTCACTCTACCCTTGGGCGATGAGCACAAATCATGTATTCTTGAACGTGCATTTAATTTTACTGGAAAAAGAGATCACAAGGCCTGCGGTATTCGTTAGCTGCGCGATCCGAGGTTCGCTTATCGACGCTTACACACTATCCATCGTTTTAGACCAAAACCTTTGGCGCCTGTATATTTCCCAACTTCGACCATGAAGGTTTACTGTAGATGTATTGACGCGATGCACCCGGGAAGCGAATGGAAAGTATCTCGGCACTAATGCATCCGTGCCATTATTGGAGGGGTCAATATCAACCTCTCTTGGCAAAGTGCAAGATGACTGCTATTTTGCGGCGAGATGAAACTAGCTGCCTTCCTCGCCACGAGTGCTTTCTGTAAGGTGGACACAGCGCCTGGCGCACCCAGGGGCCCGACAAAACAGATGTTGGGATGCGCAGGTATCCGGTCAATTCGGCTGACTTCTCGCAGTAAACGCTATAATACCAGCTTCGTGTGGATCGCATACTGGAGTTGAAGTTGCCTTTTGTTTCAAACAACTGTTTAAAACACAATTAGATGTGTAAACGTTACGTAAGTACAGTGTGGTGCACACAAATCAGCGCACAGACGGGCCCGCCAAAAATGACTGGAGCGCGCGAACTGGCTTGCTCGCCCTGCTCTCCCAACGCCATTCCGACTTTGGCGCTGATACCATCAAGACCTTCCAACTACGTTCTCTATGTATCTGCGCGTGCGTGTTTTCATCGACCGGGAATGCAATGATGATCCAACCTTTAAATTTCAGACTAGAGTTTCTGAATCCAGGGGGTAGTAGCCCTGGTTGTTGAGAATTTTACTCCGAGCATTCCCACCCAGCCAGAGCTATACATGTGAGAAGTACGCAGAACCACAGGAGGAAAGGAGTGATGAATCCCTTTTCAGTCAACCATCTTTCGGGGCTGATATATCCAAGTAATTGATGCATAACCAAGGAATGCTGACCTTTCCACCTCCAACACGATTGCATCCAGTAGTAGCATTAGTTTTTGCCATTAGAATTCAAGGTCTCGCTTCCTCTTGGGCAATGACCTGGTTAACGCCGCTGTCGGTCGTCGTCCTGATGGGCGACCGACGTGCTGGAGTCGCTAATGTACACATTGCGTTCTGGTATTCGGACGCTCAGCACGGGAGGTTGACGGCCTTCTGCACGTTGACGCGGTCCAGGCGGCAGCAGCCGAGCACCCGCTCGGGCAGCTCGTCCTCGGTCTCGCCTTGGATCACGAAGGCCACGTCGATCACCAGCTTGGACGTCTTGTCGATGAGCGAGTGGATGCCGCGGCGGGCGATGTACGAGAACGCGTGTACGTCCACGACGATCTCGGTGCTGCCGTCGCGGAAGTGGTAGATGCGGTGCTGCGGTCGCGTGAGCACGGGGGTCGCGTTGTGGCTCACCAGCAGCTTCTTGCCCATACCCGTGATGCCGCACTCGTTCTGGTTCGTCACCTGCGCGATAACCTTGAAGCGATCGGTCAGCGACGTGTCGTCGCCGGCCTCTAAGAACCGCTTGAAGAGCTTCAGCGTCGTTGACGTGGGGTTCTTCAGCTCCTGCACGCGCAAACAACGAACCGGTTAGTGTCGTGGTTGATGGAGGAGTTTGTTTTTGGTCGACCAACCTCTGCGATTTCGTCGGGGATCTTCCAGTACAGAGCCAAGCTGTAGCCTGGACCATCGTAGGAACCATCTCCCCACACGCTCGGCCCGTATGACGGGAGCTGCAGTGACAGATCGTACGTAACATGCACAGTGAGAACCGTGGTTTGTTTCATCACGAATAGCGTGAAAACGCTTCTCTTACCTGAGCGTTGATGATGAAGAGCCGGCTGTTCTCATGCTCGGGAGGAAACTCGACGCGCTGGGAGATCAGATCCAGTTTGCTGTCGGTTCGAACCAAGTCGGCGCCAAGGAACTCAAAGAGCGCGGAACTAGAAGGCTGCGATCAAGCAAAACACGTTAGGTCGGAGCATATTCGCAAAACAGCCAAGAACACGTCGTACCTCTTTCTTTCGCGACCTCTTGTACTCCGCGCTTCGAACTGCAAATGTTTCAGCTCGGGTTGTCGTCCATGAATGTTGCACGTTGCTCGATCGCCCGCTAGCCTGCATCTCGCACTGAGCCATGGTGCTGCCCATTGGAAACTTCGCAAATCGTCGACTGCAAGCAGTGCTTGATCGTCGGCGAGGCACATCGCTTGATCCCTCAACACGGTTAATGTCTTGGATGTCTCCTCGATCGGGATCAGTCGGGCTTGAAACCTTGTGTAAACAGCATTTCTCTGGATCACTGCACTGCGCTGTGTCCGTACCAAGCAGCGCATTGTCGATGCTTCCGTTCAAATCTGTGTAGGCTCCAAAACTTGCTTGACGCGGACGATGTACTAGTGGCCTTGGGTTGTACACGCTAAACACAAACATGCACGTGACGGCGATACAGACGGCCACCTTCCACAACACGTGTTCACTGGCGAGACAACGAATTGCCACAATGTTGATCATGAAGCCAACAATGAGGCACTGCTTGGTTCCGTCCACGTGAACGTGGAGATGCCAGCACGAATCAGCCGGAATTCCACTAACAGGGCCCGAAGAGAACTGTGTTACGATGCGAGGCGGAATTTTGCGCTTCGGATGAAACGGCGACGCAGCGTCGTTCGCCACCTGGTTAGCCTCTCCACCTTCAGCATCTCCATGGCGACCTGGAGAAACTCGACCGAGTGTTGGGGGTGGCGACTCGTGTCCACTATCGACTGCTGCTTCATGAGCAGCTGCCGCCTCGCGTTCCTTCGCTGCTTGTTCTTCCATTTGCTTCTGAAGCAGACGCTGTCGGTAGAGCTGCTGATGTGAGAGTACTGGGGCGCCGCTATGCGCTTTCCCATTCTGCGAGTCTTTCCTGTTAATCGCCTCAGCTATCGCGGACGTCCAAAGATCAAAATCTGTCTCCGTGTCCGCGCACAACTACGGTAGATGACAAAGAAGCATATCACAGTAGTTGCTGTCAGAAAAGCACACCCACATCTAAATAATTCTGTCTCGATCGTACCTTGTACTGAACGCCGCGTTTCGAGTCGATATCGTGCAGTGACAACGTCGAGACCTGAAAGAAATAGCGCGTCGGTGCATTCCTCGCTAGCGTTTTCTCGAAGAGCAGCGACACGTTGTCCATGTTGAGGTCCAGCGCGCCACGATACCATGGATGAGACTCGTTCAGGTAGAGGAGAGTTTGGTGCGGATCTTGATCTTGGTCCTGCTGCTTGTCGAGGTTGCTAGGCTCCTCTATAGTCGTTGCGCTGCGGATAGCTGACTCCGCTTCCTTCGCTTCAACGGCTGACCCGTCAGCGCTTTCATTGCTTCGGTTGTCGTTTTCACCTGTGGTACTGCCTGGAGGTGATGGCACCGGAGCTTGCGAACCTAATGACTGTCTCTGCGTCTCTGTATTTTGAATACTGGAAGCCGCGGCTCCCTTTCCGGCCGGGACAGGAGAATCCGCCATGTGAACAATATTGCCATGAGCCACCGACGATGTTGGCATGTGATTGGCAGGGTTGTGTCGGTAGTAAGAGAGCACGCCGCGCTGGCGATCAAGCACGAACCACCTTCGGTGCCAAGAGCGCTTCTTGCCCCATTTGCTGTCACTAATCTTGTGGAGGTAGCCGCAAACATACTTTTTCGTACTCTGCGACTCCGATGAAAACGAATAGCCTGCAGATAATAGCTCGACTGCTGCTGGGTCGTCGTTGTGGTGGTCACCAGTAGGATGCTGGTTGTAGCCCTGTGACTTACCAACGTGCAGAATGCTGCGGCCTACGCTCCCGACTCTTGAAATGCCGCCACCAACCGCTTTGCCCATGTATCTTCCCATTTTCTGGACGCCGCGTGCACGCGATGCCCCTGCCCGGCCTTGACCTCGCCGTGCAGATGTTGATGTTTCGTCAGGCGGGTAGAACGGATCCCGAACAGATACGGGCAGCGACACTCCATCGGCACGTTGACTGCTGACGCTCACATCACTCGTGCGCTCACCTGAGTCGTCCTGAACCACTGCGCCTGCCTCCTTTAAAATGCTCGTCAGTTCATCGTGGCCGTTTAGTGATGCGGCGCTATCGCGATACGAACTTTGAGACATCTCCATCTCCGTAATTTGGTCAGAATCGTACAGCCCGTCAGAGTCTTCGTCTCCGCTGTCTTCGCCGCCAATAAAGTCAAACGACCGGAATGGATTCCTATTGGGGTCGTTTCTGCAAGACGGACTGTTGTTCAGAGGATCTCTGCACGACGCGCACCTCAACGGTCAGTGTATGTCTGGAAGCCGAAAAGCCGAAGGAGATAACAACTTACGAGCAGGACAAAAATTCATCACTTGTGCGAATTGAGCCAATCGGGCTTCCTGGCAGTGGAGATGGAGGAAGATGAATGGCAAGAAACTGAAGTAACGTCGTTAGATCAGTCGAAACAATGCAACCCATAAAACGCCACCCACCTCCATCACATCCGGATACTGGCGCACCCACGTGACGAATTGCGAGTTTGACAGCAGCCCCGCCATGGGGATCATGCACTCCTCGAACGCGGCGTAGAGCTGCTTGGGCAACGGCATGTACTCCTCCAAGAAGTTCAACAGGTACAGATAGTCCTTCTCCGCAATAAAGCCCTCCCCGTTGTTGCTGCAGAGCACCCCGCCACTCGTCAGTTCCTGCAAAATATATACCTCACTCCAACTCGCACATGACGTACTTCTCCCCGGAGAAGATGATGTTGTACATGTTGAAGATGTAGCTGATGCGGTCCTCCGTATTGCCTCTGCCCGGGGCACAACGCAACAACACCAAAAAATCAGGATCTTCCCACAACCAGCAACCGCGCTTCCTCCCAGCACCAGCAGCAGCAACAACAGCAATAACAGCAGCACGCACTCGTAGAACAGCGCCAAGATGCACACGAACGCCTCCTTGGAGATCGCGTCGCCCGGCACCTCCTCGAAGCACCGCATCGTCACATCTAGCGGAATAAAACCCAATCACCCAATCAGTCTACCACCCACCCACCCACCCACTCTCCACGAGCGCCGCACTCATTTACCTCCGAAGAGCCCTCGCAGCAGCTTGGACGACAGCAGTCCCTCCTTCTTGGCCACGTAGCGCTGCTCCTCGTCCTCCACCGCGTCGCCCTGCCACGGAATCAAATGAACAGGTTAACTCACCCACTCACGGCCACAAATAACCCGTCTCCCCACACAGCCCATTGCAGCAATTGCAGCTACGGCGCTGACCTTGAACGTGAGCCACGCGACGGTGAACTCGGAGGCGTCGACTGCGCCGGCAGACAACCAGGGCAAACGCAGCGCGTAGAGTTAGTGGAGACATCTCGACTGCAGAGCGGCGCGCGCTCCACACGGACGGAGCTGCCCACGCAGAGCGCGCGCGCGGAGAGGCACGTACAGGGCCGGTAGAGCCTGCGCTGCGCGGAGGCCGACGCGCCCATGACGCCGACTGTTACAAACTGGGCTCAAATACGTTGTGCGGCGGCTGCGCGGTAAGTATCCGCGCTGGTGTGCGCCACATCGTAATCTCGAGTAAGTACCCGCCATAGTGAAACGGTGTCAATTTGCATTAGGTACGGAAGCGTTGAGTATACAGATCAGGTAGTCGACGTTCCTGCGACGGAGCGGCACTTGCGGCACTACAGCGCGACGCGGGGCAGCGAGCGGGTGTCGCCACGTACTTGAGGCCGGACACCGGCGGACAGCAGCGCGCTGTGCTCGATGGCCCGACGCAGCTCGAGCCGGCAGCGCGCTCGCAGCAGCTTGGCCAGCTTGGCGTCGCTCTGCTGGGGCTCTTGAGCCTGGTTGAAGCGGCTGCGGACGGCGAGCAGATGCCGCGGCACGGAGAACTCGAGCAGCGCGATTGCCAGCTGCTGCGGCGGCCTGCGCCAGACGACGACGACGTCAGAGGACCTATTATAGGTAGAGAGGAGAGAGGCTGGCAACACGCAGAGAGGTAACGCCGTTACGTACATGAGCGCCGAGGTGTGCAGCACCACGAGCGGACACATGGCGAGGCAGTTCTCCTGCGCGCCCCACTCGTCGTCGTCAGCACCGCCACTGCAGCTGTCCTTGTCCGCCAGCACGTCGTACACGCACGGGTAGCACAGCAGGATGCCCGCGAGCGCCGGCGCGCTCAGCCCCATCGGCCGCCGCCACTGCAGCACCTCACTGGGCGTGGAGCGCAGCAGCTCCCTGCACGCGGTGACGGTCCACTCCGCGAGCGCTTGCAGCCTGGCGGCCTCGGCCTCGGAGCCGTCGCTGCGGATGAGCTGGGGCCGCGAGAGACTCGCGCTCACGTCCACGCACATCTGCTGCTGCCACCCGGTTGCCAGCCCCACCATCTTCTCGCGCACGAACGCGTCGACGTGGACGAAGAAGACGTTGCCGTCCAGCAGCACCGCGCGCACTCGATGCACCGCGCACCACCGGTAGTCCAGCAGCTCGGCCTCGTGCTCGAGGCCGCTCAGCAGCAGCCCCACCAGCTCCTTCGACAGCGCGCAGCAGTCCACGAGGCACGACGCGCGCAGCCCGGACGCCACGAGCAGCAGGTCTCGCAGCAGCACGCGCACTTGCCCCGGCGCCAGACGCAGCCTCGTCCTCTTCTTGCGGACGTCGGAGTGTCCACCTCCTCTCGCCAGTCGGGTGTGCAGGCGTTGCGTCTGAGCTTCGAGCTGCTCGTCCGTGGGCCACAAACCTTCGGCACCGCCTACAGCTCTCGTCGCGGAGCGATGCAGCCACCACGAGGCTCTGCGCAAGTTGAACAGGTCGTCCGACGCCACGAACGCCCCGATCTCGCGCCGGAAGCCCAGCAGCACGCCCAGCGCGCGCGAGTCCCCGGGCCACCAGCTCATCGGAGACCACCGGATAGTACCGTGGACGTCACCGGCGCGTGCGTGGCAGCCCCGGCTCTGCTTCTGCACAGGTCAAGCGTTGCAAGCATCAAGGTATCGTTGGGCTTTGGGCATTGCGTGCTGCCATGACAGCCCCACGCCAGGTTCTGATGCGATTCACTCGGCTATTCTCCGCGCGTCGAAGAGATAAGGTAGATAGAGAGGAAGCGAGTGACGATGGCACCTCCGCCCGTGAAGAAGGCGTCGAACGGCAACGTGCGCGTGCAGCTGCGCGGCTTCGAGCGCGTGTACACGGCGGTGGACGACTCGTCCACCAAGGTAGCGCACGTGATGGAGGTCAAGGGCCCCGTGGCCGCGCTGGTGCGCCACCTCCCGATGGCGCTCATGCACACGTACAACCTGCACCCGCGCATGCGGGCGCTGCAGGTCCAGGACGCGTTCCACGAGGCGGAGATCCAGCCGCCGATCTCCGTCGACGACGTCGCTGCTCGGCGGCTGCTGCGGGTCCGTCCGACGGACGCTGCAGAGGAGCGGGCTGGCGTGTGGAAGCGCCACATGCAGGAAGAGTGCGAGCGGTTCGTGAACCGGTACGAGGACTTTGCGTCGTTCCTCGAGGTGTGGGTGGACGAGAGGAACAACATGGCCAGACTCTTCCTCTTCTCGGACCACTACATGTGCGACGGCATGTCTGGCATGACGATTCTCCATGACACGCTAAAGTATGTGGCCTTGTTTGCCAACCAGACAGAGATCGAGTCGAAGCAGTTCCCCGTTCGGGCGTCGCCGTACAATTTGTGGCTGGACAACTATTCGATCTCGACGCCTCTCTCCAAGATGACCGTGAAGATGCTCGCGCCGGTTATCAAGGGCGTGCTCGCTTCTCACACAAAGCCGCTGCTGCCCCCGCGCTCGGACCAGGCGGACTTGGTCTACCCCTTCAAGAACAACCCGAGCTACGCGTTGTTTGAGTCGGGTTCCCCCGAGACTGTGAAAAGGGTACTTGCACGCTGCAAGCAGGAGGGGGTCACGTACTCCGGGGCGCTCACTGCGGCAGTGATCCTGGCCTACTATCATGCCTCTCAGAAGCACCATACCGTGGAGCTCACTGACAACTTTAAAGTCACTCTCACGATGAGCACGAATCTGCGCACCCGTTTGCCGACTCCTGTACCCGAGGACGTTGTCGGCAGCTTCGCGTCTCTGGTGCCATTGGACAGTGTGAAAGGTCCTGGGACTGTCCTCGCCTCCGCGAAGTTCTGGGACGTAGCTCGCACCTGCAAGCAGGACATTAAGAATGGCCTTAAATCCCCAACGGTGGCCTTTACCGACATTTTCATGGACCAGAACTTCAACTCCGCGTCCGTGCCCACAGCATTCGCGAAGCATGTGGTGAAGAACTCGTGCACTGGAGATGTCAATATATCGAATATCGGCCGATACCCGTATCCAATGGCGCACTCGCTTGGTGACACTGGCGAGCTCTCTGTGGAGGCGCTGTTCCTGTACGAATCCGTTCCGTTCTTCTCCATGGGCACTCTCATGTACGTTTCCACTGTCAAAAGCTTCAACTACGCCATGCTGCACAAATACGAGGACAGCGATGCTGAAAGGCTGTTTAAGGCTTACGTCGCGTTCGCCGAGCATATTGGGGAAGTTGACCCCAACGCCACCATGGCCGATGTGCTAGTTCAAGTTGGGTCATCCCTGAAGTAACTACAGCAACCTAAATTGTCCGTCCCCTTGAAATGAGTAGTAGCTCGACCACCATCAAACGAATTTATATTTTTCACGGATAAAAATGTAGCAGCAATGATTCCAACGACAAAAGCTACTACGTGTAGTCGTGCCCGGTGTAACGCAGTCCGACACGATTTAGAACTTCCACGAGTTTTTCATCTGAGCTGATGCGATCTATGCCTTCACAGAGCTCGACAATGGCAACGAAAAGAGCCTCCCCCACTACGTTTTCACATTTGTGTGCCATGGAGTAATTGAAGGAGTCTACGGAAGTAATGAACAGCGTAGCAGACGACGCGAGGTGTGGCAGCGGGTGATACACGTGGAGACTTTCGATCGTAAGGACCCCACCAGTATATTCTGAAAGACGATGCTCTCTTGAATACGGATACCGACCAACATTTGAGATATTCACGTCCGAAGTGAGCGAATGCGGGAGATAGACTCCTTTGAGGAACGACTGCCTCATCTGAGAATTGAATTTCTTGTCCATCAGCACTGCTGGTAACACCATGACCAACGTATGCTTCGGCTTTTCGGTGATCTCTTGCTTTGCTCGACGTGCGAGGTCCCAGAAATTCGTGGTTTCCATGTCCACTCCCTCATTAATCAGCCAGTCGAGACCACTGACTGCTGTGTACATCCCAACTTGCTCTTCGTCGGCGGGGCTTGATACGCGTGGGCGCATGTTGAATCCAAGGTCTGCCGCCAGTTTGAAACACTTTTGCGATGGATTGCTCTTCCGCTCCCTCATGACGTGGTAAAACGCTAGCAGGATGACTCCAACGAGAGCTCCACCTACTGACACGTTTTCCTCCTTGCATTTTGCCACTACTTTCTTCATGCACTCCGAATCACCCTGTGCAAATAGCGCAGTGCTGCTGCTCGTCACGGGAGGCGCTCTGAAACGGTGTTGGCCTGCTCGAGCCGATAGCAACGGCTTGAAATTCCGCACTCGATCCCGAAATGTCTGTCGACCGGAGACGCTCACAACGCCTTTCACAATTGGCTTAGCCCAAGTGACTTTGGACAACCACATTTTGTAGAGTGGAGGTCGCAGTGGAAGTTCCTGTACTTGATGCGGCGGTTGTTCCGGTTCGGGCTCGTCCTGAGATGCCCCCAGTTGTTCACTGGCAAGAATCGCGACCTGCTCGAGAATGCAATTCAGTGCTACCATTCCGGAGTATCCGTCCGACATATAGTTGTCTGAGAAGAGCATCAAACGCGCGGAGCCCTCCCTCTCGTCCACCCACACTGTCAGGAAAAACGGGAGCTGCTTGAACCGGTCGAAGCCGATACTGCACTCGTCGTCCGCGTATTGCTGCCACCCGCTCATCATATCGTCGACGTCACTGGCAACGGAGGAAACCATGCGCACGCGAACAAGAGCGAACGACGTGACGTCGTGCCGAGTTAGCGGTGGGTGGATCTCGGCCATGAACTTTTCCCCCTTCACCTGCTGCGCTCGCATCCGAGGGTGCATGTTGAATGTGTTCACGACCGCCGTCGCCAAAAATCGCAGCAAGACTGTCGTGGGACCACGAACGAGCATTGAGTGGACGATCTTCGTTGAAACACCGTCGACCATGGTAAGTGTGCGCTCACTGCCGCGAAGGGGGACGCGCCGACGAGTATTCGCAGCGACGCGAGGCTTCATGCCGCTACTAATCTCCCGTCAATAACGAACGACTTTTGCCTCGCGATGCGTCTTGAAAAGTGATGAGTGGAGGTGGCGACGTGCACCAGGACGAGTTCGGTGGAGCCGACATCGCTCTCTTTGAAAACGGCCCCATACCAAGCAGGGGTCAAATCTGTGTTGCTGTCCGACAATATCTGAATCCTTGGGTGCGCCCGACGCACATGCTGGAAGAAATACCGCGGTCATTTGCCTCGATCTGGATTCAACGCCAGAAGTGCCGACGTCGTTCGCAGGACATGTGCTGCTCAGGAAGATAAAGCGAATCATAGCCAAGAACCAGTCTAAAGTACTTCTTCCCAGCAGAGTTGTCGATAAATTGTTCACCTCCGAAGGTACAGCAACAAGCATGCGAGATGTGGAAAGGCTAACCTCGGCGATGGTCCTGGTCTAAAACGACGCACGCGGAGGCTACCAGAAAGAATTATTTTCAACAGATAGGCGTTCGCAGCTTACTTCCACTTGATCTCGATCCCAACATTTCCAGACACCATTCATTAAGATTCACCACACCCTTGAGGACTTGGTCCTCCCTTATTTTTTTAGTCTTGTCGCCCACGTCGCTCTTCCCGTGAACTCGCAGCTTGCGGTCTGTCTGTTGGATTTGGGTGCTTGGCACGAGGGGGTCACTTGGTCGAGTGGGGAGAAAAATTCTTGTCAAGCGGCCAGTGGATAGGACCACGCGGGCCGTGGCCGTGCGGGCGCGGGTGCTCTTTGTAAGGTGCTGGGGAAAATATGCCGTGAAATCGAACTCGTGAAGCATGATGTATCCCAGCCAAGAAAAAAAAACAAGCGATGAAGCAATCCGTTGGCGGTTTGTGAGGCGGAAGGGTGTGCGCACAGTTCTCCCGCGCCGACAGACACGGGCCATGATTCGCGGCCAATTCGATTTGGATGCCACTCACCTCCTCTGAAAAGCTACGTGTTCAGTGAACACTGTTCACGTTGTAAGCGTATCCACTAGTTGAAGTTAAAAGTTGAAGTTATTTGGGCAACAATAGTACTTCCGTCCGATGATTGGCCATTGATACAATTTGATACAATTTGGACCTGCTTGGCTGCCAGCAATAAATAGGATGTGGCCTTCGAAACCTTATGTCACAGCACCACATTTTCCGTGGCAGTGGCAAGGGAAAGCAGCAGCTACGTTAACCCTATCGACCTGAGACCCCAAGACGAGGATCAACGTGAAATAGTGTTTGTCCCACGCTTGTATCTCTGGGCGAGCTATGCCGCCACGCAGCAAGCGCTCGCAGCGTGCCTGCTGAAGCCAAAGCCACCACCTCGTACGTGACTCATCGCATTCCTGAAAGCACCAAACACCAAGCAACCAAGCACCAAACAACCAAACAACCAAACAACCAAACAACCAAGCAACGCCTGTGTGGCCCACCATACGCACCCGAGCACCATGAAGATCCTGCACCACCTCCTCGCCAGCGCTGTGTGTGTGGCAGTCCTGGTTGCGAGCTCGACGACATCTCCGGTGTCAGCCCAAGTCGTAGGTGGAGTAGATGGAACGTACACCGAAACGAAAACCGATGGAGGCGTGTCAACACTGCTCCGCGGCCCCGATGAGAGCGATGACGACAGCGATTTTGTCCTCCCTGGTTCGGGCAACAGCGAAGGTGACGACGACGATGATGATAGCAGCAGCAGCGACATCAACGACAGCTCGGATGAGGCCTTCGCGCTAGCCTCCGCGTCAGTCGAGTCCCGCCGGCTGAGGGCAGAGGCGACCACTCCAAAGCCTACGACTGCGACGCCGAAGGCCACGACCGCGACACCCAAAGCGACGTCGGCGACGCCCAAAGCGACGACGGCAGCTCCAAAGACCACGCCGCCGCCGGTGCCGTCCAAGACCCCGGAAACGCCCAAGCCGACAGCGACCAATTCCACCGCACCACCGGCTAATTCCACCGCACCACCGGCTAATTCCACCGCACCACCGGCCAATTCCACCGCACCACCAGCCAATTCCACCGCACCACCAGCCAATTCCACCGCACCTCCGGCCAATGATTCCGCGGCGGTGCCAACCAATTCCACAGCCCCGCCCAGGCCCACGAACGCCACAGCGTTGCCTACACCGTCCAAGACGCCAGAGACGCCCAAGGCCACCAACGCCACGACGTTCCCTACACCGTCCAAGACACCGGAGACCCCGAAGCCTACGAACTCGACGGTGTCGGCACCGCCGAAGGCCACGCCCGCAGCGACCCCGAAGCGGACACCTACGACGACGGCTTCGGCCACGCAAGCGAAGTAGAAATCGAGTAGTAGCGTTCGAGGGACTCGAGGACAGGCATGCATGCTGGCTGGCTGGCAGGCGAACACTCTCTACCGATGTGAGTGCGAGCGTTGTGCGCAGCGAAAGTGTGCATGTGTGCTGCACAGCGTAATGGATCCGAAGTAGATAAATATTGAATGGTATGAAAGTGATGATTAAGTGAATCTCTTCGCTGGTTATTGACAATAACTTATTGTAGCTCCTTGTGCTGAATCGTGAAGGCACCACTGGCGGCGGGTAGTATCCCAATCACCGTGAGAAAAAAAGAACAAGCGAAGAAGCAATCCGTTGGCGGTTTGTGAGGCGGAAGGGTGTGCGCACAGTTCTCCCGCGCCGACAGACACGGGCCATGATTCGCGGCCAATTCGACTTGGATGCCACTCGCCTCCTCTGAAAAGCTACGTGTTCAGTGAACACTGTTCACGTTGTAAGCGTATCCACTAGTTGAAGTTAAAAGTTGAAGTTATTTGGGCAACAATAGTACTTCCGTCCGATGATTGGCCATTGATACAATTTGATACAATTTGGACCTGCTTGGCTGCTAGCAATAAATAGGATGTGGTCTTCGAAACCTTATCTGTCACAGTATCACATTTTCCGTGGCAGTGGCAAGGGAAAGCAGCAGCTACGTTAACCTTATCGACCTGAGACCCCAAGACGAGGATCAACGTGAAATAGTGTTTGTCCCACGCTTGTATCTCTGGGCGAGCTATGGCGCCACGCAGCAAGCGCTCGCAGCGTGCCTGCTGAAGCCAAAGCCACCACCTCGTACGTGACTCATCGCATTCCTGAAAGCACCAAACACCAAGCAACCAAGCAACCAAGCAACCAAACAACCAAACAACCAAACAACCAAGCAACGCCTGTGTGGCCCACCATACGCACCCGAGCACCATGAAGATCCTGCACCACCTCCTCGCCAGCGCTGTGTGTGTGGCAGTCCTGGTGGCGAGCTCGACGACATCTCCGGTGTCAGCCCAAGTCGTAGGTGGAGTAGATGGAACGTACACCGAAACGAAAACCGATGGAGGCGTGTCAACACTGCTCCGCGGCCCCGATGAGAGCGATGACGACAGCGATTTTGTCCTCCCTGGTTCGGGCAACAGCGAAGGTGACGACGATGATGATAGCAGCAGCAGCGACATCAACGACAGCTCGGATGAGGCCTTCGCGCTAGCCTCCGCGTCAGTCGAGTCCCGCCGGCTGAGGGCAGAGGCGACCACTCCAAAGCCTACGACTGCGACGCCGAAGGCCACGACCGCGACACCCAAAGCGACGTCGGCGACGCCCAAAGCGACGACGGCAGCTCCAAAGACCACGCCGCCGCCGGTGCCGTCCAAGACCCCGGAAACGCCCAAGCCGACAGCGACCAATTCCACCGCACCACCGGCTAATTCCACCGCACCACCGGCTAATTCCACCGCACCACCAGCCAATTCCACCGCACCTCCGGCCAATGATTCCGCGGTGGTGCCAACCAATTCCACAGCCCCGCCCAGGCCCACGAACGCCACAGCGTTGCCTACACCGTCCAAGACGCCAGAGACGCCCAAGGCCACCAACGCCACGACGTTCCCTACACCGTCCAAGACACCGGAGACCCCGAAGCCTACGAACTCGACGGTGTCGGCACCGCCGAAGGCCACGCCCGCAGCGACCCCGAAGCGGACACCTACGACGACGGCTTCGGCCACGCAAGCGAAGTAGAAATCGAGTAGTAGCGTTCGAGGGACTCGAGGACAGGCATGCATGCTGGCTGGCTGGCAGGCGAACACTCTCTACCGATGTGAGTGCGAGCGTTGTGCGCAGCGAAAGTGTGCATGTGTGCTGCACAGCGTAATGGATCCGAAGTAGATAAATATTGAATGGTATGAAAGTGATGATTAAGTGAATCTCTTCGCTGGTTATTGACAATAACTTATTGTAGCTCCTTGTGCTGAATCGTGAAGGCACCACTGGCGGCGAGTAGTATCCCAATCACCGTGAGAAAAAAAGAACAAGCGAAGAAGCAATCCGTTGGCGGTTTGTGAGGCGGAAGGGTGTGCGCACAGTTCTCCCGCGCCGACAGACACGGGCCATGATTCGCGGCCAATTCGACTTGGATGCCACTCGCCTCCTCTGAAAAGCTACGTGTTCAGTGAACACTGTTCACGTTGTAAGCGTATCCACTAGTTGAAGTTAAAAGTTGAAGTTATTTGGGCAACAATAGTACTTCCGTCCGATGATTGGCCATTGATACAATTTGATACAATTTGGACCTGCTTGGCTGCCAGCAATAAATAGGATGTGGTCTTCGAAACCTTATCTGTCACAGTATCACATTTTCCGTGGCAGTGGCAAGGGAAAGCAGCAGCTACGTTAACCTTATCGACCTGAGACCCCAAGACGAGGATCAACGTGAAATAGTGTTTGTCCCACGCTTGTATCTCTGGGCGAGCTATGCCGCCACGCAGCAAGCGCTCGCAGCGTGCCTGCCGAAGCCATAGGCACCACCTCGTACGTGACTCGTCGCATTCCTGAAAGCACCAAGCACCAAGCAACCAAGCAACCAACAACCAAACAACCAAACAACCAAGCAACGCCTGTGTGGCCCACCATACGCACCCGAGCACCATGAAGATCCTGCACCACCTCCTCGCCAGCGCTGTGTGTGTGGCAGTCCTGGTGGCGAGCTCGACGACATCTCCGGTGTCAGCCCAAGTCGTAGGTGGAGTAGATGGAACGTACACCGAAACGAAAACCGATGGAGGCGTGTCAACACTGCTCCGCGGCCCCGATGAGAGCGATGACGACAGCGATTTTGTCCTCCCTGGTTCGGGCAACAGCGAAGGTGACGACGACGATGATGATAGCAGCAGCAGCGACATCAACGACAGCTCGGATGAGGCCTTCGCGCTAGCCTCCGCGTCAGTCGAGTCCCGCCGGCTGAGGGCAGAGGCGACCACTCCAAAGCCTACGACTGCGACGCCGAAGGCCACGACCGCGACACCCAAAGCGACGTCGGCGACGCCCAAAGCGACGACGGCAGCTCCAAAGACCACGCCGCCGCCGGTGCCGTCCAAGACCCCGGAAACGCCCAAGCCGACAGCGACCAATTCCACCGCACCACCGGCTAATTCCACCGCACCACCGGCTAATTCCACCGCACCACCGGCCAATTCCACCGCACCACCGGCCAATTCCACCGCACCACCGGCCAATTCCACCGCACCACCAGCCAATTCCACCGCACCTCCGGCCAATGATTCCGCGGTGGTGCCAACCAATTCCACAGCCCCGCCCAGGCCCACGAACGCCACAGCGTTGCCTACACCGTCCAAGACGCCAGAGACGCCCAAGGCCACCAACGCCACGACGTTCCCTACACCGTCCAAGACACCGGAGACCCCGAAGCCTACGAACTCGACGGTGTCGGCACCGCCGAAGGCCACGCCCGCAGCGACCCCGAAGCGGACACCTACGACGACGGCTTCGGCCACGCAAGCGAAGTAGAAATCGAGTAGTAGCGTTCGAGGGACTCGAGGACAGGCATGCATGCTGGCTGGCTGGCAGGCGAACACTCTCTACCGATGTGAGTGCGAGCGTTGTGCGCAGCGAAAGTGTGCATGTGTGCTGCACAGCGTAATGGATCCGAAGTAGATAAATATTGAATGGTATGAAAGTGATGATTAAGTGAATCTCTTCGCTGGTTATTGACAATAACTTATTGTAGCTCCTTGTGCTGAATCGTGAAGGCACCACTGGCGGCGAGTAGTATCCCAATCACCGTGAGAAAAAAAGAACAAGCGAAGAAGCAATCCGTGGGCGGTTTGTGAGGCGGAAGGGTGTGCGCACAGTTCTCCCGCGCCGACAGACTCCTCTGAAAAGCTACGTGTTCAGTGAACACTGTTCACGTTGTAAGCGTATCCACTAGTTGAAGTTAAAAGTTGAAGTTATTTGGGCAACAATAGTACTTCCGTCCGATGGTTGGCCATTGATACAATTTGATACAATTTGGACCTGCTTGGCTGCTAGCAATAAATAGGATGTGGTCTTCGAAACCTTATCTGTCACAGTATCACATTTTCCGTGGCAGTGGCAAGGGAAAGCAGCAGCTACGTTAACCTTATCGACCTGAGACCCCAAGACGAGGATCAACGTGAAATAGTGTTTGTCCCACGCTTGTATCTCTGGGCGAGCTATGCCGCCACGCAGCAAGCGCTCGCAACGTGCCTGCCGAAGCCAAAGCCACCACCTCGTACGTGGCTCATCGCATTCCTGAAAGCACCAAACACCAAGCAACCAAGCACCAAACAACCAAACAACCAAACAACCAAACAACCAAGCAACGCCTGTGTGGCCCACCATACGCACCCGAGCACCATGAAGATCCTGCACCACCTCCTCGCCAGCGCTGTGTGTGTGGCAGTCCTGGTGGCGAGCTCGACGACATCTCCGGTGTCAGCCCAAGTCGTAGGTGGAGTAGATGGAACGTACACCGAAACGAAAACCGATGGAGGCGTGTCAACACTGCTCCGCGGCCCCGATGAGAGCGACGACGACAGCGATTTTGTCCTCCCTGGTTCGGGCAACAGCGAAGGTGACGACGACGATGATGATAGCAGCAGCAGCGACATCAACGACAGCTCGGATGAGGCCTTCGCGCTAGCCTCCGCGTCAGTCGAGTCCCGCCGGCTGAGGGCAGAGGCGACCACTCCAAAGCCTACGACTGCGACGCCGAAGGCCACGACCGCGACACCCAAAGCGACGTCGGCGACGCCCAAAGCGACGACGGCAGCTCCAAAGACCACGCCGCCGCCGGTGCCGTCCAAGACCCCGGAAACGCCCAAGCCGACAGCGACCAATTCCACCGCACCACCGGCTAATTCCACCGCACCACCGGCTAATTCCACCGCACCACCGGCCAATTCCACCGCACCACCAGCCAATTCCACCGCACCACCAGCCAATTCCACCGCACCTCCGGCCAATGATTCCGCGGTGGTGCCAACCAATTCCACAGCCCCGCCCAGGCCCACGAACGCCACAGCGTTGCCTACACCGTCCAAGACGCCAGAGACGCCCAAGGCCACCAACGCCACGACGTTCCCTACACCGTCCAAGACACCGGAGACCCCGAAGCCTACGAACTCGACGGTGTCGGCACCGCCGAAGGCCACGCCCGCAGCGACCCCGAAGCGGACACCTACGACGACGGCTTCGGCCACGCAAGCGAAGTAGAAATCGAGTAGTAGCGTTCGAGGGACTCGAGGACAGGCATGCATGCTGGCTGGCTGGCAGGCGAACACTCTCTACCGATGTGAGTGCGAGCGTTGTGCGCAGCGAAAGTGTGCATGTGTGCTGCACAGCGTAATGGATCCGAAGTAGATAAATATTGAATGGTATGAAAGTGATGATTAAGTGAATCTCTTCGCTGGTTATTGACAATAACTTATTGTAGCTCCTTGTGCTGAATCGTGAAGGCACCACTGGCGGCGGGTAGTATCCCAATCACCGTGAGAAAAAAGAACAAGCGAAGAAGCAATCCGTTGGCGGTTTGTGAGGCGGAAGGGTGTGCGCACAGTTCTCCCGCGCCGACAGACACGGGCCATGATTCGCGGCCAATTCGACTTGGATGCCACTCGCCTCCTCTGAAAAGCTACGTGTTCAGTGAACACTGTTCACGTTGTAAGCGTATCCACTAGTTGAAGTTAAAAGTTGAAGTTATTTGGGCAACAATAGTACTTCCGTCCGATGATTGGCCATTGATACAATTTGATACAATTTGGACCTGCTTGGCTGCCAGCAATAAATAGGATGTGGTCTTCGAAACCTTATGTCACAGCACCACATTTTCCGTGGCAGTGGCAAGGGAAAGCAGCAGCTACGTTAACCTTATCGACCTGAGACCCCAAGACGAGGATCAACGTGAAATAGTGTTTGTCCCACGCTTGTATCTCTGGGCGAGCTATGCCGCCACGCAGCAAGCGCTCGCAGCGTGCCTGCCGAAGCCAAAACCACCACCTCGTACGTGACTCATCGCATTCCTGAAAGCACCAAACACCAAGCAACCAAGCACCAAACAACCAAACAACCAAACAACCAAACAACCAAGCAACGCCTGTGTGGCCCACCATACGCACCCGAGCACCATGAAGATCCTGCACCACCTCCTCGCCAGCGCTGTGTGTGTGGCAGTCCTGGTGGCGAGCTCGACGACATCTCCGGTGTCAGCCCAAGTCGTAGGTGGAGTAGATGGAACGTACACCGAAACGAAAACCGATGGAGGCGTGTCAACACTGCTCCGCGGCCCCGACGAGAGCGACGACGACAGCGATTTTGTCCTCCTGGTTCGGGCAACAGCGAAGGTGACGACGACGATGATGATAGCAGCAGCAGCGACATCAACGACAGCTCGGATGAGGCCTTCGCGCTAGCCTCCGCGTCAGTCGAGTCCCGCCGGCTGAGGGCAGAGGCGACCACTCCAAAGCCTACGACTGCGACGCCGAAGGCCACGACCGCGACACCCAAAGCGACGTCGGCGACGCCCAAAGCGACGACGGCAGCTCCAAAGACCACGCCGCCGCCGGTGCCGTCCAAGACCCCGGAAACGCCCAAGCCGACAGCGACCAATTCCACCGCACCACCGGCTAATTCCACCGCACCACCGGCCAATTCCACCGCACCACCGGCCAATTCCACCGCACCACCGGCCAATTCCACCGCACCACCAGCCAATTCCACCGCACCTCCGGCCAATGATTCCGCGGCGGTGCCAACCAATTCCACAGCCCCGCCCAGGCCCACGAACGCCACAGCGTTGCCTACACCGTCCAAGACGCCAGAGACGCCCAAGGCCACCAACGCCACGACGTTCCCTACACCGTCCAAGACACCGGAGACCCCGAAGCCTACGAACTCGACGGTGTCGGCACCGCCGAAGGCCACGCCCGCAGCGACCCCGAAGCGGACACCTACGACGACGGCTTCGGCCACGCAAGCGAAGTAGAAATCGAGTAGTAGCGTTCGAGGGACTCGAGGACAGGCATGCATGCTGGCTGGCTGGCAGGCGAACACTCTCTACCGATGTGAGTGCGAGCGTTGTGCGCAGCGAAAGTGTGCATGTGTGCTGCACAGCGTAATGGATCCGAAGTAGATAAATATTGAATGGTATGAAAGTGATGATTAAGTGAATCTCTTCGCTGGTTATTGACAATAACTTATTGTAGCTCCTTGTGCTGAATCGTGAAGGCACCACTGGCGGCGAGTAGTATCCCAATCACCGTGAGAAAAAAAGAACAAGCGAAGAAGCAATCCGTTGGCGGTTTGTGAGGCGGAAGGGTGTGCGCACAGTTCTCCCGCGCCGACAGACACGGGCCATGATTCGCGGCCAATTCGACTTGGATGCCACTCGCCTCCTCTGAAAAGCTACTGTTCAGTGAACACTGTTCACGTTGTAAGCGTATCTACTAGTTGAAGTTAAAAGTTGAAGTTATTTGGGCAACAATAGTACTTCCGTCCGATGGTTGGCCATTGATACAATTTGATACAATTTGGACCTGCTTGGCTGCTAGCAATAAATAGGATGTGGCCTTCGAAACCTTATCTGTCACAGCACCACATTTTCCGTGGCAGTGGCAAGGGAAAGCAGCAGCTACGTTAACCTTATCGACCTGAGACCCCAAGACGAGGATCAACGTGAAATAGTGTTTGTCCCACGCTTGTATCTCTGGGCGAGCTATGCCGCCACGCAGCAAGCGCTCGCAGCGTGCCTGCCGAAGCCATAGGCACCACCTCGTACGTGACTCGTCGCATTCCTGAAAGCACCAAGCCAACCAAGCACCAAACAACCAAACAACCAAACAACCAAGCAACGCCTGTGTGGCCCACCATACGCACCCGAGCACCATGAAGATCCTGCACCACCTCCTCGCCAGCGCTGTGTGTGTGGCAGTCCTGGTGGCGAGCTCGACGACATCTCCGGTGTCAGCCCAAGTCGTAGGTGGAGTAGATGGAACGTACACCGAAACGAAAACCGATGGAGGCGTGTCAACACTGCTCCGCGGCCCCGATGAGAGCGACGACGACAGCGATTTTGTCCTCCCTGGTTCGGGCAACAGCGAAGGTGACGACGACGATGATGATAGCAGCAGCAGCGACATCAACGACAGCTCGGATGAGGCCTTCGCGCTAGCCTCCGCGTCAGTCGAGTCCCGCCGGCTGAGGGCAGAGGCGACCACTCCAAAGCCTACGACTGCGACGCCGAAGGCCACGACCGCGACACCCAAAGCGACGTCGGCGACGCCCAAAGCGACGACGGCAGCTCCAAAGACCACGCCGCCGCCGGTGCCGTCCAAGACCCCGGAAACGCCCAAGCCGACAGCGACCAATTCCACCGCACCACCGGCTAATTCCACCGCACCACCGGCCAATTCCACCGCACCACCGGCCAATTCCACCGCACCACCGGCCAATTCCACCGCACCACCAGCCAATTCCACCGCACCTCCGGCCAATGATTCCGCGGTGGTGCCAACCAATTCCACAGCCCCGCCCAGGCCCACGAACGCCACAGCGTTGCCTACACCGTCCAAGACGCCAGAGACGCCCAAGGCCACCAACGCCACGACGTTCCCTACACCGTCCAAGACACCGGAGACCCCGAAGCCTACGAACTCGACGGTGTCAGCACCGCCGAAGGCCACGCCCGCAGCGACCCCGAAGCGGACACCTACGACGACGGCTTCGGCCACGCAAGCGAAGTAGAAATCGAGTAGTAGCGTTCGAGGGACTCGAGGACAGGCATGCATGCTGGCTGGCAGGCGAACACTCTCTACCGATGTGAGTGCGAGCGTTGTGCGCAGCGAAAGTGTGCATGTGTGCTGCACAGCGTAATGGATCCGAAGTAGATAAATATTGAATGGTATGAAAGTGATGATTAAGTGAATCTCTTCGCTGGTTATTGACAATAACTTATTGTAGCTCCTTGTGCTGAATCGTGAAGGCACCACTGGCGGCGGGTAGTATCCCAATCACCGTGAGAAAAAAAGAACAAGCGAAGAAGCAATCCGTTGGCGGTTTGTGAGGCGGAAGGGTGTGCGCACAGTTCTCCCGCGCCGACAGACACGGGCCATGATTCGCGGCCAATTCGACTTGGATGCCACTCACCTCCTCTGAAAAGCTACGTGTTCAGTGAACACTGTTCACGTTGTAAGCGTATCTACTAGTTGAAGTTAAAAGTTGAAGTTATTTGGGCAACAATAGTACTTCCGTCCGATGGTTGGCCATTGATACAATTTGATACAATTTGGACCTGCTTGGCTGCCAGCAATAAATAGGATGTGGTCTTCGAAACCTTATCTGTCACAGCACCACATTTTCCGTGGCAGTGGCAAGGGAAAGCAGCAGCTACGTTAACCTTATCGACCTGAGACCCCAAGACGAGGATCAACGTGAAATAGTGTTTGTCCCACGCTTGTATCTCTGGGCGAGCTATGCCGCCACGCAGCAAGCGCTCGCAACGTGCCTGCCGAAGCCAAAGCCACCACCTCGTACGTGGCTCATCGCATTCCTGAAAGCACCAAGCACCAAGCAACCAAGCACCAAACAACCAAACAACCAAACAACCAAGCAACGCCTGTGTGGCCCACCATACGCACCCGAGCACCATGAAGATCCTGCACCACCTCCTCGCCAGCGCTGTGTGTGTGGCAGTCCTGGTGGCGAGCTCGACGACATCTCCGGTGTCAGCCCAAGTCGTAGGTGGAGTAGATGGAACGTACACCGAAACGAAAACCGATGGAGGCGTGTCAACACTGCTCCGCGGCCCCGATGAGAGCGATGACGACAGCGATTTTGTCCTCCCTGGTTCGGGCAACAGCGAAGGTGACGACGACGATGATGATAGCAGCAGCAGCGACATCAACGACAGCTCGGATGAGGCCTTCGCGCTAGCCTCCGCGTCAGTCGAGTCCCGCCGGCTGAGGGCAGAGGCGACCACTCCAAAGCCTACGACTGCGACGCCGAAGGCCACGACCGCGACACCCAAAGCGACGTCGGCGACGCCCAAAGCGACGACGGCAGCTCCAAAGACCACGCCGCCGCCGGTGCCGTCCAAGACCCCGGAAACGCCCAAGCCGACAGCGACCAATTCCACCGCACCACCGGCTAATTCCACCGCACCACCGGCTAATTCCACCGCACCACCGGCCAATTCCACCGCACCACCGGCCAATTCCACCGCACCACCAGCCAATTCCACCGCACCTCCGGCCAATGATTCCGCGGTGGTGCCAACCAATTCCACAGCCCCGCCCAGGCCCACGAACGCCACAGCGTTGCCTACACCGTCCAAGACGCCAGAGACGCCCAAGGCCACCAACGCCACGACGTTCCCTACACCGTCCAAGACACCGGAGACCCCGAAGCCTACGAACTCGACGGTGTCGGCACCGCCGAAGGCCACGCCCGCAGCGACCCCGAAGCGGACACCTACGACGACGGCTTCGGCCACGCAAGCGAAGTAGAAATCGAGTAGTAGCGTTCGAGGGACTCGAGGACAGGCATGCATGCTGGCTGGCTGGCAGGCGAACACTCTCTACCGATGTGAGTGCGAGCGTTGTGCGCAGCGAAAGTGTGCATGTGTGCTGCACAGCGTAATGGATCCGAAGTAGATAAATATTGAATGGTATGAAAGTGATGATTAAGTGAATCTCTTCGCTGGTTATTGACAATAACTTATTGTAGCTCCTTGTGCTGAATCGTGAAGGCACCACTGGCGGCGGGTAGTATCCCAATCACCGTGAGAAAAAAAGAACAAGCGAAGAAGCAATCCGTTGGCGGTTTGTGAGGCGGAAGGGTGTGCGCACAGTTCTCCCGCGCCGACAGACACGGGCCATGATTCGCGGCCAATTCGACTTGGATGCCACTCGCCTCCTCTGAAAAGCTACGTGTTCAGTGAACACTGTTCACGTTGTAAGCGTATCCACTAGTTGAAGTTAAAAGTTGAAGTTATTTGGGCAACAATAGTACTTCCGTCCGATGGTTGGCCATTGATACAATTTGATACAATTTGGACCTGCTTGGCTGCCAGCAATAAATAGGATGTGGTCTTCGAAACCTTATCTGTCACAGCACCACATTTTCCGTGGCAGTGGCAAGGGAAAGCAGCAGCTACGTTAACCTTATCGACCTGAGACCCCAAGACGAGGATCAACGTGAAATAGTGTTTGTCCCACGCTTGTATCTCTGGGCGAGCTATGCCGCCACGCAGCAAGCGCTCGCAGCGTGCCTGCCGAAGCCATAGCCACCACCTCGTACGTGGCTCATCGCATTCCTGAAAGCACCAAGCACCAAGCAACCAAGCACCAAACAACCAAACAACCAAACAACCAAGCAACGCCTGTGTGGCCCACCATACGCACCCGAGCACCATGAAGATCCTGCACCACCTCCTCGCCAGCGCTGTGTGTGTGGCAGTCCTGGTGGCGAGCTCGACGACATCTCCGGTGTCAGCCCAAGTCGTAGGTGGAGTAGATGGAACGTACACCGAAACGAAAACCGATGGAGGCGTGTCAACACTGCTCCGCGGCCCCGATGAGAGCGATGACGACAGCGATTTTGTCCTCCCTGGTTCGGGCAACAGCGAAGGTGACGACGACGATGATGATAGCAGCAGCAGCGACATCAACGACAGCTCGGATGAGGCCTTCGCGCTAGCCTCCGCGTCAGTCGAGTCCCGCCGGCTGAGGGCAGAGGCGACCACTCCAAAGCCTACGACTGCGACGCCGAAGGCCACGACCGCGACACCCAAAGCGACGTCGGCGACGCCCAAAGCGACGACGGCAGCTCCAAAGACCACGCCGCCGCCGGTGCCGTCCAAGACCCCGGAAACGCCCAAGCCGACAGCGACCAATTCCACCGCACCACCGGCTAATTCCACCGCACCACCGGCTAATTCCACCGCACCACCGGCCAATTCCACCGCACCACCGGCCAATTCCACCGCACCACCAGCCAATTCCACCGCACCTCCGGCCAATGATTCCGCGGTGGTGCCAACCAATTCCACAGCCCCGCCCAGGCCCACCAACGCCACGACGTTCCCTACACCGTCCAAGACACCGGAGACCCCGAAGCCTACGAACTCGACGGTGTCAGCACCGCCGAAGGCCACGCCCGCAGCGACCCCGAAGCGGACACCTACGACGACGGCTTCGGCCACGCAAGCGAAGTAGAAATCGAGTAGTAGCGTTCGAGGGACTCGAGGACAGGCATGCATGCTGGCTGGCTGGCAGGCGAACACTCTCTACCGATGTGAGTGCGAGCGTTGTGCGCAGCGAAAGTGTGCATGTGTGCTGCACAGCGTAATGGATCCGAAGTAGATAAATATTGAATGGTATGAAAGTGATGATTAAGTGAATCTCTTCGCTGGTTATTGACAATAACTTATTGTAGCTCCTTGTGCTGAATCGTGAAGGCACCACTGGCGGCGGGTAGTATCCCAATCACCGTGAGAAAAAAAGAACAAGCGAAGAAGCAATCCGTTGGCGGTTTGTGAGGCGGAAGGGTGTGCGCACAGTTCTCCCGCGCCGACAGACACGGGCCATGATTCGCGGCCAATTCGACTTGGATGCCACTCGCCTCCTCTGAAAAGCTACGTGTTCAGTGAACACTGTTCACGTTGTAAGCGTATCCACTAGTTGAAGTTAAAAGTTGAAGTTATTTGGGCAACAATAGTACTTCCGTCCGATGATTGGCCATTGATACAATTTGATACAATTTGGACCTGCTTGGCTGCCAGCAATAAATAGGATGTGGCCTTCGAAACCTTATGTCACAGCACCACATTTTCCGTGGCAGTGGCAAGGGAAAGCAGCAGCTACGTTAACCTTATCGACCTGAGACCCCAAGACGAGGATCAACGTGAAATAGTGTTTGTCCCACGCTTGTATCTCTGGGCGAGCTATGCCGCCACGCAGCAAGCGCTCGCAGCGTGCCTGCCGAAGCCATAGGCACCACCTCGTACGTGACTCGTCGCATTCCTGAAAGCACCAAGCACCAAGCAACCAAGCACCAAACAACCAAACAACCAAACAACCAAGCAACGCCTGTGTGGCCCACCATACGCACCCGAGCACCATGAAGATCCTGCACCACCTCCTCGCCAGCGCTGTGTGTGTGGCAGTCCTGGTGGCGAGCTCGACGACATCTCCGGTGTCAGCCCAAGTCGTAGGTGGAGTAGATGGAACGTACACCGAAACGAAAACCGATGGAGGCGTGTCAACACTGCTCCGCGGCCCCGATGAGAGCGATGACGACAGCGATTTTGTCCTCCCTGGTTCGGGCAACAGCGAAGGTGACGACGACGATGATGATAGCAGCAGCAGCGACATCAACGACAGCTCGGATGAGGCCTTCGCGCTAGCCTCCGCGTCAGTCGAGTCCCGCCGGCTGAGGGCAGAGGCGACCACTCCAAAGCCTACGACTGCGACGCCGAAGGCCACGACCGCGACACCCAAAGCGACGTCGGCGACGCCCAAAGCGACGACGGCAGCTCCAAAGACCACGCCGCCGCCGGTGCCGTCCAAGACCCCGGAAACGCCCAAGCCGACAGCGACCAATTCCACCGCACCACCGGCTAATTCCACCGCACCACCGGCTAATTCCACCGCACCACCGGCCAATTCCACCGCACCACCGGCCAATTCCACCGCACCACCAGCCAATTCCACCGCACCTCCGGCCAATGATTCCGCGGTGGTGCCAACCAATTCCACAGCCCCGCCCAGGCCCACGAACGCCACAGCGTTGCCTACACCGTCCAAGACGCCAGAGACGCCCAAGGCCACCAACGCCACGACGTTCCCTACACCGTCCAAGACACCGGAGACCCCGAAGCCTACGAACTCGACGGTGTCAGCACCGCCGAAGGCCACGCCCGCAGCGACCCCGAAGCGGACACCTACGACGACGGCTTCGGCCACGCAAGCGAAGTAGAAATCGAGTAGTAGCGTTCGAGGGACTCGAGGACAGGCCTGCATGCTGGCTGGCTGGCAGGCGAACACTCTCTACCGATGTGAGTGCGAGCGTTGTGCGCAGCGAAAGTGTGCATGTGTGCTGCACAGCGTAATGGATCCGAAGTAGATAAATATTGAATGGTATGAAAGTGATGATTAAGTGAATCTCTTCGCTGGTTATTGACAATAACTTATTGTAGCTCCTTGTGCTGAATCGTGAAGGCACCACTGGCGGCGGGTAGTATCCCAATCACCGTGAGAAAAAAAGAACAAGCGAAGAAGCAATCCGTTGGCGGTTTGTGAGGCGGAAGGGTGTGCGCACAGTTCTCCCGCGCCGACAGACACGGGCCATGATTCGCGGCCAATTCGACTTGGATGCCACTCGCCTCCTCTGAAAAGCTACGTGTTCAGTGAACACTGTTCACGTTGTAAGCGTATCCACTAGTTGAAGTTAAAAGTTGAAGTTATTTGGGCAACAATAGTACTTCCGTCCGATGATTGGCCATTGATACAATTTGATACAATTTGGACCTGCTTGGCTGCCAGCAATAAATAGGATGTGGCCTTCGAAACCTTATGTCACAGCACCACATTTTCCGTGGCAGTGGCAAGGGAAAGCAGCAGCTACGTTAACCTTATCGACCTGAGACCCCAAGACGAGGATCAACGTGAAATAGTGTTTGTCCCACGCTTGTATCTCTGGGCGAGCTATGCCGCCACGCAGCAAGCGCTCGCAGCGTGCCTGCCGAAGCCAAAGCCACCACCTCGTACGTGGCTCATCGCATTCCTGAAAGCACCAAGCAAACCAAGCACCAAACAACCAAACAACCAAACAACCAAGCAACGCCTGTGTGGCCCACCATACGCACCCGAGCACCATGAAGATCCTGCACCACCTCCTCGCCAGCGCTGTGTGTGTGGCAGTCCTGGTGGCGAGCTCGACGACATCTCCGGTGTCAGCCCAAGTCGTAGGTGGAGTAGATGGAACGTACACCGAAACGAAAACCGATGGAGGCGTGTCAACACTGCTCCGCGGCCCCGATGAGAGCGACGACGACAGCGATTTTGTCCTCCCTGGTTCGGGCAACAGCGAAGGTGACGACGACGATGATGATAGCAGCAGCAGCGACATCAACGACAGCTCGGATGAGGCCTTCGCGCTAGCCTCCGCGTCAGTCGAGTCCCGCCGGCTGAGGGCAGAGGCGACCACTCCAAAGCCTACGACTGCGACGCCGAAGGCCACGACCGCGACACCCAAAGCGACGTCGGCGACGCCCAAAGCGACGACGGCAGCTCCAAAGACCACGCCGCCGCCGGTGCCGTCCAAGACCCCGGAAACGCCCAAGCCGACAGCGACCAATTCCACCGCACCACCGGCTAATTCCACCGCACCACCGGCTAATTCCACCGCACCACCGGCTAATTCCACCGCACCACCGGCCAATTCCACCGCACCACCGGCCAATTCCACCGCACCACCAGCCAATTCCACCGCACCTCCGGCCAATGATTCCGCGGTGGTGCCAACCAATTCCACAGCCCCGCCCAGGCCCACGAACGCCACAGCGTTGCCTACACCGTCCAAGACGCCAGAGACGCCCAAGGCCACCAACGCCACGACGTTCCCTACACCGTCCAAGACACCGGAGACCCCGAAGCCTACGAACTCGACGGTGTCAGCACCGCCGAAGGCCACGCCCGCAGCGACCCCGAAGCGGACACCTACGACGACGGCTTCGGCCACGCAAGCGAAGTAGAAATCGAGTAGTAGCGTTCGAGGGACTCGAGGACAGGCCTGCATGCTGGCTGGCTGGCAGGCGAACACTCTCTACCGATGTGAGTGCGAGCGTTGTGCGCAGCGAAAGTGTGCATGTGTGCTGCACAGCGTAATGGATCCGAAGTAGATAAATATTGAATGGTATGAAAGTGATGATTAAGTGAATCTCTTCGCTGGTTATTGACAATAACTTATTGTAGCTCCTTGTGCTGAATCGTGAAGGCACCACTGGCGGCGGGTAGTATCCCAATCACCGTGAGAAAAAAAGAACAAGCGAAGAAGCAATCCGTTGGCGGTTTGTGAGGCGGAAGGGTGTGCGCACAGTTCTCCCGCGCCGACAGACACGGGCCATGATTCGCGGCCAATTCGACTTGGATGCCACTCGCCTCCTCTGAAAAGCTACGTGTTCAGTGAACACTGTTCACGTTGTAAGCGTATCTACTAGTTGAAGTTAAAAGTTGAAGTTATTTGGGCAACAATAGTACTTCCGTCCGATGATTGGCCATTGATACAGTTTGATACAATTTGGACCTGCTTGGCTGCCAGCAATAAATAGGATGTGGCCTTCGAAACCTTATGTCACAGCACCACATTTTCCGTGGCAGTGGCAAGGGAAAGCAGCAGCTACGTTAACCTTATCGACCTGAGACCCCAAGACGAGGATCAACGTGAAATAGTGTTTGTCCCACGCTTGTATCTCTGGGCGAGCTATGCCGCCACGCAGCAAGCGCTCGCAGCGTGCCTGCCGAAGCCAAAGCCACCACCTCGTACGTGGCTCATCGCATTCCTGAAAGCACCAAGCACCAAGCAACCAAGCACCAAACAACCAAACAACCAAACAACCAAGCAACGCCTGTGTGGCCCACCATACGCACCCGAGCACCATGAAGATCCTGCACCACCTCCTCGCCAGCGCTGTGTGTGTGGCAGTCCTGGTGGCGAGCTCGACGACATCTCCGGTGTCAGCCCAAGTCGTAGGTGGAGTAGATGGAACGTACACCGAAACGAAAACCGATGGAGGCGTGTCAACACTGCTCCGCGGCCCCGATGAGAGCGACGACGACAGCGATTTTGTCCTCCCTGGTTCGGGCAACAGCGAAGGTGACGACGACGATGATGATAGCAGCAGCAGCGACATCAACGACAGCTCGGATGAGGCCTTCGCGCTAGCCTCCGCGTCAGTCGAGTCCCGCCGGCTGAGGGCAGAGGCGACCACTCCAAAGCCTACGACTGCGACGCCGAAGGCCACGACCGCGACACCCAAAGCGACGTCGGCGACGCCCAAAGCGACGACGGCAGCTCCAAAGACCACGCCGCCGCCGGTGCCGTCCAAGACCCCGGAAACGCCCAAGCCGACAGCGACCAATTCCACCGCACCACCGGCTAATTCCACCGCACCACCGGCTAATTCCACCGCACCACCGGCCAATTCCACCGCACCACCGGCCAATTCCACCGCACCACCAGCCAATTCCACCGCACCTCCGGCCAATGATTCCGCGGTGGTGCCAACCAATTCCACAGCCCCGCCCAGGCCCACGAACGCCACAGCGTTGCCTACACCGTCCAAGACGCCAGAGACGCCCAAGGCCACCAACGCCACGACGTTCCCTACACCGTCCAAGACACCGGAGACCCCGAAGCCTACGAACTCGACGGTGTCGGCACCGCCGAAGGCCACGCCCGCAGCGACCCCGAAGCGGACACCTACGACGACGGCTTCGGCCACGCAAGCGAAGTAGAAATCGAGTAGTAGCGTTCGAGGGACTCGAGGACAGGCATGCATGCTGGCTGGCAGGCGAACACTCTCTACCGATGTGAGTGCGAGCGTTGTGCGCAGCGAAAGTGTGCATGTGTGCTGCACAGCGTAATGGATCCGAAGTAGATAAATATTGAATGGTATGAAAGTGATGATTAAGTGAATCTCTTCGCTGGTTATTGACAATAACTTATTGTAGCTCCTTGTGCTGAATCGTGAAGGCACCACTGGCGGCGAGTAGTATCCCAATCACCGTGAGAAAAAAAGAACAAGCGAAGAAGCAATCCGTTGGCGGTTTGTGAGGCGGAAGGGTGTGCGCACAGTTCTCCCGCGCCGACAGACACGGGCCATGATTCGCGGCCAATTCGACTTGGATGCCACTCGCCTCCTCTGAAAAGCTACGTGTTCAGTGAACACTGTTCACGTTGTAAGCGTATCCACTAGTTGAAGTTAAAAGTTGAAGTTATTTGGGCAACAATAGTACTTCCGTCCGATGATTGGCCATTGATACAATTTGATACAATTTGGACCTGCTTGGCTGCCAGCAATAAATAGGATGTGGCCTTCGAAACCTTATGTCACAGCACCACATTTTCCGTGGCAGTGGCAAGGGAAAGCAGCAGCTACGTTAACCTTATCGACCTGAGACCCCAAGACGAGGATCAACGTGAAATAGTGTTTGTCCCACGCTTGTATCTCTGGGCGAGCTATGCCGCCACGCAGCAAGCGCTCGCAGCGTGCCTGCCGAAGCCAAAGCCACCACCTCGTACGTGGCTCGTCGCATTCCTGAAAGCACCAAGCAAACCAAGCACCAAACAACCAAACAACCAAACAACCAAGCAACGCCTGTGTGGCCCACCATACGCACCCGAGCACCATGAAGATCCTGCACCACCTCCTCGCCAGCGCTGTGTGTGTGGCAGTCCTGGTGGCGAGCTCGACGACATCTCCGGTGTCAGCCCAAGTCGTAGGTGGAGTAGATGGAACGTACACCGAAACGAAAACCGATGGAGGCGTGTCAACACTGCTCCGCGGCCCCGATGAGAGCGACGACGACAGCGATTTTGTCCTCCCTGGTTCGGGCAACAGCGAAGGTGACGACGATGATGATAGCAGCAGCAGCGACATCAACGACAGCTCGGATGAGGCCTTCGCGCTAGCCTCCGCGTCAGTCGAGTCCCGCCGGCTGAGGGCAGAGGCGACCACTCCAAAGCCTACGACTGCGACGCCGAAGGCCACGACCGCGACACCCAAAGCGACGTCGGCGACGCCCAAAGCGACGACGGCAGCTCCAAAGACCACGCCGCCGCCGGTGCCGTCCAAGACCCCGGAAACGCCCAAGCCGACAGCGACCAATTCCACCGCACCACCGGCTAATTCCACCGCACCACCGGCTAATTCCACCGCACCACCGGCCAATTCCACCGCACCACCAGCCAATTCCACCGCACCTCCGGCCAATGATTCCGCGGTGGTGCCAACCAATTCCACAGCCCCGCCCAGGCCCACGAACGCCACAGCGTTGCCTACACCGTCCAAGACGCCAGAGACGCCCAAGGCCACCAACGCCACGACGTTCCCTACACCGTCCAAGACACCGGAGACCCCGAAGCCTACGAACTCGACGGTGTCAGCACCGCCGAAGGCCACGCCCGCAGCGACCCCGAAGCGGACACCTACGACGACGGCTTCGGCCACGCAAGCGAAGTAGAAATCGAGTAGTAGCGTTCGAGGGACTCGAGGACAGGCATGCATGCTGGCTGGCAGGCGAACACTCTCTACCGATGTGAGTGCGAGCGTTGTGCGCAGCGAAAGTGTGCATGTGTGCTGCACAGCGTAATGGATCCGAAGTAGATAAATATTGAATGGTATGAAAGTGATGATTAAGTGAATCTCTTCGCTGGTTATTGACAATAACTTATTGTAGCTCCTTGTGCTGAATCGTGAAGGCACCACTGGCGGCGAGTAGTATCCCAATCACCGTGAGAAAAAAAGAACAAGCGAAGAAGCAATCCGTTGGCGGTTTGTGAGGCGGAAGGGTGTGCGCACAGTTCTCCCGCGCCGACAGACACGGGCCATGATTCGCGGCCAATTCGACTTGGATGCCACTCGCCTCCTCTGAAAAGCTACGTGTTCAGTGAACACTGTTCACGTTGTAAGCGTATCTACTAGTTGAAGTTAAAAGTTGAAGTTATTTGGGCAACAATAGTACTTCCGTCCGATGATTGGCCATTGATACAGTTTGATACAATTTGGACCTGCTTGGCTGCCAGCAATAAATAGGATGTGGTCTTCGAAACCTTATGTCACAGCACCACATTTTCCGTGGCAGTGGCAAGGGAAAGCAGCAGCTACGTTAACCTTATCGACCTGAGACCCCAAGACGAGGATCAACGTGAAATAGTGTTTGTCCCACGCTTGTATCTCTGGGCGAGCTATGCCGCCACGCAGCAAGCGCTCGCAGCGTGCCTGCCGAAGCCATAGGCACCACCTCGTACGTGGCTCATCGCATTCCTGAAAGCACCAAGCACCAAGCAACCAAGCACCAAACAACCAAACAACCAAACAACCAAGCAACGCCTGTGTGGCCCACCATACGCACCCGAGCACCATGAAGATCCTGCACCACCTCCTCGCCAGCGCTGTGTGTGTGGCAGTCCTGGTGGCGAGCTCGACGACATCTCCGGTGTCAGCCCAAGTCGTAGGTGGAGTAGATGGAACGTACACCGAAACGAAAACCGATGGAGGCGTGTCAACACTGCTCCGCGGCCCCGATGAGAGCGACGACGACAGCGATTTTGTCCTCCCTGGTTCGGGCAACAGCGAAGGTGACGACGACGATGATGATAGCAGCAGCAGCGACATCAACGACAGCTCGGATGAGGCCTTCGCGCTAGCCTCCGCGTCAGTCGAGTCCCGCCGGCTGAGGGCAGAGGCGACCACTCCAAAGCCTACGACTGCGACGCCGAAGGCCACGACCGCGACACCCAAAGCGACGTCGGCGACGCCCAAAGCGACGACGGCAGCTCCAAAGACCACGCCGCCGCCGGTGCCGTCCAAGACCCCGGAAACGCCCAAGCCGACAGCGACCAATTCCACCGCACCACCGGCTAATTCCACCGCACCACCGGCTAATTCCACCGCACCACCGGCTAATTCCACCGCACCACCGGCCAATTCCACCGCACCACCAGCCAATTCCACCGCACCTCCGGCCAATGATTCCGCGGTGGTGCCAACCAATTCCACAGCCCCGCCCAGGCCCACGAACGCCACAGCGTTGCCTACACCGTCCAAGACGCCAGAGACGCCCAAGGCCACCAACGCCACGACGTTCCCTACACCGTCCAAGACACCGGAGACCCCGAAGCCTACGAACTCGACGGTGTCAGCACCGCCGAAGGCCACGCCCGCAGCGACCCCGAAGCGGACACCTACGACGACGGCTTCGGCCACGCAAGCGAAGTAGAAATCGAGTAGTAGCGTTCGAGGGACTCGAGGACAGGCATGCATGCTGGCTGGCAGGCGAACACTCTCTACCGATGTGAGTGCGAGCGTTGTGCGCAGCGAAAGTGTGCATGTGTGCTGCACAGCGTAATGGATCCGAAGTAGATAAATATTGAATGGTATGAAAGTGATGATTAAGTGAATCTCTTCGCTGGTTATTGACAATAACTTATTGTAGCTCCTTGTGCTGAATCGTGAAGGCACCACTGGCGGCGAGTAGTATCCCAATCACCGTGAGAAAAAAAAAATAAGCGAAGAAGCAAGGGGATTGTGGTGATCACTTCGCTGTTTGATCGAACAGTGCAGACATGAATTTCCCAGGTATTTATATCTGGAGAATACCAGGATTAATATGTGAGCGATTGTTGGTTGCTGTCGCACCGACTAAGCGTGACTTCCATAATTTCCGATTTGCTCAAGTCCCGCACACATGAGTTTCCCAGGTTACAGATTTGGGTAATACCTGGACCGGTAATTTTCGCACTCCTCGTGGATATCTTACATCTGATTCCAGGAAAATCTGTAATAAACCTGCATAACACCTGAAGAATCAGGTTTCTGAGTATTTTATCAATCTGGGAAACCTGGACTCCTTTCTTAAGTTACGTTCGTATTGTGACTTTCCCCTTTAGGGAGCTTGCATTTTAATGTTGTTGTAAAAAATACATTGTTAAATATAAATTTTACAATGGTTGAAGAACATGGGGATGACTCGAAATACGGTCCGCCAGGGTCTATGTCTCACACGATATGCACACACGGGACGATCGGGAGTCGATTCATGCACTGCCCATGGCCCATATGGGCAGTGCATGAATCCATGGCATGGGTGTTTGGAGCGATGTTGTGGGAGGGTTTGATGACGATTTGACCGATATTGTACCTCCCTCCTACCGACCTCGCTGCTGCTATTATACAATACAGTACTGCAGTCCTCTCATTCCCAAATTCTTCAGGCACCAGCCCAAGTGGTTTCGAGATGACAGGCAGCATTGTTGCTCGGACAGTAAAACTGCGTGGTTTCGAGCGCATGCTCACCATGGTCGACGACGTTTCTATGAAGATCGTCCACTCAATGCTCGTAACCGGAGACGCAGAAACTCTGCTGCGATTCCTACCGGTCGCGCTTACGAGAACCGTTAACACGCACCCGCGTATGCGGGCGCTGCAAGTCAAGGACGAGGATTTCACGGCGGAGATCCAACCACCCGTGACTATCGACGACGTTGCCAACAAGAAGCTGCTACGAGTCCGAAGGTTCTCGGAATCCGAAAGTACTGAAGGCGACTTCGAAGACTGGCAGGCGTACGTGGAAGGCGAATGCAACGTGGGGTTCGATCGGTACACGCAGTTCCCGTTTTTCCTGGTTGTGTGGGTCGACGAGACGGCGGAGCGAGCTCGCCTGATGCTCTTCTCCGATCATTATATGTCGGACGGGCGATCAGGCATGGTGGTGCTGAACTGTGTCCTCGAGCAAGCGTCCCTTCTCTCTATGGACGAGAAAGTTGCAAAAGGAAATGCAGAGGAGTTGCCGCTTCACCCTTCATTTTACGAATTGTGGTTATCCAAGAACTTGCTGTCCAAAGCACTGGTAAAGGGCCTCATGGCCTTGCTCGGAACTATGATCTATCGCAGTGAGCTGAAGAAATTTAGCCCGATTCTTCCAGCACGAGAAGACCAGCAGGATTTTGTGGTTCCTCCAGTCACGAATTCAACTTCAGCGTCTTTTGCTCAAGGAGACCCCGTTCGCATGCGGGAGGCTCTCTCGACATGCCGAGCGCAAGGTGCCACCTTTGGTGGGGCACTGGTCGCTGCTGTCACGGTCGCGTTCTATTATGCAGCGAAGGATCTACCAGACTACGAACTCGGCCAGCCATTCAAGTTCTTAGCAGATTTGGACTACAACATGCGCCAACGCTTGCCTTGCCCTGTTGAAGAGAACCAGGTCGGCGCTTATATTGCCTTTACTGACCTCGCGTGGCTCGCTGATGAAGGTGTCGACCTAGAAACCACCCAATTCTGGGATCTCGCGCGTCGGGCGAAGAAGGAGATCGACGGAAATCTCCGCAATACTCTCTCAATGGATGTGGTGACTGTCATCATGGACCAAAAGATCAATGCCAAGATCAAGCCTTCAGTCACAGAACGTCTTAACATCCGTCACCCACAATCTTCGGATGCCAACATCTCGAACGTGGGGCGCTACCCGTTCTCACGAGAGTTTTCACTGGCGTCGATCGGACATGACAACCAGAGCAAGCTGACAGTGACGAGCCTGCACGTGTACAACCCAATTCCTCACTTGGGACCTTCAGCAGTGTTCTTTGTCTCGTCAGTAGACTCGTTCTGCTACTCGATGGGCAATAAGTGCACGGATGCTACGGCCAAAGCTCTCTTCAGTGCGTGGGTCGATATCTGCGAAAATGTTGGTAACATCCAAGCTCATGACACACTGCTGGATGTACTAGGCCGTCTGAATGTTTAGCCAACAACGGATCAATAGTTCAAGCTCATTGTCTCATTCACTTTCATACCGTTCAAATAGTTGCTTTCGTTCAACGCTACTGCACCGACACTTTTCCTGCGCACACTCTCAACACGTGCGTCGATCGCATCGGTAGCGAGCGAGGCCTGCCAGCAATCTAACCGAGCGGCCTCTTAGTTAACTACAGCTACCCGGCTGTATCCTACTTCGCTTGCGTGGCCGGAGCAGTCGTAGATGTTCCCTTCGGGGTCGCTGCGGGCGTGGCCTTCGGCGGTGCCGACACCGTCGCGTTCGTAGGCTTCAGGGCTTCAGGTGTCGTGGATGGTGTAGGCATAGGATTTGCTTGGAAACTTGATTTGGGAGTTGAGAAGGTAAGATGGCTGACTGGATATTGCGATGAAGATTGAAGAACAAGCAAATAAGCCCCACGCACGAATTAGGCGTCCATTCATCCATAGTTGCAATCCCACGGTTCTCGGCGGTACAATATTGTAGTTGGTTCCGGTCTTGAGGAAAGCTGGCGCTTCCGGGTAAACCTTCTTCTATTACTTGCTCGTTAGGTAGTAGAATGTACCTAAACTGACTTTGTTCCTGCTTTACCGATGTATCTCTTAATGTCTGAAGGGTCCTCGTCCTCCAAGCATCTATACCTGCTTGGTCTCACGTTGTGTACGGCCCTGTGTTTGTGGTCAAAGTTAGATCCTCCTAGCCCGCCATTTCAAATACGAATGAATCAACGTCGGATTTTTGATCCTATTGCCTGTTGGCTAAAGGTTTAGGCGGCCTAGTACATCCAGCAGTGTGTCATGAGCTTGGATGTTACCAACATTTTCGCAGATATCGACCCACGCACTGAAGAGAGCTTTGGCCGTAGCATCCGTGCACTTATTGCCCATCGAGTAGCAGAACGAGTCTACTGACGAGACAAAGAACACTGCTGAAGGTCCCAAGTGAGGAATTGGGTTGTACACGTGCAGGCTCGTCACTGTCAGCTTGCTCTGGTTGTCATGTCCGATCGACGCCAGTGAAAACTCTCGTGAGAACGGGTAGCGCCCCACGTTCGAGATGTTGGCATCCGAAGTTTGTGAGTGACGGATGTTAAGACGTTCTGTGACTGAAGGCTTGATCTTGGCATTGATCTTTTGGTCCATGATGACAGTCACCACATCCATTGAGAGAGTATTGCGGAGATTTCCGTCGATCTCCTTCTTCGCCCGACGCGCGAGATCCCAGAATTGGGTGGTTTCTAGGTCGACACCTTCATCAGCGAGCCACGCGAGGTCAGTAAAGGCAATATAAGCGCCGACCTGGTTCTCTTCAACAGGGCAAGGCAAGCGTTGGCGCATGTTGTAGTCCAAATCTGCTAAGAACTTGAATGGCTGGCCGAGTTCGTAGTCTGGTAGATCCTTCGCTGCATAATAGAACGCGACCGTGACAGCAGCGACCAGTGCCCCACCAAAGGTGGCACCTTGCGCTCGGCATGTCGAGAGAGCCTCCCGCATGCGAACGGGGTCTCCTTGAGCAAAAGACGCTGAAGTTGAATTCGTGACTGGAGGAACCACAAAATCCTGCTGGTCTTCTCGTGCTGGAAGAATCGGGCTAAATTTCTTCAGCTCACTGCGATAGATCATAGTTCCGAGCAAGGCCATGAGGCCCTTTACCAGTGCTTTGGACAGCAAGTTCTTGGATAACCACAATTCGTAAAATGAAGGGTGAAGCGGCAACTCCTCTGCATTTCCTTTTGCAACTTTCTCGTCCATAGAGAGAAGGGACGCTTGCTCGAGGACACAGTTCAGCACCACCATGCCTGATCGCCCGTCCGACATATAATGATCGGAGAAGAGCATCAGGCGAGCTCGCTCCGCCGTCTCGTCGACCCACACAACCAGGAAAAACGGGAACTGCGTGTACCGATCGAACCCCACGTTGCATTCGCCTTCCACGTACGCCTGCCAGTCTTCGAAGTCGCCTTCAGTACTTTCGGATTCCGAGAACCTTCGGACTCGTAGCAGCTTCTTGTTGGCAACGTCGTCGATAGTCACGGGTGGTTGGATCTCCGCCATGAAATCCTCGTCCTTGACTTGCAGCGCCCGCATACGCGGGTGCGTGTTAACGGTTCTCGTAAGCGCGGCCGGTAGGAATCGCAGCAGAGTTTCTGCGTCTCCGGTTACGAGCATTGAGTGGACGATCTTCACGGAGACGCCGTCGACCATGGTGAGCATGCGCTCGAGACCGCGCAGCTTTACTCTTCGACGATCGAGGCTGCCTACCATGTTGAAACCAGTCAGGATGGTGTCTGAAGAATTTGGGAATGAGAGCAGCGAGGTTGACAGGAGGACCCCCTCCCTCTAGAGGGAGGTATCGCGTCAAATTGCCCCCAACTTCTCCCACTGAAACAGTCAATGCTGTACATACACAAGGCGAGGCGAAGGTCATGCATCAGTTTCCGCTCAAAGACGAAGGACTCATCCTTTCACGTGCATGTAAAGGACGATGCAAAGTGCTCTTGACGTGAAGTGTGGCAGCATGTGGCTGTGTTGACACGTCGGGACCGGTGCATGTATTGATCGCATTTATCGCCCAGAACATCACTACACAATATAATCTGGCTGCGTGTGAATTTCACGATCAAGCATTGTGTAGATATGCTCGCTATACCAGTGTACTCCTGACACTTTACGTCCTTCGGTATCAACTCTCCGTCCAATATCACCCCCACCGGTTCAGATTCGGCTCTCCTGTCAAATTCATCGTGGACGCACGAATGGATTTAACATGCACGAGCCTCGAACCTCGTCCACAGGCACAATGCCGAAGGCGCTACACATTAAGCCGGTCCAAAACGCTCATCGCTGTTTCGTCGGCTCCAACTTCGCCGATATTCTCGCAGATCACGACCCACGCTGCAAAAAGAGTGTTGACTGTGTCGCGTTCGCACTCGACTAGCTGAATGATCCCACTGACGACAGGAAGAGGCACACCGAAAGAGCCAAGTTTGGGATGGAATTGTACATGTGCAGACGCTTCACTGTCAACATATTCGTCGGATTCTCACTCTCCGGGGCAAGCGCAAATTCCGTTGGGTACGAGTAGCGCCCCATGTTCGAGATGTTCGCGTCTGCGGTTTGCGAGCAGCGGATGTTGACCGCTTTTGCAAACAATCTACAGGTTAAGCTGCTCTAGCACCTCCGTCAGTGTGTCCTGAGCCCCGATATTGCCAAGGTGTTCGCAGACCGCGACCCACGCGTTGAAAAGAGCTTTGGCCGCGTCATCCTCGCACTTGTGCCCCATGGAGTAGCACAAGGACTCTACCGACGTCACGTAAAGCACTGCCGAGGGACTCAAGTGCGGGTTCGAGTTGTACACGTGCAGACTCGTGACTGTGAGCTTGGCCTTGCTCTCGCTCTTGGAGGAGAGCGAGAACTCCTTGGCGTATGGATATCGCCCCAGGTTGGAGATGTTTGCGTCTGAAGTCTGCGACTGGCGGACGTTGAGTGCTTCTGCGAAGGAAGGGTCGATTTTGTTGTTGAACCGCCGGTCGAGGACGATCGGCACCGCAGCCATCTGCATAGTGTGCTCCAGGTTCCCGTCGATCTCTTTCTTGGCTAGTCGCGCGAGATCCCAGAACCGCGTTGTCTTCATATTGACGCCAACCTTGGAGAGCGACTCCATCGGTGCAAATCCTACGTAGGCCCCGACTTGGTCCTCCTCTGCAGGCTCAGGCACGCGTTGACGCATGTTGTAGTCCAGGCTTGCCGTGATCTTGAACGGCTCGTCCGGTTTGAAGTTCGGTTGTGCTTGGGCCGCATGGTAGAACGCGAGCAGGGTGGCGCACACTACCGCGCCGCCAAATGTGACGTTTTCGTTCTTGCATTTCGCGAGGCCTTCGCGCATGCAGGTGGGGTCGCCCTGGGCGAAGGAGGCCGTCGTGGAGTTCGAGACTGGGGGCACTACAAAGTCTTTTTGGTCGTCGCGGGCCGGTAGAACGGGCTTGAACTTCTTCATCTCGCTGCGGTAGATGGCCTTGCCGAAGGTCGAGATGACGCCCTTCATGAGCCCCTTGGACAGGAACTTCTTGGACATCCACATGTCGTAGAACGAGGGCTGCAGCGGGTACTCTACCTCGTGGCTTCTGCGCAGTGCGTCGTCTTCCGAAGCCAGCAGCGCGACCTGCTGGAGGATGCAGTTGAGCACCACAACACCGGAAACGCCGTCCGACATGTAGTGGTCCGAGAAGAGCATGAGTCGCGCCTGCTCCGCCTGCTCGTCCACCCAGGCCGAGAGGTAGAACGGGAACTTGGTGTAGCGGTCGAAGCCGCTGTTGCACTGGTCGGCCGCGTACTGCTGCCACTCGTCGAATGTGGGCGTCGCGTCGTCGGACGGCGAGAACCGCCGCAGCCGCAGCAGGCCCATGGTGGACACGTCGCTGACGGCCACGGGCTCCTGGATCTCGGCCGTGAACTCGTCCGCGCGCACCTGCAGCGCGCGCATGCGCGGGTGCTTGTTGAACGTGCGCATGACGGCGAGCGGCAGCAGCTGCACCAGCGCGCGCGCGTCGCCCTCCACGAACATCGAGTGGACGATGGTGGCGGACACGCCGTCCACCATGGTGGTCGTGCGCTCCAGGCCGCGCAGCTTCACGTGGCGCGGGCCGCTCACGTCGAAGGTTTTGGGCATCGCTGGGCGTGTGGCAGGATGGCTGCCAACCTGGGAGTGAAGGAGGCTGGAGGGTTCTTGCAGGGCGAGTAAGCAGCGAGGTACTCGGTGCTTGCGCCGCAGAAGCCGCCGCTGGATGTGCGGCGTGCACGGATGAATGGAGTAATCACGATTGAGGTAGTAATGGCAGCCATATTACTCTCGAGTACTATACACACGGAATAGTAGTTTAGTGATAGAGCCACCATACGATAGTATCATTTCGACACCTTCAGTTATATTTTGACTGTCGTATTAAATTAAGATAAGTTGCTGATTGGAGGGTGGCCCTATCCTCTGTTTAGCAACTCACAAATGCCTGCATTTGAAGTCGAATTTGTTGCGGTTTAAACCCCCGAGGTAGCGCGCACTTGCAGCCCCACCTACAGACCATGAACTCAGATGAGTACACGTCTACGATAGAATCCCTGCACGAGTGCCTGTATTCGTATGGAACAACACGTCGCGTACATCCTAGCGTCTAACACAAACTGCGAAACTCAGCTACAATCAGCGGTTAGATACACCATTCTACCGTCGAGAATTCCAGTGACTAACTTACTGCCTCTGTATAAGCATGTTACCGGACTGCTGGAGCAGTAAAGAAGACCAAAAGAAAGCCGAGAAAGGTAAGTTTCTGGGTCAAAGCTTCATTTCGCTTACCCATGTTATTTTAGTTTGCTTATTGTTACCAAGCCAACGCTGCTAAATAAAAGTACTATGATGTGGGAGAGCTGAAAGGGTAGTAGCGTCTTGAAATATTTTGTTTTGAAGTGGAATGATCGTGAATGTGAAAGGCAAACGATGGCATTTGGCGGCACACCTGATTTGCTATTTCTCTTTCAATCAATTCGGCACTAATTTCAAATAGCTGCCGCGCTCGGTGTAGAAAACGACACTTGGATTGCCACGATGGTTTGGTTGCTCACCTCTAATTTGTTGTTGAACAACAGCCTGACTCCACGCGTACTCCAAGTGCGCGTGCGTGTTGTCCGTGCATGTATTAGGTTCTTGTCAGCTTTGCGACATGCTATCCCAGCCTACACGAAGCTTTCGTTTGTGCACCCGAGTACGCCAACATAGTGAGTAAAAAAATAACATTAATATATTATTATGCGTATTATAGAAAATTATCAAGAACGTTTATGGGTATTACTGCTAATGCATCAATCCATTGAATATGCATTTTGGTAGTATAGGATCACTTCCAGACAAACCCTGTTTATGCCCGCCTTCAACTTGACGTGATTTGCACCTCCCGTTTGTCGCCGATAACGAGAAGGGGTTAAAGTTGAGGGTTATCTACATGTACCGAAATGCCGTGCTCTGGCTGCCCACTGAGTGTGCTGTGGCGGTTCTCGGTAACAGCCAATCTGGTGTCGATATGAGCAAGAGTGAGGCTACACGTATGGTGAACAGAAATGCGCAATGTGGAGGATGACGCCAGGTAGCAAACAACTGCAGAGAATGACGCTCGATTGATAAACATTTAGACCACTACATGTATTACCACGACACTATATTACTACATGGCACTCCAAGCACATCAAAACATCGACCAGCGTTCAAAGGTCTTTTCAGCTGACGTTGTTGCCACTGCCTCCCTGTCACACCAGCTTACAGCTGATCCCCCTGCTCCAGTCCGCGCAGGTTTCGCTTTGACTCGGTGTCTTCCGGGAGTTTCGGCGCGATTGGTGGAGGTTCCGGGTCATCTTCAAGTGGTCCTGGGAGTGCTAGAGGCTCCTGAGGACGAGGAGGGTCGACCATACTGCGGAGGTGACGGGTGTACCCCAGCAGCTCTTGCTCAACAATGGAGCGGTCCGATTGCACGGCGTCTCTGTCGCCTGCAGCCAGATCATCCGGAAATTCGTCCCGATAGACATCGAGCGTTAGTTCTCTGGGCTCAAAGGCTACTTGTTCGTCATCAGCTTCAAGTTCATCCGCGGCGGTAGCGAGTTCACTTCCATCTTCACTATCGTCGGGTCCGGGGTAGAGCTCGCTCTTGTCGTAGTTGTGCTCGGCCTCGGGACCGCTGAAGGGCCCAAAGTGACCGTCACCGTTTCCTGGACCCGCGTAGCTGACGCGTTGGCCGTCAGCTGGAACTTCAGCGACCGCAGTCGCAAGGAGGACTGCCACGCAGACGGCGCTCGCGAGAAGGTGCTGGAGGAGCTTCATGGTGCTCGGGCGCTTGGAGGCACGCAGGCCTTTGAGCTTGACGGTTCGCTAGGATGCTTAGTTCTTGGCTTTTTCGAAAGTGATAGAGCTGCGGGATGGTCAAGTCGTCCGTCAAGACCAGATAGATTAGTAAGATCATGATCACCCGTCCTCGGTGTCTTGGAAGTAGCAGTCGCTATCAGTACTATAGCGCGAGTCGCACGTCGCACGGTGCGACTTCCTCAAGTGCTAGAGCTGATAAGATGTCGAAGCCACTGCCATTCGATTTCATCCTCCCTCTTGAGGGTTGCTTAATGGTACACAGTACTAGGCCTGGCCAGTAAATTAGTGCCGTCCAAGAAGGGTTTGAGGCTCTAGCAACAAGCTTGTTGACACCAAGGTCCCATCATTTCCCAACAACACTCAGAACCAAGAAGCAAGCAACGAAATGAGACTCCTGCCAAGCGCACTCGTCCTCTCCGTCTGGGTAGCAGCCCTCATTGAGACGCCAACAGTTCAAGCTCACTGGTCAGCGCCAGGAAGTCTGGGTCATGGGGGAGGGCACGAGGCTGGGGGATTCCACCAGGCCGGGAACTTCGCTCCTGTGCCCAAAGGACGACTGCATGGTCCGCACGGACCTATCAACTGGCCAAAAGGGAAGGAATTCGGCTCAGGTCTGCGAAACGCGGCAGGTCCTGGTGGTCTCCCGGAGCCCCAAGGCCAACTTGCCAGTGAAGCCGATCGAAAACTGCGACTTCGCCGCGGGGACGACAAGCCGTATTCGTAAGAGCGACTTTGTCAGCTGAACTGGATCCGATCGGGGCGTTCAGATGAAGACCATGGCTCAAGTGTGTGTATGATGTGAGCGTTTTGTAGCGTGCCAGTAAGATACTAGTAGTAATATAATCGATCGTCGTCAAGTATACCCATCATCTCTTGCTCCTTGAGAGGCATTTGCCTAACTTCATTTCATTGTATCAAAAGGAACCAAGACGCACAGGCAAGTAGATTGATACGCTTCCTTATCGACAACGCGCGGGCTACTTGTCTCCTTACTTAGCGTAGGGGCACCACACTTCGTTCATCTCCACGTACACCGACTTCAGCTGAGTCCATGACTCAATACCCGCAAGACCGTTCTCACGGCCCACGCCAGACTTCTTGTAGCCACCCCACGGAGTCTCCACGGGCGCGAGGTTGTAGTTGTTGATCCACGTGGTGCCGGCCTGCAGCTCGTCTATCATGCGGTGAGCACGCGTGATGTCCTTGGTGAAGACACCAGCGGATAGACCGAAGACCGTGTCGTTGGCACGCGCTAGCACCTCCTCCTCGGTGTCGAACGGCAGAATGCACATGACCATGCCGAAGATCTCCTCACGGACGATCGTCATGTCATCGTTGCAGTCCACGAAGATAGCCGGCGTGAGGAAGAATCCGTCCTTGGTCGCTTCCGAGGGCATGATGCGCTCGCCGCCGCCCTTGAGGAGAGTCGCTCCCTCGGCCACGCCTTTCTCGATGTAGCTCTGCACCAGCTTCATGTGCTTCTCGTGGATCATGGGGCCAATGTCCGTGGTCGGGTCCAGCGGGTCGCCGATGCGCAGCTTGAGCGTGCGCTCGTGCACGCGCTGCACGAACTTGTCGAAGACCTTGCGCTGCACGAAGACGCGCGTGCCGTTCGAGCACACCTGGCCCGACGAGTACCAGTTGCCCATCATGGCTCCGGCCACGGCCTCCTCCAGGTCGGCGTCCTCGAACACGATGAGCGGGGACTTGCCCCCGAGCTCCATCGTCACCTTCTTGAGGTCCCTGGCCGCGCCGGCGTACACGTTCTTGCCCGTGCCCACGGAGCCGGTGAACGACACCTTGGCGATGTCCTGGTGCTCCACGAGCGCCTGGCCGGTCTCGCCGGCGCCCAGCACCACGTTGAACACGCCTTCCGGCACGCCGGCCTCCATGTAGGCCTCGGCCAGCCTGAGCGCCGTAAGGGGCGTCTCCTCCGACGGCTTGAAGACCATCGAGTTGCCGAACGCCAGCGCGGGCGCCGACTTCCAGGCCGCGCTCTGCAGCGGGTAGTTCCAGGCGCCGATGCCAGCCGTGACGCCCAGCGGCTCGCGCTTGGTGTAGGCCCAGCTGCCGCCCGTTAGCTCCAGGTGCTGGCCGCCCACGGACGGACTCACGCCGCCGTAGTAGTTGAGGCAGTCGGTGGCGCTCAGCACGTCCGTGACCGTCGTCTCGGCGATGGGGCGGCCCGTGTCCAGCGTCTCCAGGCGCGCGATCTCGTCCGTCTGCCGCGTCAGGATGTCCGCGGCCCTGCGCAGCACCGCGCCGCGCTCCGCCGGACTCAGGCGCCGCCAGTGACGCTGCGCCGAGCGCGCCGCCTGCACGGCCTCGTCCACCTGCGCGCGGTCCGCGGCCCGGAAGGACGTCTCCGGTCGGCGCGTGGTGGCGTTCAGCAGCGTGAACTGCTGGCTCGAGGCGCCGGCGGCCACGTACTTGCCGTTGACGAAGGACTTGACCACGCGCGACGCCGCCATTATCGATTGTCCGAGACTTGAGCTGCTGCCTTTTGGCTCGGATCCGGGAATGAGCGGCCGTTACTCGAGCAGCGAAACGGCTGGCGGTATCCGATTTGACAGGTTAACGTCCTCATCATCTGCCCACCCACAGTCCCCGATTAATTTAACACGCATCAATGCTGGCGCTGCGAGGCGTGCTGCAGCGGGCGTGCAACGCCCCACGCCAATGCCAGCGCGCGTCCAAGCCGCCGGCCTGCTTCGCCTCCGTCTTGCGCAGCTCTGGAGCCTGGTTGCACTCCCCACCGCCCCGTAGTCGCGACGTTATTCCACTTGTTCCAAGCACAACCCGGGCTTTCAGCTCACTTCTGGGCAATGGCGTTGCGCCGCGGCGTCCGGCGCCCGTGGCTGCGTCCGAGCCCGTGATCGCGCTGCCGCCCGCGTACGAGCTGCTGCTGGACGACGTACACTGCTTCGTGGGGCTCAACGGCAGCGGGAAGACGCGGTTCCTGGCCAAGCTGCAGCAGCACGTCGAGTCTCAGCAGCGTCGAGGCGAACTGCCGGCCTCCTGCCGCCTCGCGAGCCTCAGCCTCGATGCCCATCGCGAGTTCGTGGTGGAGAACGGCCACCGAGTCGTGGCGGACGTGCTGGGCGGCATCGGGTCCCCCACCGCCCGGGACCTGATCGTGAGACTCGGACTGTTCCCCGTCTGGGAGCAGCGGGTGCGGCACCTGTCGACCGGAGAAATGAGGAAGCTGCTGCTGGCGGTGGCGCTGCTGGAGACGCCGAGAGCCACCGTGTTGATTCTGGATCAGCCGTTCGACGGGCTGGACGTGAAGGCGAGGAGGCAGCTGCAGTGGATGCTGGGGCAGCTGACGAGGGGCTTTACGAGGCTGCTGGTGGAGACGACGGGGGCCAAGCACGAGGCATTCGCGTACAAGACGCAGGTGCTGCTGGTTGCTAACAGGTTGGAGCAAGTGTTCCCGGAGATCTTCTCGCACACAGTGTTGCTGAAGCAGGGAGATGACGGCGAGGAGGAGGGACTGGAAGTGGTGGCGTGGCCTGAAGACAAGGAGGATGACATGCGCAACAAGGCTATGATGAAGCGCCTGGAAGATTTTTACGGCGAAGAGCACGAGAAGCGTGCCAGGATGACGGATACCGAGCTTGTGTCGCTTGTCGAGGAACTGTTTGACAGCAAAGGTGGCGCTGAGATTGACAGCACGGAGACCCCGGCTGTCCGGCTCGATGGTGTTTCGATCTCTTACGATCAGAAGCGCATTTTGCTGGACAATGTGGATTTTGCTCGGCAGACTCACGAACATTGGGTTTTGCTTGGGCCAAATGGATCGGGAAAGAGCTCGCTGATGCGTGTGCTGATGCAGACCCCTGGTCACGGGCTAACAGAAGGCGAGGTAGTGGTGGTTGGAGAGCAGGTGCGCCCATTAGGCTCAAACGAAGATTCAACTGCGACCTCAAAGCCGAGAATGGAGGCCATCTCGACTGATCAGCACATTCAGCTTTTGCACAAAAACTTGCAGCACGACGGAGCGGAGAAGGACCAAACTGCCTTCAGTCTCATTGCGAACAACGCTGTAAGCCCCGAAGCGGCAAAGCTTGCCAAGTGTTTGCTGGCCCTGCCTGATGCAGTCGAGAAACGCAGTCTCTCCGAGCTCTCGCAGGGCGAGCAGAAGCTTGTACTGATCGCCCGTGCGTTAGCGGCACGGCCGAAGCTGCTAATCTTGGACGAAATCACGCATGGTCTTGATCCCTTCAACCGCGCCCACGTACTGCGTGTGATCGAAGCCATCGGACAGCAAGCAGCTCAGCAGACGCACATGGTGCTGATCACGCACCACGAGGACGAAATCACCCCGTGCTTCTCCAGCATCTTTGAAATTAAGGGCAAACAGCTCGTCGAGCGCCCTCGCCAGCAATCGGAGGAAGAGACCGCTTAGCAAACCTGTAGCCAGTACTTGGGCAATAGACTAGTGACTAAATACCTAAAAGGGAAAGCTTTGTGCACTGTGGTGCTTGTCGAGAGCTATGCATCGTGTGGCTACTTCTAAAATGTGTAATCGGTAATGCTGGCGGCCTCTTCACGCCGCCTTTGACTAGTTTTTGCTGCCGGAGGGGACTCCACTGCTTGCGTTTTGGGAGCACTATATCCGCTGAAGGCAAGTGCCAAGAAGTCCACGTTTCCGCAGCTGCTTGTACCAGGGTATGGCGGTGGCGGTGGCACTGGAGTTGATTGTACTCGTTCGTCTTCACACATCTCGTAATCCGGCGCTGAAGGTGAGTACAGCGAAGCCACAGGGGGTAGCATGCAAGTCACAACTGGTTGCGAAGAGTTCACATCGGTAGAAGAGTCTACTCGAGGCGAGGTCATCACCACGTCAACCACTGGTTTTGCTGGAATGAGCAAGGAGGCCGAAACACCGGTGCCAACCGTAGTTTTAACGTCAGGTGACAGTGAGATGTGGCCAATACACATTTCGCAAAAGGACGAGGTCATCGGGTTCATGTACGTGCACTGACCGCAGCCCCAAGTTCCACTTGTATCGTGTGCATCTAGTTTTGATGGCTCATGTTCCGCATACAAAAGTTGGTCTGGAACGAGCTCGCCGATCTCACCTTCTACACACTCTTCAGCAACTTCCGTGGCAACAACTTGTGCTTCAACGACGTCATTGTCATCGAGAGATACCTGCTCACAACTACTCTGCATACTTAATAACGTAGTCGCTGCCGCCCCACTTTCGCTGTAGGTCTCGTTTTCACTGCCGTTGCTGTAATACGTCTCGTGATTGGTACTGTAGCTTTCGTCGTAGGATGGTGGATCGGTGACATATCCAGCTTGGTCGTAGCTATACTGCTCTGCTGTCGTGCCGGTTGTAGTGTCGCTGCTTGGGTAGGCATAACTCTCAGAGTAATAGTCCGATGCAGCAGTTTGGTCATACGCAGCTGTGGCATCCGACCACGACTGAGTAGCTGCTTCATCTTCTGATGAAATCGAGGGGCGTACAGCCGCGTAGTAGTCTTCGTAACCGTATGTGGAGAGCGCTTCCTGGTGTGGTGTTGTCTGATCGAGGACCTGCTGGATAGCAAGCTTCAGACGCCCAGGCACCTCCAATCTACTCAATTGTGCACATGACTTCATTAGAGAATAGCACATTTTTCATGGTATAAGCACGGAATACCAACATACGCCTGCCATTCCGCCGCCTCGCGCCGGGCGCTTCTCAAGTCACCGGCCGTCTGGAACCAATGCTTGCTACGGGCAAAGCAATGTTATGCTTAGTTTCGTCTGCACTCAATGTGACCGAACCACCGAGTAAGATTTCCGACGCACTTGACGAGGTAGTCGCAGATCTTCTGGAGCTGCTCGTGGTTTTGCGCTTTGCCAATCTGCTCGGCCGCCATCCAGACGACCGTCGCCGTCGGCGTGTCCTCAGTCACCACCCAGCTCATCGTCAACAAGTTTCCCGGAGTGAACGGATCACCGCAGGCATTGTCAACCAGCCAGGAATAGAGACTACAACCCCCTCGCAACAATTCGACACAACCGCCAGCGACAGCGACGGCACACGACAATCATCTTCGCTGCTACTATGCAGATCACTCGACGACACGATCCAGAACTCTCGATCGAACCTGGGCACCTCCGATGACAGCACTTTCGACCATGGGTTCCTCCAATGCGGGGAGTTGCACCGACAGTCGGTTTTCCACCTTTCATTCCATGACGTCTCGGCCACCCACATGTCCAGCATGTCACGGGGTTGCAACCCAACGAGCCATCACTACCAGTCAAGAAACTTGCTCCTTGGACGCGAAATGCCAGCTCCAGCCCCTGCTCACTATTCATTTTGACTCCGAGCGAACACTTCACCTGCCTGCGGTTCGCTATAACCAACCAACTTGACCATGAGTACTACCGACACGACCAGTGCGTCCGGCAGTCGACTATCCTTACGAGGCGTTGAGCGCATGGTTTCCGCTACCGACGGCGTGTCCACCAAGATCGCGCACTCGATGCTCGTCCGAGGTGACACGGCGGCTCTGCTGCGCTTCCTCCCCATTGCAGTGACCCACGCCTTCAACATGCACCCGCGGATGCGAGCCCTTCAACTCAAGGACCAACCGTTCACGGCAGAGATTCAGGCCCCAGTGACTGCGGACACCGTCACCAATTTGCTGCGAGTGCGAATGTTGTCACCTGCAGACTATGGAGATGGCAGTCCCACGAGCTGGCAGGCTTTCGTGGAGAGGGAGTGCAGCATCGGTTTCGACCGCCACATTCAATTGCCCTTCTACCTCGTGGTGTGGGTGGCTAAACGCAAGGACACTGCCCGCCTCATGCTCTTCTCGGATCAGTACATGTCTGACGGGTTCTCTGGTGTTGTGGTGCTCAATTGCATCCTCGAGCAGGTATCACAGCTCGCCAGACAAGCCTCGCAGCTCCAGCACGAGTCATCGGAGCAGACGGCACCAGCCTCTTCATTGATCAAGGAGTTCCCGCTGCGTCCGTCGCTCTACCGCATGTGGCTAAACAAGATCACGTGGGCCAAGCCACTGCTCAAGGGGACCAACGCCATCTTCGGGCGTCGAATGTTTCGAGGAAGCATCCACAAGTTCACACCATTGCTGCCAGCACGTGAGGACCAGAACGATTTTGCGTCACCTCCAGTGGCCAACAGCACCAGTGCTCTCTTCGCTGATGGAGAACCCAAGTGCATGCGTGACGCGCTGGCCAAGTGCAGGAAAGAGTGCGTGACTTTGGACGGAGCTTTGATCGTCGTCGCCGTACTAGCCTTCTACCGCGTTCGCAGTGGCAAGGAGCAACGCGGACGCTTCAACCCGTTTCGACTCGCGATGGATGTGGATTGTAATATGCGGCGACTCGTGCAGCACCCCGCAGAGGAAGACCAAGTGGGGATGTTCACAGCCACCACCGATCTCGATTGGCTCTCAACCGAAGGTGTGGACATGCTGACGACGGGTTTCTGGGACTTGGCTGGTCGTGCCACTCGTGAAATTGACGCTAACCTCAAGAACACGATGACCATGGCGCTGCCCACCATCACGGCCGACCAGAAGCTCAACGCGCAGATGGACGCGTCGTTCCTGAAAAATGTCCGCGTCGCGCACTCCATCACCGCCGACACCGATATTGCTGAGCTGATCCAGTACCCGTTCGAGAAGCACCACTTGCTGACGTCTACGTCCGACACGGAGAGTCGTCGAGGACTGCTGTCGTACAAGAAAAATCGGCAGTCGGTGGTGCCACCCAACGGGGAAGGAGACTTCCTGACTCGATCGTGGCGCCTCGAGAGCATGTATACAACCCCTCACAACGTGATATCTGTCGAAAGTTTGCACGTGTACAAGGCTCTACCGCACCTCGCTCCGTCCGCTACGATCTTCGTTTCATCGGTAAATGCATTCAGCTATTCCATGGCGCACAAAGTTGAGGCCGAACTGGGGAACAAGTTGTTCACGGCGTTGGTAGTTCTCTTCGAGAGCTTAGGTGGGATTGGAGCTGACGAAAACCTGACCGAAGTTCTGGCACGCTTGGGCAAGTAAGTGCAAGACCATAAGCAGCAGATGCAGAGCAGCCCTGCTTCAAGGCAGGAAAAACGAAACCATTGAATTAGGTATTCATCGAGGACATCCAAAACTAGCTAACATGCATGTTTTTTTGTTGTATGTGCATGGAGAAATAGAGTGCCTGAGTGGTCATTTGTCTAGACAACATCGGAAACGGGAAGGCACAACGGTATCACATTAATTCTAACCTCAATTTTTGAACGCGTTCGACTCTAGTGAATACATGTTGTTTTCCCTCAACTCAATCCGACGAAACAAGTTTCGCTCTGTGTATTGCTTTAACTGCGAAGGCGGGGATTGATACAATGCAATGCCATCGACCAAGCAAGATAGAAAAAGTAGCGTAATTGGAGTTGTTTCATAGAGTAGCGGTAACTACGAGTAGCACCTTATTCAGCAAGTAGCAGCAGTATTGTCCTGCCTGGTAGGCAGAGCCTACAAAGTGCCGTAACGAAGTTCACGCCCATCTTGGCTGTAGCTGTTAGTCGCCGATCGGACAGCCGGGTGACGCAAACGAACGTAGCGCTGGCGACGGCGCTGCCGGATTGCAAAAGCCACCCCTAGCGCCATTGCTGAAATTGCACACAGGAAAAAGAGCGGGTAACGAAGATATCGACCGTAGCTTGACAATGCTTCCAGGGCCTCGATTATGCCACCACGAGGAACTATAGCGTCATCATCGCGAGCACAAGTAGGCGTGGGGTGTCCACTGTTACATGCGCACTTTGCGCCCGGACCCTCGGGACAAAATCCGTAACCCGAGCAGAATGGTGTGATCGACCCATCCAACATGTAAACTCCCGCAGAAAGCCAGCAAGGGTCAATCGATGGGTTTTCCACGGTACCAGAAATATTAGACGCAGTGCACAACTTTGCGGCAAGAGGCTTGCGAGGCTCCGGAAACTCAACCGCATTGCTGTAGGTAGCAGGGTTCACCAGGCAGCCTTTATCATTCCCATTTGCCGCGCAATTATAAGCAGGTAGTTCGCCAGCAGCTACGCAGAGGTTGTGGTCCAGCGTTTTGTAGAACCCAGCTACATTCGCGTCCATCCAAAGCGCACGCGCGAGCACTGCCTTGAGCAATGCGTTTACCTCGTCCTCGAAGCTGCCCTTTGTTTTAGCCTCCACATTCGCACACTGAAGGTTATCGCTCTTCCATTCAACACAGTTTTTTAGCTGACGTTGAATCGGTTCCGCACTTGTTTGAATGAACGATCGGATGGATTCGTCATTCCACGTCGTCGACCGCAACTTTACCCAGCGCTGCTGAACAAGTGATGCATATTTGTAGTTGCACCCTAGCCTCTTCCAAAAGGTATGGATTGTGTACATCCAACCAGTCTGAGCACTACCCAGCCCGTATGCCAAGTTAAAATCCCAGACAGGTCCAGCGTTGATAGGCTGGTTGCGGTCCTTGAAAAAATACGTGCTGCGGCGGTAGGCGTCCGAATTCATCGACAGCTCGGAATGCAGGAAGTAGTCCACAAATGATCCGATATCGATGTGCTCCTCGAGCCCATCCGGGTGGGTCATGTTATCGTAGAGATACTGGTACAGACGCGGGAGTGGGCCAGTTTCAGGCGAAATAAAGTAATCGCGCATACTTTGTGTGAGCATCTTCGGCTCGGGGAAAGTCAAGATTGGTCTCGCGCCAGCACCGAACAACCCCGTTGCTTCATTCAGCACAATGTTAGGAGAGTAGTCGCCGTAGCCGAGTGGATTATTTTGCCACGCCCAGCCGCCGGACAGCTCTTCCTTCGACTGGCAAGAATTGTCCAATGCTGACAGCCCTACGCGATTCGGAGTGTACGCGATCTTCTCGAGGGCCAAGTAAATACCGCGGTATCGTGGGCTCCAGTCATTTGCATCCAACTCGTCGCGAACAAACACCACAACATGGCGCGTTCGAGGCGAATAACGCTCAGTACCGCGGTACATCCAGTGCGCAAGATGGTTCCGCATCAAACTGGCATCAACGGTAGGGCCATTCAGTACATAGGTGCGATCCGCTGGAAATCCTAACAACTCTGCGTCCTCATCCAAGTCCACCGACATTTGATGCTTCGTGAAATGGAGACTGGATTGCCCTCGATAATGAACGCTTGCGGGATAAACACCAGTTCGATTTCCACTCAAGCAGTTCAAAGCGCCTTGGTTGTCAATCACCTCGATGTTTGCTTCAACGGAGTCCCTCATGCAATCTGGTGCGGGAAGGCGAGGCTGATTGCACGTTTCAGTTGGCAATTTCACTTTGGTTGGCGACACGATCACGATAGGTAGCTCGAAGCATGCTGTACACACAAACACATGAATAGTTAGACTACTACCAATACTCAGCTTTATTTCAAGCGGGTAGTGGGGCGTACACTTTTCACTCGCGAGCACCACTCCAACGCCCAGCCCAACCAGGAGCAACAGTAGTGTTTGAAAAGCTGCAAGATGTCCCATTCTACTCCTTGGCTGGTTCCTCCCAGCAAACCGGACCGTTGAGAAACTTGCTCGAACACTTTCTGGTTGTGTTTCGAATTTGCGAATGGCAACAAGCCTCACGACTGCTGCCTCCGACGAAGGGAAATGACACAAGTCACTATACGTCGTCGAGAGGTCTGCAATTAGTTTCGAGTTCCACTCCTCGAAATACGAAAGCACAATCCCATAGTGCTTGATCAAGACGCGTCTATCTCTGACTCCACTGGCTCAATGAGGTTGAGCGAAACAATGATCAACCGATCTTACCGGCTTGGTTCACCAGACCTCGGCAAGTTCATCATGGCGAGCAAGAAGCGTGCCGTTGCCACAATCGAGTCGTTTCGCACACCACCGCTATCGTCTTGAGTGAGGTTGCTTAGAAAGCATAAAACCGCGAGAAACGTTTGCACCTGATCATCGCCACTGAGCTCGCTTGGAAGATCCACGTAGCGAGATAGAAGACCAATCAGCGCAAATGCATCATGAATGAGATCCAGGCGAAACGGATCATTTTGCCATTGTCGTGCGACGCAGTTGTCTCCGCCAGAGTGTGCTGTCCGTAGAGCAAATGTCTCTTGATGCAGTAGCTGCGCCAGATAGTAAATAACCGAGCGGTATCCATCCGAGTCACTGGGAAAGCCACGAGTGCTTTCCAGCACGAAGCGGATCCCTACCGATGGGAACGACGTGATGATCGATAGCAGCAGCTTGACAATTTGATGTTGAAGCGTCCGCATATTTTTCACTTCGTCCAATGATAGATTTTCTTCGGACGCCAACATCTTGGCACATCGGTTGAATACCAATGACTTCTTCGATTCCGTCTCGATTTCCGCAAAGATTTCTGGCACACGCAGCAGCCGAGAGAGTAGTCCAACAGCGTGTGCCTTGACAATAGGAAGACCCTTTGGTGCTAATAAAATAGCTGGGATTACGTTACTTGCCAGCAAGGGTTTGAAGTCTGGCGTTAACGCGGGCCGATGGGTAAGTCCGAGGTCGACCCACAAGCAAAGCACGCTTAGACCATCCTTGACGACCGCAGGCTCCTTGAGATTATTCTTGATAACTCGGCAGAGTCCAGTCAGCAGCTTGGAACGAAGCTGGCGCTGCTCTGAAGCTGCTTCTGCTGCTAGATCGTTTGATACTACCGAATCATAATCCGTACGAGCTGACACGTAGTCGTCCAACGAGGTAAAGCGCAGTCCTGGCAACGAGATCCGCGAGTGCTCCATGCTATTTGCACCTCTCTGGGGTCCACCAGAAGTCGATGATGATTCATCGGAAGGGGACGACGCCACTAGAAGAAAGTGCTGGAAATGTGTGCTGTGGTGTATCACCGAGTACATCACGCGCAGGACACTGCAGATCACAGGCACTTCGAGGTCAGTTGGCGCCGTGAGGTATTTCACGAACACGGGTGCAAGCACGACGGCGGACACGTCTCCTGCCAGCATTTTTCCCATCACATCATACAGCTCCCGGGCACGATCCGTCGCCAACGTCGTCTGCGCAGCCTTTGTCTCCATCGCAAAACTCACCAGTGAAGCATGAGCTTGAGCGGAAGCACGCCCTGCCACTTGAGAGAAAACGCTCTGTGAGAATGGCACCGCACCGGGCGATTGCTGCATCGAGTCGCTGAAGGAGTTCCCCGATGAACCCTGGAAATACTGCGACGGCGTTGCGCTGTGGCACCCTTGCGGGGGCTGCGTCCGGTCCTCTTCCCTATGTGGCTTCGCGTCCTCGTCAACACTAACGGGAACTGTTCCGTTCAACAGAGTGAGCAGGTCCCTCGACGTGCCCGTCAGTAAGTACGACATGAGCCGAGAGTTCTCCTCTTTGAGCTTGTTACCGCCGTCCTTCCCAGCTTCCTCGCTGAGCTTGAGCTCTGTCTGCACCGCCGTCTCCACCACTGGCGCAGGCGGAGGCCTCGCGAGCTGCTGCGACTGCGACTGCGACTGTGACTGCATCTGGGACATCATCATCATGGACTGGCTGGCCATGAAGCTCTCGTGCTTGCGGCGCTTGGTGGCCATGAGGCGCCTCTCGGCGTCGCGGCGCTTGCGCTCCAGGAGCTGCTTCTGCTGCAGCTCCTCCACCTCGTTGATGGCGCGCAGCTTGGCGCGCTCGGCGTTCTGCAGCTTGGCGGCCATGAAGGAGAGCTTGGACTCGAGCGCCGTGAGCTGCGCCTGCATCTCGCGCGCCTTCTTGTCGCTCTCGTAGCGCGTCTCGGCCTCGAACGCCGCCATGTTGGAGTGCAGATCGAAGTTGTCCTCCTCCACCTCGTGCAGCTTGGAGCGCAGGATCTGCAGCATACCGTCCGCCTCGCCCTTCTCGTGCTGCAGCCGCTCCAGCGCCTGCCGCAGCTGTGCGCGCTCGTCCAGCGGCGGCGGCGGCGGCGCGCCGTACATGGTGGTTCGCCGAGTGCGCAATGGTTTGATGCGCGCGTTGCAGTGACCATCACTCTGTGTCTACACTTGAAATGTGTATGGGACTCGAAAAGTGTGCTATTATTGGCGCACACCCCGGTCACTCGTTGCGCAGTGATGGAGCTGAGCAAGTCGCTCGACGAGATGAAGGCGGCGGCGGAGGACGGCGCCGCCGCCGCTGCCGCCGTGACGGACGAGAGCCTCGCGACGGCCGCGGCTTCGGCGGTGGACGCTACGCAGCCCCCGCTGTTCGAGGAGTTCTACGACGACTGGCCGTCCTTCGACGCCGCCATCGCGCGCGCCACGGCGGCGTACCACCCGATCCGCAAACGCTCGTCGCTCACCTTCGAGGTGTACAACCGCACGGTGTCCAAGGGCCGTCACGATCGCAAGAACATCGCCGAGTTCCTGTCCAAGACCTTCAAGTGCACGCACGGCATCAAGTTCCGCTCGCGTGGCAGCGGCAAGCGGCTGCGGCACAAACTCCGCGACATCGGCTGCCCGTTCCACGTGTACGCGTCGGCGGTGGAGTACGGCCCCACGTACCGCGTGAAGGTGCGGACGCACGACAAGCACAACCACCCCATTGGCCCGGACTCGATGAAGATGATGAGCGGCGCGCTGCACGAGTCGGACTACGAGCTCACCACGCATGACGACAGCGAGGCCGCGGAGGCGGGGCAGGCGGCGGCGACGGGCACCCACGTGCACCAGATTGATCACGTGATGTCGTCCGAGAGTCACGGCGGCTCGGCGGAGGCGGCGGCGCAAGCGGCGTACGAGAGGCAGATGAGGGAGCAGCTAGAAGCTGAGACCCGAGCACATCAAGAAGCCCAGGCGCAAGCGTATCAGTTTGCACAGGCTCAAGCGATGCTCAAGGCTCAAGCGGAAGTGCAGGCAATGTCGGACGCTCAAGCTCGAGCTCAGGTGATGCTACAGCCCCCGCAGCAGCTTCAACACAATCACAGCCAAGAGCAATCCCAATCTGTTGATGCCACGGACATCCTGACCACTTCCAGCCACGATAGCGAGACGCTCTTGGATGGTGCCATGGACAGCACGATGGGCGAAGACGTGTTTCCCAGTTCTGCTGGCCAGGCGTCCACCACTGATGTTGCTGCTGTAGCCACTAGCAGTATGTCACCTGCCAGCTCAAACGGAGTGCAGCAACCAGCAAAGTTCGAAGAAACCATGACTCTCGAGTCACTTCGCAAGCGCATTGCAGATTTTGCTGATGAACGCGACTGGAATCAGGTAAAGATGGCGGTGCATCTGTCTATCTATTTAGCCCTCCCATTATTGACTCGTTGCGTTTATTGAACAGTTCCACACGCCTCGTAACTTGTTGCTAGCTCTCAATGGAGAAGTGGGCGAGTTGTGCGAGATTTTCCAGTGGAAGGGCGAGGTCAAAAACACCGCAGGTACTTTCGGCTCTCTAATACCAATGTGGTGATTTTGCCAGTGCAATTTAGCTGACATGCTTCTCTACTTCGTGACAGATTGGTCTGCCCGGGAAAAGGAGCACCTGGGCGAGGAAATCAGCGATGTGTTGATTTACCTTGTGCGTCTCGCTGACAAGTGTGACGTCAATCTACCTGCTGCTTTGAACGACAAGATCGCCAAGAACGCCAGAAAATACCCCGCTGAATTGGTCCGTAGAATCGGGTTGTGATTTCACCTTTTGAGCGTTGCCTAACTACGTATTGTTTGCTGCCGACTGTAGGTCCGAGGGTCCTCAAAGAAGTACAACGAGTACAAACGCATGCGTATAACCGAGGAGTCAACCTTGTAGCGGAAAGAGAGGCTGGTAGATTTGTAGCTTAGCCGCCTGAGTAATATGAGTTGGTATTTTGACATGCGAAGGCGATCCCAGCATTAGAACTAAGAAGAAAAGCAGTATATAAAAGCGCGAATTCACCACCACGAAGGTGCGCAGTGCATCCAGCTGTATTGAGTTTGCATGCAAAGCGCTGCCATCTAATCTGTCACAGGCGGACCAACGAGCCTCGAGCCGCAAGCGGGGTACGCGGCGAGGGTGCGGCAGGAAGCCCGTAGCACGCGCAAGTTGATAAGCTCAAACGAACATCCCCGGCATCGTCCACCATAACCGAATCGGTGCTTGCTCGCTCCTGACTGCTTTGTGCCTCTCTAATCCTCGGGGGCGTCGCCGTCCACCAGGCGATTCTCGTTCTCGAGCTTCTCGATCATCTGCAGGAACTCCTTCTCCTCGTTCACGCTCACCACCTTCGGCTCCATCTTGACGGACATGGTGCCCTTCTTGGCCGTGATGTGCTCCCGCACAGCCTCGATGGCCTCCTGCAGCTTCTGGATGCCCTTCTGCTTGTCCAGCGTGCTGGTAGTCATGACGTACATGGGCGGCGCAATCAGCTTCACCTTGACGGGCACGTCCTCCGTGCCGATGGTCTGAGCAGCCTGCAGCGCCGAGCGGATGGCCTCAATGCCCTCGTACGTGAAACACGTGACCTCGATGTCCGCGCGGATCTTGATGGGCTGCGGGGTTAGTCGGCGGCGGATCTGCGCCTTGAGCGCCGCGAGGATCTCGGGCGTGATGTCCAGGCCCTCGAAGACCGAGTCGTCCGTGATGCCCATCTTGAAAACATCGTAGCAGTGCACGTACTCGACCTTCTTCTCGTCGTCGCTGACCGTCTCAATCTTGAACTTCTTGTAGAGCGGCCAGGCCACCTTCGAGTACAGGTCCTCGATCTCCAGGTGGTTCTCCTGGGCGACCTGACGCAGCACGCCGTGCACCGTCTTGGCCTTGTTGTAGCGCTCCTCGCACTTGGCGATGTCCTCGGGGGACACGCGGCGCTTGGACAGATCGATGTAGCCCTTCTCCTTGTCCACGCGCAGCACCATGACCACCTCGTTCTTGCCCACGCGGATGAGCTTGTTGATGGAGCGGATGCGGCGGCGCGACAGCTCCGACAGCAGGATCATGCCCTCGATGTTGTTGTACTCGAGCAGCGACACGTACGCGCCCATCTCGGCGATGGAGCGCACGTTCACCATGACCAGCTCATCGATCTCCGGGAACTTCTGCTCGTAGAAGCGGCACTGCAGGTGCAGGATCTCCTGCGCCTGCGTCGTCTCCTCGCCGGGCACCACGGCCACGCTGTTCGGGGTCTCCGCCATGCTTGCTGTCGTCGGGGAGGATTCTCTCTTACGGGCGGAAGAGCTGCCCACGCCCACCACCAGTCAGAACTGCGCACCACAAGAAAATTACACCAAGATGTGGGCCACACCATATATAAGTCGTACTTAATTGAGAGATTGAAGTCAGGACCAACACTCTTGGTATTCCGCAAAATGGAGCCGCACGCAGCGGCGACGACGTACGGCGCCATCTCGCCGCCGCGCGACGGCCTGCTGCAGCACCTGGCGAGCCAGGCCTCGCACGTGGAGTCTCTGCAGACGCTGAGCCGCAAGCTGGAGCGCAACACGTTCGCACCCGTGGTTTGCAGCATCCTAGGCGTCGTCGTGTTCATGCGCCTCGGGGTCGTCGTGGGGGCGCTGGGCCTCTACTACGCCGTGCTCGTCATCTGCGCGGCCTTCGTCATCACGTTCCTCACCGTCATGTCAATGTCCGCGCTGGCGTCCACGGGTGACGGTGTGGCGCAGGCTGGCGGGGGGCTCTTCAACGCGCTGCGGCAGTCGCTGGGTCACCGCCTGGGCCACCTGATCGGCCTGATGATGTACCTTTCGTTCGGCATCGGCGCGGCCTTCTACCTGCTGGGCTTCAGTGAGCTGGCCGTGATCGTGGTGGGGGTCCAAGGCAGCAAGAGCCATCCGTTGCCGTGGAACGAAGACGCCTCGGCTGTGACGCTGGCTCTGGCGAGCGTGATTCTCGCCGGACTGATGTACGGAGTGCAGATTCGCATCACTTTGCGGGCGTTACGCCTTGCCTTCGTGCTGGTCATGGTGGCTGTGGCGTGCAACGTGTTGTTTCTGTCGGCCCCGAACGCGGAGAGGCACACGGGCATGTCCATGAGCCACTTCAGAGAGAACTCAGTCGAGCACTCGCCGAAGCTGTTCAGGCAGATGTTCGCTACGTTTTTCCCTGGCTTCTGTGGAGTTATCGCAGGGGCAAACTTGGCGGAATACGTGTCGGAAAGAACGGCAGCTAGAGCACCGTCTGCAGTTGTGAAGAAGGCGTCCCAGTATTTTTTATTGGGGGTACACAAGGCGCTGGCGTTCAGCTTACTGATATACGTAGGTCTGGGCTTCGTGCTCGCTGCGTGTGTGGATAACAAAGAGTTGGAGAGGGAACCATTCGTGGTGCCGCTTGTGGTGGACTCCGCTCTGGGAGTGCCGCTGATCTTTTTGGGTGTTGCCTCCACGACGTTATCATCTGCACTCTCCAATATCAAAGGGGCCTCCACCATTTTGGCGACACTCTACGCTCAATCTCCATCGCAACCTGAGGCCAGTCGGCTGCCCTTCATGGCAAAAGACGTTAACGCATCGACTACTGAACCAGATGAACGTCTCCAGTCACCGCGTAATTTTCCCAAAGAACAAAAGCCCACAGTGCTCGCACTAGTATCTACTTGGATCCTGTGCCAAGCCGCCTTATTGTGCGGGACGGTGGATGCTATCGTCCCTATCGTTAGTTCTACGTTTCTACTTACGTTCTTCCTGCTCAATTTCGCCTGCTTCTTTCAGGATTTGTCATCTACAACGTTTCGTCCATCTTTCCGAATGGTGAGTAAAGAAACAGGGATTGCCATGGTTCGTGTAACTCCAACTAACCTGGTTTTATGTATTGCCTCTGTAGTACTCGAAATGGACAGCCTTCATTGGATGTGTGCTGTCTCTAAGCGCTTTCTTCTTCGTTGTTTCGACATTGTTTGTATCGGTTGCTAGCGTGTTGTTGCTGGGGTATACTGCATTTTATCGCCATGAGTTCACACAATTTGTCGACGAGCTTCGAGTTCCAGATCACCACGGACGCCCCAGTCTGCACCGGCAAGATGCAGTCGACGAGCAAATTTTGGCGGACGAAGCTACGACGCCTTTGGGATCATCCTCACCAGAACCACCCCGTCGGTATAGTAGAAAACACGAAGTTGACGCCAAGCGGGTCGAATTGGCTGCTCTGTATGTGCGGGATGCTATCCAAGGTCGGTTCCTCGGAGAAGAATATCTGGTGGATGGACTGAACAGAATGCATTACAAGCAGCTCTTCCATGGGCTGTGGTACATCCGAACTGCCAATATGTGCGTGCTGATGTCACTGGCGTTTTTCGAAACCCCATCGTGGTGCTTCTTCCTGTCCTCATGCGGTGATCGTTCTGAAGTTCTTACGTGGGACCTGCCCGTGCTACCGCAAAACATTTCCATCACAATTGAGCTGGTGTGCCTTACGTTTTTAGCGTTGGAGCTGTCAATGAAGTACAAGTATATGGGATCACGGGTGTACTTCGTGGACAAGTGGCATATCCTACAGATCGTGTTCGTACTAGCAGATTTTGTGGCTGTGTTGACTGTGCTCATCGTACCAGAAGACCCTAGGCTGGAATTCTCCCATACCGACAAGGGTGGCACAAGCGGCCCAAGCACTAACGCACCCAAGCCCATCGTGCTCGCGCCACTTATTCGTCCGATCATCATGATCACCATGAGCCATCGTCTACGAGCGGGCTTCTCCAGCCTCTTGAGGGCTCTGCCACGCTTCGCAGACGGACTGATAACGCTGGTGTTTCTTATTATTCTATACGCGGTTCTTGGTATGGTACTCTTTGTCGGAAGCGCGGAAGCTGGATCGTACTTCAAGTCATTTGAAGACGCGTGTATGAGCCTCATTATTCTGCTTACAACCGCAAATTTTCCGGATGTCATGATGCCAATTTATTCACAAGCGCGTGTATATAGCCTCTTCTTCATCAGCTTCTTGATGATCGGCCAGTTACTCGTGATGAATCTCGTGTTTGCCTCGATTTACCAGCACTACCGCCAAGAGATCGCTGAGCGCGCGGTCGACTACTCTACCAAGAGAAAATTGGCGCTTCAAGCTGCATTCCATCTCCTGCCGACTGAGCGCGTCGTATTCGGCGAAGATGCGACGGAGGATGTCGGCCAAATCAAAACTGTCAGTCGTACCACCTACAATCGTCTTGTTAATAGGCTTATGCGCCCAACGCTTTCACTATTTCGCGATGACGAATCTTCTCCCTCGGAAGATACTTTCACCAATATCGAGGACCCGAGCGATGAACCAATTAAGTTTGAAGAATTTGTGGTCCTCATCAAAGCGTTCATCGCGCGTGAGAAAGCTACAGCCAAGGTTGTGCATGACTTGCGACAGCCAAGCACTAACATGATCGTTCGTGCTGTTCAACGCTTCGTGGCACGCGGGTGGTTTGACAGATCAGTGGATTTAATAATTCTGGTAAACCTGGTGGCAATTCTCGTGGAAATCCAGGCCAAGATTCACGGTGATATGGCTGTCAGCCTTTCGTGGGAGCGGTGGATGCCTGTGTTTTCGATCATCTATATCATGGAGATGCTGCTGAAGATATATGTATTTCGCTCGGGTGGCTACTTTAGTTCATTCAAGAACATCTATGACTGCACGGTTACGCTCGTGATATTTGTTGCGGAAGTGAGTGTGCACACCCATAGCGTTGAGATCGAGTGGCAATGGATCCGATTGCTTCTACTGCTCCGCTTTTTACGCTGTCTACGACTACTCGTGGCGCTTCAAGCTCTCAGCTCCATGTTTGCGATTGTTGTGCGGCTGATTCCCGCTTTCATGACTCTCTACGGTACAAACAGAGCTTTGCCTGACAGTACTGCATGCATCCATGATGACACTGACACTAGCCGTTTATTGCTGTCGCGCAGGAATGCTAGGGATGCTCATGTACGAATACGCAGCAATCGGCATGCAGCTCTTTGGCGGTAAGCTAGTCGTTGGAGATCCGCGATTGGCGGACATCACGTATGGCCAGGCTAACTTCTACAGCAACAACTTCAACGACTTCGCCTCAACACTGACAACTTTATTTGAGCTGCTGATCGTCAATAATGTCGGTTCAAACATACTTACCCAACACCATTCAGTCAGATACTAACGTTGTCGCTGTGTGTGGTTGCAGTGGTTTGTGACGATGGAAGGCGCAGTGGCCGTGACGACGAAGTGGAGTCGTATCTACTTCGTGAGTTTTTATGTAGTTGGAGTTGTCATGGTGCTGAGTCTTGTCGTTGCGTTCGTGGTGGAGGCCTACTTCGAAGACGCGGCTAAATTGGAATCTGCGTCCCGTTCGGGGAAGCCGGATATCTCGGAGGATGCAAACGTCCCGGACACGATGGAGCCCTCCCCAGGTAAGCCTAGCGGAGTGAGTGAAAAAGCTCAACTGTTGCTCAGGACCCGATCCTCCACGCTACGGATGCGACCGCGGGCAGACAGCATCTACGTTGAGGAGTTCCTTTAAAGTTGCAGAGCAGCAGATCACTGCAACTCAGGGCCAATTACAGCTGCCGACCAAAATATCCAAGCACTGACGTCTATTTGAAGGCATGGTTCAGCTCGTTGGGCGACTTATCTATAGCTGCAAGGGTGCAGCAAAGGCAGGAGAGAACGCGCTGGCCAAAAGCAGAAGAGAAAGCAGCTGGCACGTGCCCGAAGAGACCAAGTTCCGCTAGTTACAGAACGGCAACCATGCCGAGCCCAGCGATCCTGGAGAAGCAGAAGGTGGTGCCAATGATCTTCCGTCGGCATGGGGACACGGCGCCAAAGACCCGCGGACACGCCCTCGGTAACGCTAAGCCTGCGACGTTCTACATCCGAGAGCTCGAGCGTCAGGGCGACACTGGGAGCTCTACGCTGCTGGACGCGTCTGTACTCACGGCCACTAGGCCATTCAACCCCAAGTTTATCGCCAACGACAAGAAAGTTCTACGCTTTGAGGCATACTTCCTCGAAGCAGTGCACGAGAGCAACATGGAGAACTACCGAGTGCGGCGCTGCGAAGTGCTATACTACCTCGAAGATGATACGTTGCAGATCACGGAGCCCAAGGTTGAGAACAGCGGCATCCTACAAGGTAACTTTGTCAAGCGACACCGCATCCCGATGCCCGAGAGCGATGATCGTGGCAACATGCAATTCTTCACGGTGCGCCATCTCAATGTGGGCGAAGAGCTGACCTTTTACGGTCGAACGTTCCACCTTATCTCGGCCGACGAGTTCACACGAAACTACCTCATCTCGCAAGGAGTATACGTGCCGCCAGATGAGGCAGTGCCCCGCGACCCATACACGGTGCTGCGCCAAGCGCACATGGCCCGTGAGACCGGCCAGGACCCGGATGCACACTACGGTAAGAAGAAGTACCCGATGAAGGACTTTATGGAGGCTACTTTAGGCAAGTTTGCGCGGCCAAGCGACCACCTACGCCGCTTTCTGGCTCACGACCGCGAGGTGCTGCGGTTCTTCGCTATCTGGGACGACACGGTAAAGCTCTACGGGATCCGCCACCGCTACACGCTGCACTTTTTCCTGGCCGATAATACCATCGAAATTCTCGAGTCTTACGAGCGTAACTCGGGGTGTGACCCGTTCCCCAAACTGCTTAACCGCACAAAGCTGTCTAAAGACCCGGAGCGTCAAGCTTGTGCAGCCGTGTGCGAGGAGGGCGTCGACGGGGAGGATGTCACCCCGACGGTACAGCACAACTACTACTCGTGGGAAGACTTGGCTATTGGCCAGTACTTGCAGATTTACAATCGGCGCATTCTACTACTGGACGCCGATGCATCCACACGTTCTTGGTACGAAATGCACAACATGCGCCTCGCTTCTGCCATTACAGTTAAGGATGAAGTTCCCCCACCACCCGTATTCACGCCACCAGCGCACGACGGTATGGGCTCCGAGGAGGATTCGCTACAGTCATGCTACCACTTGCTGCCGAAAGCGCCGCTTAAGAGCATCGAATCGCTGGACACGACCGAGGTGCTTCGTTTCCGTGCGCGCTTCGAGACGGACGCGCCAGAGGATGTTGCGCGCCGCTTTGTCATTTCGCTCATCGTGTCCGACCAGAGCGTGTCCATTCTTGAGTTTATCCAGCGCAATTCTGGTGTCGTGGGCGGGAAGTTCCTCGAGCGCACGCGCATCAAGCGCACCCGACCCGATGGATCTGTCGAAACAAACGATGGCCATAGCTCGTGGCTCGGATTGGACGACTTCTACGTCGGAGCTCGCGTTCGCATGGTAGGCCGCACCTTCGTGCTCTTCGAGATGGACGAGTACAGCGCCAAGTACATGGAGGCGCGTCCAGCCAAGTTCGCACGCTCGGACAAGCTCGCCGTGCTGCGCAAAGTGCGCGACCAAGTCGACAAGCCCGCTTTACTAGCGCACGTTGGCGACCTCCAGAAGAGGCAGGACCAGGTCGACGTCGAAGAGCTCACGTCGCTCATGAACAACCTTGTGGCCGACTTTGCGCAGCACGACGCCATCACCGTCATCCGCAGCTTCGGCAACCGAACGGCCATGAAGATCGACCTGGACGCGCTCCCGCAGCTGCTGGCCTAGCCTAGTAGTAAGATACCAATGCCAGAGTACATGTTGCCCTTCACTTCAACTTGATGCTTTTTCACGGTGCCTCTGACTACGCCTATCCTGTGTGCCGCACACCACGGACCCCCTTCATAGATCGCAATATCCTTCCTAATAACTGCGCAGAAGCATCAACGCTTAGACTAGCAGAGCATTAGCATGGCCGCCGACGACGCCAAGAAGCCCGCGGACGCCGCCGCCAAGGTGCCGGCGCTCAAGAAGCAGGCCAGCGTGGGCAACATCTCGGAGGAGATCGAGGACGACCTGAGCACGCTGCCCAACATGGCGCTAGGCCAGCTGCACTTCCTGCTGCGGCACCAGCACTCGGGCGCGTCGACGCTGGGCGAGGCGGAGGCCGCGGCCGCCAAGCAGCAAGTGCTGGAGCTCATCCAGCAGGGCGACATGGCGCCCTTCTACCGCCTCGTGTGCGCCGAGTTCCAGTGGCCCGCGGACTCGGCGCTCGAGGCACAGATGAGCGCCACGAACGCGCAGGAGCTGGCGCAGCTGGACGAGCGCCTGGCCGACGCCGAGCAGAACCTGGGCGACATCGAGGTGCTGGAGGCGCTGCTGGCCAAGGCGCGCATGTACTCGCGCGTGGGCGACAAGGACAAGGCGCTGGAGGCCTTCCGCGTGGCGGGCGAGAAGCCGCAGTCCATCAACCAGAAGATCCTCGTGGCGCTGCACATCATCCGCATCGGCCTCTTCTTCTCCGACCTGGAGCTGGTCGAGACGTACATCAAGAAGGCCACGGCGTACGTGGCCGAGAGCTCAGAGAGATAGAGAGGGGAGTTAGTACTAGGTGACTGACAATGGTTGTTGTTTCTTAACTGCAGGCTGATCGACGAGGGCGGCGACTGGGACCGCCGCAACCGCCTCAAAGTGTACGAGGGCTGCTACCTGCTGATGGCGCGCGACTTCAAGAAGGCGTCCAAGCTCTTCCAGGAGTCGGTGGCCACGTTCACGGCCACGGAGCTGATGCCGTACAACACGATGGTCTTCTACTGCGTCATCACGTGTGTGCTGAGCATGAGCCGCGTGGACCTGAAGAAGAAAATCGTGGACTCGCCCGAGATCCTGGCGGTCATCAACGAGATCCCGTGCCTCACGGACTTCCTCAACGGACTCTACGACTGCAACTACAAGAGGTTCTTCACTGCCATGGTGGACATCCAGCCCTACATCCTGCGGGACAAGTACCTGTCCACCCACTCGCGCTTCCTGTACCGCGAGCTGCGTGTGCTCGCCTACGGTCAGTTCCTGGAGGCTTACCGCAGTGTCACCATTGCCTCCATGGCTGCCGCCTTTGGTGTGAGCGTGGAGTTCCTAGACAACGAGCTGGCACGTTTCATCGCCGCGGGACGGCTGAACGCCAAAATCGACAAGGTGGCTGGCGTGATTGAGACTAACCGCCCAGATGCCAAGAACGCGCAGTACCAGGACGCCATCAAGAAGGGCGACTTGCTGCTTAACCGCATCCAGAAGCTTGCGCGAGTTATCAACGTTTAGGCAGCAAGTCTCTGGGCCCCACTTCTGCTCTAGTGCTGGCGCAGCGCGCTTGGTCGATGCTAGACTAGCGTGGTAGCGAGTGGATGGGGACTGGAGGATCCCTTAACTACATACACACGTCTTCAGACCCCGTTTACTTCTTGGTAAAAGACTGAACTCGATTGCAGTAAGAAATGCTGCTACCACTTCGGTTCAAAAGTTGGCCCGTGTGGGATTGCATTCGATTTTACGGTTTGACGGTGAACTGCGCGTTGTCCATCCTAGCGGCAATCACCAAACCAATCTGTAGACATCGCCACAACCACTTAGATAGCGAGCGCGTTGCCTATGGGCATGACGCAGATAGGGCGGGGCTGCCGCAGTTGTCCCCCCCCCCCTGCGAATATCGGCTGCTCCGCTGTAACTCAGCAGGACACGCAAAGCGTGACGGCGAATGGCGCTGCTCGCTGGTGTTTTGCTCTAAATGACGCGCTTCACGCAACCCGTTGCTGTCGTTCTCTCAGCTAGTTGGCCGGCGAGTAGTACACGTACACGCCGCCGAACTGCTCTCTGGGCTGGCCGGTGGGTACCCCTGTCTCCGCGTCAATGAGGCCTCCGATGCGCTCCAGCTGCTCGATAGACTGCTGCTTGAGGTGGTAGGCCTGGTCGAACTTGATCGTGACCTTCACCTTGTGGCCCTTGGTAAGGAACCGCTTCAACTGGTCCACCTTGTTCTTCAGGTCGTTGGGCTGCAGGGCAACATCAACAACATCAGTCACTGGTTCAGCCTATTCTGCTCGTTAACGACGGGCGACTCACGGCGATCTTGGCGCCGACCACGACCTCCTTGTCGGGCTTGGGCTTCTGCTGCTTGGAGGCCTTCTTGGTGGCCTTCTTGAGCTCGTACAGCCGCTTCTTGGCGTCGAAGAGTCTGCAGACTGCCGGCAGCTTGCCGCTGGGCGACACCTGCACCAGGTCCACGCCCAGGCTCTGCGCCTCCTGGATGGCCTGGCGCAGCGGCACGCCCGAGCGCATGTTGCCGCCGTCGTCCACGATGTTGACCACGCGCGCCGTGATGCGGTCGTTGGTGATGCCCCACTTGGAGTCCGCGGACGCGAAGCCGCGCTGCAGCAGCGACGAGTGGCGCTCGGCCAGTATCCGGCGCTGCGGCCGCAACAGCGCGCGCGCGGCGGGAGGAGCGCACTGGCGCACCAAGGACAGCATCGGCTCGACTCGGCGCTATGTGAGACTTGAGAGACTGAGAGCCAACGTGCGGGCGGTAATGGATGAAGGTTTCAAGTCACTGAAGCGGGGAGTGACCGGTCACTGTACGACACTCTCACGAGGGAATACGGCAGCTTGCCGGCCATGATTCTTTCGCTTTAGTAAGTTGTACATGTATATAGGTCTTTCCGCCAAGTCGTCGGCGTCGATAGCTAACGTTTTGCTTGAAATGTTTTATTCCACACAGCATTTGACTTGACTTCAGTGTTAACATAATTCTTCTTAGCAATCGAAAGCGGGGATAGCCCACGCTTTCAGAATCCCTCCATCAATTAAAATTTGAATCTGCAGAACACAATCACATCGCACGAAGCAGCAACAAGCGTTAGGGAAGCTCGCAACACACTACTGCTCCAGCCCACAATATCAGCCTTGCAGGCGTGGAGGTGATATGTGACGCGTCCGCCACGAAGCAAACGTGAGGGAAGTACAAAAGCAACCTCCATGGGATTAATAAGTGGATCAGGAACGACGAAACACCTACATACTTTTCGACGCTAATGATGATCTCAATTTAAGTGAGTTTACATCCAAGTGTTTTCGGGCGGTTTCTTGTCTGCAATAGCGTTTCTATGAAGACTGCCACTCTGAATGGGTATCGAAAACAGAGTAATACCCGGGTGTTTGAAAGATAAATGAAGTCTGAGTGACCAAAGCCGACCAACCTTCGAATCCTCCCTATGCCAAATTGACTGGAAGAAACTCAAAGTAATCGGCTTCAGATATCTGGCGAATTTCTTTGGTCTGTGGTGTAGCAGACGTGCCAAAATCGTTAGCTTCCCACTCCCACACCAACAACACCTACGATCGTCGAGCGTAGGCTTGTCGGGTGATCCGAAGATCGCCCAGTCCGTTTACAGCGGTGAAGTGGCTCCTTCCCAGGCACCTGCCGAGCCCTTCCAGGAGCCGTGCCACGAGCACACAGCACGCTCCCCTTACTTCGTCCACCTCTTCTTCTCCTTCTCCTCCTTGAACCCGTGCCCTCCACCAAAGGATGGACGGCGGTTTTCGCCTTGACGGGCCGTCGGTGCAAAGCTTAATTCGCTGGCGGGCCGGAAAACCCGCGCTCGTACGTTCGACGAGCTCCTTGCCCTGGGGGCAGATGTCCAGAAACCACCACACACTCACACACGCTTCTTGGTGGCCGAGATCACTTCCGTCACTTCGGTAAGCCGATCTCAGCGGTGGGCATTTATCTAGTCCTACGGGGACGGTCGTACCTCGAAGAGTCGCCGCGTGCCGCTTGTGTTGGACCCGACAATTCCACTCTGTATTTAGGTTTGCTTTGCTGGGCTCAACGGCCCTCCCTAAGGTCCTTATACAAATATCTAATGAAAATGGGCTGTTACGGTCTCTCCCATACTAAACTAAGTCACTTCGCTGACCGACCCTTTAGCTCGCTGACCTCTTCGGCGAAAGTACTCGGGTCAGTCTCCCGTGTACAAACTTGGACCGGACTGGCTCTGGTCACCGAATTATGTACCTTGGTGCGGAATCAGAAATCGCTTCACCCCAGGTCTCAATAGCACTAAAAGTGTGGTGAAATGGCAAACGAGAAATGTTCCCCGAGGAAGGCAACATCCATCAATCACTGGCTAGGACCAAGATCGATCAAGATTCGAGAAAGGCGATGCGGCTAGAAGTGTGGTGATGCAAATCCACTAAAATCCTCGCTACTGTTCGGTGCGAGGTTCACCAACAATGCCGGCCAGTCCGCGGGTGCTGGATCAATACCTGAAAACCAAAAACGATCCCTTACACTGGGTCGGTTGCAAGCACTTCTGTGCGGCAAGGTTATCTTCGGTCAACCCAAAATTTGCACCACTTAGCCACGAGCGAGGGCTAGGATACAATATAGCGCTATCGCGCAACCCCCTGCAGTCCCTCAGAATAAAGGGTACCGACTGGTAAGGCCTAATACAGGGGGGACTGAGGGAATTCTCGGTCGGTAGGTAAATACACTCGGGGACACTCCCGTCCCACAAATATATAGTGAATGACTATATAAAGTCGCTCAAGCCTCCGGCCACGCCATCTCTTGGCCTAGCGTAGCCAAACGCTCGGTCAGATATCCGTAAATCCCCGATCAGGCATCCCCACGCAACCGAGCGTGTCCAGCCACTACAGTAAGCTAGCGACACTTACCGAAGTCGGACGTGACACTTGTTGGCTTTGAGGGAAGATTGCTCTTTATTTTCTGAGTGTAGTGGGTCTAACTTGACTCACTACTTTAGCTTACACGTTGCGCAACGAATGAGGAAGCGTAAGTACTTAGAAATTACTTAGGTTAATTATATTTGAATACACAAATATAAGTTAAGTAAGAAAGGATTCCAAGTGACTTAGATTAGGTAAAATGAGAACTGTATTGCTTGTAAATTGATCTTCCTCTAAAATATGCTAAAAACTGTTTATCATCTATGAAAGGGTTGGCAGCGGCTGGCTGTCAGAGCCCCGCTAATATGTATGTCTCTGATTGGTAGAAAGATGCTGCTTTCTACCAATAGGATCTTTGGGTATGTGTGGACCACTCATGTGGTGGCCCACTTCAATGTATCCATTGGTGTGTCTTACACCAAGGTGAGGAAGTATTCAAAACTTTTAACAGATAACCTATCTATTAAATTCACAAGTGGCTTGCAGCCACTTGTGCGTGTAACCCCGTTACACCATCCCCCTTAAGATTAGACGCGCGGGGTCTCCGCACGTCAATCTTCGGAATTGACCATTCGTCAATTCTCCGCGTTTGGAGAAGAAATCCGCGCTCATTCAACGATGAGCGCGCCTCAGAAGAAGTCCGCCAAGTCGGTGGGGAGTCATCTCTCCATCGACGACTACTTCGAGGGTCAGAAGGCGAAGTACGGCGACGTCGTCGACGTCGACGACGACGATGAAGATATGGAGGGCGAGGAGGACTCGCCCTCAAAGCGTAAAGGCTCAGTGTCGAGCGAATCGCTCGACCCTCACGCCAAGAACGTTCGCCCACGTGAAGGGGACGAATCGGACGCTTCGAGTTCGAAGCGTTCGCGTACTGAGAGCGATACCCCACACGCTTCCGCTGGGGCTCTCAGTACTCCGCGCGCTGCTGCTGCAGCGCGTGATGTCAAAGCTCAAGGCTCTCCGCGCGCTGCGCCTGCAACGCGCGATCCATGGATGCCGTCCGCGTCCGAGATCGCGGACCGGTATGGGAACTCGGTACCTCCGCATGAGGTGCCGCTGTACGTATGCAGCGCCATCAAAGATGACGCTGTGGCTGCCGAGCTGCACTTTGATGCGGAAATGCATCAAAGGCGCGATTACTACATCGGACTCTTTCATGAGCTCCGATGGTTTCAAAGCAAGAAGACCTCTTCTCGCAGCAAAGTGCCCGATTGGCAGGCACTTTGTCAAAGCTGGAACGCCTTTGTTGAGAACTTCAACAAGAGGCCGAGTGCTTACCGTGATCGGATTAAGCAAGCGCGTGATCGCTTCGAGACGTACTCGAAGCGTGGAAAGCTGGAGCAACTTTATGTTGCTGCTGAGGAGGCAAATGTGCCGTGCGCTGTGCCCGAGGGCTTTCAGTGTACGAAGTGCTTCCCAGGCGCGGTCCGCTTGAGCGACCGCGACCTGAACGGGTACACGTCGTTCCGTGTGCCCAAGAGTCTCAAAGAGCTCCGTGCTAAATTCTTAGCACGTGAGGGTTCGGGCGCTAGCGATGACCGCCACGCTTGCACTACTTCCGCTGCGCCAGCGCGTACTGCTCCTCGTACGCCCTCATCATTTCCGGAACGTCCTCCAGCAAGACGTTCCGCGGCTCCCATGTATCTTGATGGGGAGGAAATCCTCTCCAACGAATACGAAAACGAGCCCCTTGAGGGTTCGTTTTCGGGATACTATGGTCAACAATCCGCTCAACAATCCAGCGGGTTGAGCCGCGGGCGTCACGGATCGGCGGTGGCGGGGGTGGGAACACGCCCCGGGTATGATCAGCCCCGGGCTGATCAGTATGCGCCTCTCCACGACCGGGTGACCGCCGTGGAGCGTCTGCAGGGCGCTGAGTTCGCCGCCCTGAAACCGGAGCTGGCGAACCAGAAGGCCCAAGTCGCGGCGGTCTCGCAGACCGCCTCGAATATCCAGGTCGAGCTGGGGACCCAGATGAAGGGGTTGCTCCAGTGCGTCCGCGCGCTGGAGGAGAGGCTGCTCGTCGCCGAGGCCAAGTCCTCCGCTTCTGCCTCGGCTCCTGCCGAGGCTTCGGGTCAGCCGAGCTAGATGGTTCGTGCTGCAGGTATGGCTTCTGCCGTCCGACGTAAAATGTCGGATGGAGGCGCATGCTCGACGGTATGTCTAGCGTGTATGCGTTGCCGTGCCGTGCCAACACAGTGAACGGCCCGATGAAGCGCGGAGCAAGCTTGCTTGCTCCGAAATCCGAAACTGCATGCCTAGGCAGGTTTCGTGTAGCTAACAAAACTAATGAACCAACTTTAAATTCATTTGTGTTGCCTCTGCCCGCATTGTCTGCGTTCAGCTTCTGTTGATCAACAGAAGCTGCTATTGTGTCTTGGACAAACCGAATCACGGCTTGTCTTTTGGTGACGAAACTGATTGCATCCGAGCTGAAGTCATTCAGCTCGCTCTCCGCTAGAGGCCCGGCCTCTGCGTGGTTCTTTGCGGTGTCTGCGCCCTGCGCAGACCCGTGGTCGTTGGCCTTGTTGTTGGGGGAGTCTGCGCCCTGCGCAGACTCATGTGGTTTGCCCATTGTTGCAGCTGACACTGTGCAAGTGTCAGCGGTTTTCTGTGGCTGCTGTATTGCAGTCGTAGATCCTCCCCCACTTAAAGTGGGAGCCATCACTCCGGGTAAACTTGGTAGACGTGGATGTCGCATGGCATTCACGTAGAACGGTGTATGCCCTGTCGAGGCATGCACTGAGTTATTGATGGCAAACTCTGCCATCGATAAGCACTCGCTCCAGTATTGGAACGAGTGAGCGTAGCTCTTCAACATATCGACGAGCACGCGATTCACGCGCTCGGTTTGACCGTCCGTCTGCGGATGATCCGCAGTCGACATTGAAAACTGGCTCCCAAGAAGTGTAAACACTTCTTGCCACAGGTGCGCTGTGAAGCGCGGGTCTCTGTCCGACACGATGTCGGACGGCATGCCATGGTGTTTGAACACCATGTCGACGAACAGACGGGCCGTCTGCTTCGCGGTCACTTCTGCCGGCACCGCAGCAAGATGTACCATCTTGCTGAAGCGGTCGACGAAGACCACAACACCGGTATTCCCTCCGCTGTCCGGGGGAAGACCAAAGATGAAGTCCAAAGACATGGACTTCCAACACTCCGACGGAGTCGGTAGTGATTGTAACGGAGCCTGCGCGAATAGCGCAGGCTTTACGCGTTGACATACCTCGCAAGCACGGATGTACTTGCGCACCCACTTATACTGGTGGTGCCAGTAGATGTCGCGCGTGAGAAGGACGTATGTCTTCTCACGTCCGAGATGTCCCGCAGTCGGGGCATCATGATATTCGTACATGATCCTGAGTCGCAGGTCATGGTCATTCGGCACGACAACGCGGTCCGCGTTGTCGTTGACTGCATTGTAAAGCAGTAGGCCGTCGTGCACACGAAAGCGGTGTGCACGCGCTCGAAGGTGCTTGGGCAGCTTCTGACGGGACTTGTCAGAAGGCGCTGTGCCATAGGCCAGCAAGAGCTTCGCGTCCGCGTCGTGCGCGAACGCGGCCTTCACGTCGTCCAACAGAGACGATGTGGGTTTGCTCGATCGCATGGCGTCAATGGCATTGACGTCAGCAGCTTCTGCGTAGTCCGGCCGACGTGATAACGCGTCGGCCACTACATTCAATTTTCCGGGTTTGTATTCGACCCGGAAGTTATACTCCGCAAAGAATGAGAGCCATCTCGCTATTCTTTGTGATATGTGTGGCGACTTCACTGCGGTGCGCAGTGATGCATGGTCGGTGTAGACCACAAATGGTCTACTTCCAAGCAAATACACTCGGAACTTTGCGAGTGCGTATTTCATGGCAAGGAATTCCTTGTCATGCACCGGATAGTTGCGCTCAGCTGGCTTCAGCTGACGCGATTGGTAGTAGACGACACGATCACGGCTCTCGTGATCGTGCTGCATCAACGCGCATCCGATCGCGAAATCGGATGCGTCACGCACTACGTGAAATGGGCGCTCTTGGTCAGCCACTGCCAAGATCGGCGCCTCAGTCAAGCCCTGCTTGACTGCATCGAATGCCTTTTGGCAATCGGGTGTCCAATTCCACACAGCTTCTTTCTTTAGAAGCTGTGACAGCGGGCGGATCTTGCCCGCATAATACTCCACGTACTTGCACAAGAACGTATGTCAAGGAACTGCCTCAGTTCCTTGACATGGCGCTGGCCATTCATTTATCACTCTGACCTTTTCCGGGTCAGGGCGAACGCCATTTTTCCCTACGAGACACCCGAGGACGGGTATCTCGCTCGCCCCGAAGATACACTTCTTCAGGTTTGCGTAGAGCTTATGCTTTCGCATAAGCTCAAGTAGCTTCCGGAGATGCACCCTGTGCATCTCTACGTCGGTCTTCTCGTCCACAGCCCGGCTGTGGATGAATACATCATCGAAATAGCTCGGTGCGAAATCGCGCACCGAGCGCAACAAGTGCGTTACGCACCTGTTGAAGGTCGCAGGGGCGTTCTTAAGCCCCTGTGGCATTACTAGCCATTCCCACAGCATGCCGCTTGGCGTGCTACTGCCGTGAGAGGGATATCCCTCTCACACATTAGATTTGGTAGAATCCATCTCGCAAGTCGAGAGCACTGTAAACGGTGCTCCCGGCCATCGAATCGATGATAACATCTTTTCGCGGTATCAGCGTCTGCGCCGGTACCGTCGCATCGTTCAGCTTGTTATACGCATGAACGATGCGCCATCCGCCCTGTGGCTTTTTGACACAGAACGTCGGAGCACTGTGCGGGGACTTCGATTCCCGCACTTGTCCTGCTTTGCGACGACTTTCAAAGAAGTCGTCGATTGCTTTTACTTGTTCTCGCGGTAGTGGCCACTGCCGCGTGACACAGCCCGGCACGAGATCAATCTCGTGCTGAATGCCCTTATCCCGCGGAAGCTCCGCAGGAATATCTTCCGGGAGTACGTCTTTGTACTCCACTCGACTTCAGCGAGTCCCAACCTGTTCCTCGAAGTGCTCTCGCTTCGTTTCGCACTGAGAGTGTCTTCACTCAGTGGTATTCCCATGAAGAGCTGCCTCAGCTTTTCAGCTTCTTTCGCTGTCCGAAAGAATCAGATCCATCGTGCAAGTCGCGTGAAGCGCTTCCAGCTCATGGCTGGAAGCGAAGTCAACTCCGACGCCATCGTCGGAGGACAGCGAGTTCCATCTCACGATACTGGAATCCAGTATCGGTGCGCGTCAAGACGCTTAGCGTCTTGACATTCGGCGTCACCGCCGCAGTCTCGCCCAGCCTGTTCGTTCGTCCGGTCCCGGATTGCGCAGCGTTCTTCGCTTGCGTTTTTTGCGTGCGGACAGTTCCTGGCGCGCAGTTATCAAGCCCGGCTTGATCGCATGCGTATTGCACGACAGCATAAATACGTCCGCACTGTTTGCAGCGTCAACTCCCGGTGTTGACACGCTTTCGTCACCTCGACGCCATTCATTGGCGGAGCCCCTCATGACGAGGGTGCGTCGGTTCCCGGAGCCGACGCAGCGTTACCTCTTCGGGTTCACGCTTGAACGTGGTGTTATTCCCGAACCAACATGTTCGACGTCGGCAGCATTGCCGACGTTGGTTCCCTCGGGACAGCAGCATTAAGACTGTCGCGTCCGAAGCGCACGAGCGTGCGCTTCTTCCAGTCTATCACCGGATCATGCCGTGCAAGCCACGGCATGCCCATTACGTCGAACTTATCGTCCAGGTCCAGGACGATAAAGTGTTCGACAAACACTCGTTGTTTGTACGAGAAGCGCACGTTCACGACGCGCTTCTCAGTCTTCACGATGGCACCTGTTGCCAGTCGTACCTCCAGAAGACTTCGAGGTACATTTACTTCCTCGAAGTCAAGTCTCGACAGTAGTCGAACAAAGTTGTTCGACGCGCCTGAATCTACCAAAGCTCGAAGAGAGTCACTCGCTCTCTTCGAGTAAACCTTCAAGATGACTAGGTTCGGCCTGTCATCTTGTTTCTTGCAGTGAGAGCTGGTCTCACTGGGGGATGCAGTCCTCAGTGTCGCGTGCCCGATGTCGGCACGCGCGACTGCATTACCAGTAGGGCGCCCCGCGCCTACTGGATGTTCGCGTTTTTTGTTGGTCCGCGGCGATGCCTAGCATCGCCACGACGGCCACCTCCAAGGGGGCATGGGAGCTGTGCACTCCCGTGCAAAGTGACCGATCCTTCCGCAACGGAAGCATCGCACGTTACCTCCCTGCTGCTGGGAACCAGCAGTTGTTGCGTTTGAGAGGTCCATTGGCTCCGGACCTCCCGTCCTCGCTACCGGGCGCGGTTGCGGCTTCGGTACGTTTACATGGAGTTTAGCCTGCCGCAGGCTAAACTCTTCTTGCATGGCAAGGGTGATTGCATCTGCGAGAGTACTCGGGTACTCTCGGCAGAGATAGGTCTTCACGGGTCCATCTCTAAGTCCTTTCATGAACGTGACGACCTTGGTCGCCTCGTCAATCGGGTTGGTCACGATATTTGATACCAAGTATCGTGCGCGCTGTGCGTAAGCATGGACGTCAAGCTTACCCTGCTGAAGGTCGAGGAACTCCGCCCTCGACCGGAACTCGTTTTGCGGGGCTCAAACGCTTGTTTGAGCTCCTCTTTGAACACTTCGTACGCGCTGAAGCACGTAAGATCAGAGAGTCGGCGTCCATACGCCCAACTCCTTGCGCGTCCGCCAAGGCAGGACATGGCGAACGCGACCTTCGACAGCGGGTCGACGATGCGTCGAGCCGCTATGGCTGTGTCGAGCTCGACAAGCCATCGGAGGAGAGGCTCGCACTCTCTTCCCACGTAATTGCTTACGCTCAACTTTAATGGTTGAGCACGCGGTGTCGTCCCTGACGACGCCGTCACTGAGGAAGCAGCATCACGCTGCTCCTTCATGATGAAGCCCAGAGCAACACCATGTTGCTCCGTCGGCGATAGCGTACGCAGTATCGTAGCTGTCGCCGCTTCTCCAATGACTGTTGACAGTCGTTGGAGGGCCTCCCACTCTGGGTCAGACAGGTGGGGGCAGTCAGCGCGTGCAACATGCGTTGCAGGCGTGTTGGAGCTCTCCATGGGCACCTCCGTGCTCATGTGGTTCTCGGCTCAGCGTTCGTACACCTCGTACGAACGTCAAGCCGTCGGTCGTTGGACGGACTAAAACGTGCTACCAGGTGTAGTGGGTCTAACTTGACTCACTACTTTAGCTTACACGTTGCGCAACGTGTATGAGGAATCGTAAGTACTTAGAAATTACTTAGGTTAATTATATTTGAATACACAAATATAAGTTGAGTAAGAAAGGATTCCAAGTGACTTAGATTAGGTAAAATGAGAACTGTATTGCTTGTAAATTGATCTTCCTCTAAAATCTGCTAAAAACTGTTTATCATCTATGAAAGGGGTTGACAGCGACTGGCTGTCAGAGCCCCGCTAATATGTATGTCTCTGATTGGTAGAAAGATGCTGCTTTCTACCAATAGGATCTTTGGGTATGTGTGGACCACTCATGTGGTGGCCCACTTCAATGTATCCATTGGTGTGTCTTACACCAAGGTTAGGAAGTATTCAAAACTTTTAACAGATAACCTATCTGTTAAATTCACAAGTGGCTTGCAGCCACTTGTGCGTGTAACCCCGTTACACTGAGTATCCAGAGATCTTGATGACCTCTGCGCGTCATCTTATGGCTAGTCCTATGTCTCTATACAAATATCTAATATAAACGAGTCCCAACGAGACAATCTTGGACTCATCAGATGGTGACCGAGACTTCGCAATTAGTACGACCGGGTCTACATCACTAAGTCTGACTGTACCAAAACATTGGTACAGCCTGAATGCGAATCCTCGGAGTCCTCGGTCGGGGTTCTATTAGGGCCCACCGAGGGTCCTGATCGCTTCACCGAGGAAAGTATGAGTCGCCACGCACAGTCGCGCGCATTCCATCTCTGCGACGCTCCGAACCAAGTTCGGATCGCTGTCGCCCGGTTGACTCGGGCCAATTATGGGCGGTTCGCATCCTCACAGAAGACTGGGGAAGGTTCATGATCGGACCAAATGACGCCCGAGCGTTAGGTGCGGCGAGAGACGGACGATCATGGGGAGTCGCTGACAATCGGGCGAGCAGTGACTACCAGATCTGGGACAGGAAAGGTTGACAGACTCAGAGAGTCGGACTACTGTACGAGAGAGCACGGAGCACAACGAGATCGGCAAAGTGGGACCGCGATGGGACAAAATCGATAGCTGATCGGGGCAGATCATCGATCAGCATCAGATTTAGGGAAATTCGCCGATCGACCGAGGATGGAGAGCATATGGAAAGTGCACAACCGGGTCAAGAATCCAGTTGACGTCAAGTTGTAAGATCGGAATTGGGAAGGTAGGCTGTAGGGAGACACAGACTAAACATGAATTAGAGCTGAATTTGCATCCAAGAGTACAAGTGTAACGGGGTTACACGTACAAGTGGCTGCAAGCCACTTGTGAATTTAACAGATAAGTTATCTGTTAAAAGTTTTAGATACTTCCTCACCTTGGTGTAAGCCACACCAATGGATACATTGAAGTGGGCCACCACATGAGTGGTCCACACATACCCAAAGATCCTATTGGTAGAAAGCAGCATCTTTCTACCAATCAGAGACATACATATTAGCGGGGCTCTGACAGCCAGTCGCTGTCAACCCCTTTCATAGATGATAAACAGTTTTTAGCAGATTTTAGAGGAAGATCAATTTACAAGCAATACAGTTCTCATTTTACCTAATCTAAGTCACTTGGAATCCTTTCTTACTCAACTTATATTTGTGTATTCAAATATAATTAACCTAAGTAATTTCTAAGTACTTACGATTCCTCATACACGTTGCGCAACGTGTAAGCTAAAGTAGTGAGTCAAGTTAGACCCACTACACCTGGTAGCACGTTTTAGTCCGTCCAACGACCGATTTATTTGACGTTCGTACGAGGTGTACGAACGCTGAGCCGAGAACCACATGAGCACGGAGGTGCCCATGGAGAGCTCCAACACGCCTGCAACGCATGTTGCACGCGCTGACTGCCCCCACCTGTCTGACCCAGAGTGGAGGCCTCCAACGACTGTCAACAGTCATTGGAGAAGCGGCGACAGCTACGATACTGCGTACGCTATCGCCGACGGAGCAACATGGTGTTGCTCTGGGCTTCATCATGAAGGAGCAGCGTGATGCTGCTTCCTCAGTGACGGCGTCGTCAGGGACGACACCGCGTGCTCAACCATTAAAGTTGAGCGTAAGCAATTACGTGGGAAGAGAGGGCGAGCCTCTCCTCCGATGGCTTGTCGAGCTCGACACAGCCATAGCGGCTCGACGCATCGTCGACCCGCTGTCGAAGGTCGCGTTCGCCATGTCCTGCCTTGGCGGACGCGCAAGGAGTTGGGCGTATGGACGCCGACTCTCTGATCTTACGTGCTTCAGCGCGTACGAAGTGTTCAAAGAGGAGCTCAAACAAGCGTTTGAGCCCCGCAAAACGAGTTCCGGTCGAGGGCGGAGTTCCTCGACCTTCAGCAGGGTAAGCTTGACGTCCATGCTTACGCACAGCGCGCACGATACTTGGTATCAAATATAGTGACCAACCCGATTGACGAGGCGACCAAGGTCGTCACGTTCATGAAAGAACTTAGAGATGGGGCCGTGAAGACCTATCTCTTCCGAGAGCACCCGAGTACTCTCGCAGATGCAATCACCCTTGCCATGCAAGAAGAGTTTAGCCTGCGGCAGGCTAAACTCCATGTAAACGTACCGAAGCCGCAACCGCGCCCGGTAGCGAGGACGGGAGGTCCGGAGCCAATGGACCTCTCGAACGCAACAACTGCTGGTTCCCAGCAGCAGGGAGGTAACGTGCGATGCTTCCGTTGCGGAAGGATCGGTCACTTTGCACGGGAGTGCACAGCTCCCATGCCCCCTTGGAGGTGGCCGTCGTGGTGATGCTAGGCATCGCCGCGGACCAACAAAAAACGCGAACATCCAGTAGGCGCGGGGCGCCCTACTGGTAATGCAGTCGCGCGTGCCGACATCGGGCACGCGACACTGAGGACTGCATCCCCCAGTGAGACCAGCTCTCACTGCAAGAAACAAGATGACAGGCCAAACCTAGTCATCTTGAAGGTTTACTCGAAGAGAGCGAGTGACTCTCTTCGAGCTTTGGTAGATTCAGGCGCGTCGAGCAACTTTGTTCGACTACGAAGCCTGCCGAGACTTGACTTCGAGGAAGTAAATGTACCTCGAAGTCTTCTGGAGGTACGACTGGCAACAGGTGCCATCGTGAAGACTGAGAAGCGCGTCGTGAACGTGCGCTTCTCGTACAAACAACGAGTGTTTGTCGAACACTTTATCGTCCTGGACCTGGACGATAAGTTCGACGTAGTAATGGGCATGCCGTGGCTTGCACGGCATGATCCGGTGATAGACTGGAAGAAGCGCACGCTCGTGCGCTTCGGACGCGACAGCGGAACAGAGAGCGATGGCCCTGTTACCGCAGCGCGCGCACCAGCAGGTGCGCGCGGCTCACCAGTCGAGACAGCGCTTAATGCTGCTGTCCCGGAGTGCCCAAGAAGTGCGCGAGGGCGCGCACAAGTGAGACCAACGTCGGCAATGCTGCCGACGTCGGAAGAAAAAGATGTGTTGGTTCCGGGAACCAACACCCACGTTCAAGCGTGTAAGGGACAGTCCCTGACCCGAAGAGGTCAGGTCGACAACGACGCGTCGGCTCCGGGAGCCGACGCACCCTCGGTCGTGAGGGGCTCCGCCAATGAATGGCGTCGAGGTGACGAAAGCGTGTCAACACCGGGAGTTGACGCTGCAAACAGTGCGGACGGTTGCAAACGTACCGCACTGACGTAATATGCATGCTGTCGTGCAGCCGGGCTGCACGACGAAGCGCCATGCGATCAAGCCGGGCTTGATACCGCGCGCCCGCGGACGGGGTCCGCCGGCGAACAACTGTCCACGGCCGGGCCTGGACCAGAAGAACAACTGTGCGGAGCCGGGCTCCGCACAACAAGAAGACGGCGCAAGCGGAGAACGCTGCGCAAGTCTCGGTCCGGGACCGAGACGCAACAAGAGCAGTCTGCTGGGCAGACTGCGGCGGTGACGCCGAATGTCAAGACGCTAAGCGTCTTGACGCGCACCGATACTGGATTCCAGTATCGTGAGATGGAACTCGCTAGTCCTCCGACGATGGCGTCGGAGTTGACTTCGCTTCCAGCCATGAGCTGGAAGCGCTTCACGCGCGACTTGCACGATGGACGCATCGAGCAGGTCTGAGTTCTTTCGGACAGCGAAAGAACGGAGAGCGAGAACGAAGAGCTGAGGCAGCTCTTCATGGGAAGTACCACTGAGAGTGAAGACACTCTCAGTGCGAAGACGAAGCGAGAGCACTTCGAGGAACAAGGTTGGGACTCGCTGAAGTCGAGTCCCTATTACGAATTGTTGAGGGAGTACAAAGACGTACTCCCGGAAGATATTCCTGCGGAGCTTCCGCGGGATAAGGGCATTCAGCACGAGATTGATCTCGTGCCGGGCACGAAGTACTGTGTCACGCGGCAGTGGCCACTACCGCGAGAACAAGTAAAAGCAATCGACGACTTCTTTGAAAGTCGTCGCAAAGCAGGACAAGTGCGGGAATCGAAGTCCCCGCACAGTGCTCCGACGTTCTGTGTCAAAAAGCCACAGGACGGATGGCGCATCGTTCATGCGTATAACAAGCTGAACGATGCGACGGTACCGGCGCAGACGCTGATACCGCGAAAAGATGTTATCATCGATTCGATGGCCGGGAGCACCGTTTACAGTGCTCTCGACTTGCGAGATGGATTCTACCAAATCCTAATGTGTGAGAGGGATATCCCTCTCACGGCAGTGAGCACGCCAAGCGGCATGCTGTGGGAATGGCTAGTAATGCCACAGGGGCTTAAGAACGCCCCTGCGACCTTCAACAGGTGCGTAACGCACTTGTTGCGCTCGGTGCGCGATTTCGCACCGAGCTACTTCGATGATGTATTCATCCACAGCCAGGCTGTGGACGGGAAGACCGACGTAGAGATGCACCGGGTGCATCTCCGGAAGCTACTTGAGCTTATGCGAAAGCATAAGCTCTACGCGAACCTGAAGAAGTGTATCTTCGGGGCGAGCGAGATACCCGTCCTCGGGTGTCTCGTAGGGAAGAATGGCGTTCGCCCTGACCCGGAAAAGGTCAGAGTGATAAATGAATGGCCAGCGCCTTCAAGTGTCAAGGAACTGAGGCAGTTCCTTGGCTTGGCCACGTTCTTGTGCAAGTACGTGGAGTATTATGCGGGCAAGATCCGCCCGCTGTCACAGCTTCTAAAGAAAGAAGCTGTGTGGAATTGGACACCCGATTGCCAAAAGGCATTCGATGCAGTCAAGCAGGGCTTGACTGAGGCGCCGATCTTGGCAGTGGCTGACCAAGAGCGCCCATTTCACGTAGTGCGTGACGCATCCGATTTCGCGATCGGATGCGCGTTGATGCAGCACGATCACGAGAGCCGTGATCGTGTCGTCTACTACCAATCGCGTCAGCTGAAGCCAGCTGAGCGCAACTATCCGGTGCATGACAAGGAATTCCTTGCCATGAAATACGCACTCGCAAAGTTCCGAGTGTATTTGCTTGGAAGTAGACCATTTGTGGTCTACACCGACCATGCATCACTGCGCACCGCAGTGAAGTCGCCACACATATCACAAAGAATGGCGAGATGGCTCTCATTCTTTGCGGAGTATAACTTCCGGGTCGAATACAAACCCGGAAGATTGAATGTAGTGGCCGACGCGTTATCACGTCGGCCGGACTACGCAGAAGCTGCTGACGTCAATGCCATTGACGCCATGCGATCGAGCAAACCCACATCGTCTCTGTTGGACGACGTGAAGGCCGCGTTCGCGCACGACGCGGACGCGAAGCTCTTGCTGGCCTATGGCACAGCGCCTTCTGACAAGTCCTGTCAGAAGCTGCCCAAGCACCTTCGAGCGCGTGCACACCGCTTTCGTGTGCACGACGGCCTACTGCTTTACAATGCAGTCGACGACAACGCGGACCGCGTTGTCGTGCCGAATGACCATGACCTGCGACTCAGGATCATGTATGAATATCATGATGCCCCGACTGCGGGACATCTCGGACGTGAGAAGACATACGTCCTTCTCACGCGCGACATCTACTGGCACCACCAGTATAAGTGGGTGCGCAAGTACATCCGTGCTTGCGAGGTATGTCAACGCGTAAAGCCTGCGCTATTCGCGCAGGCTCCGTTACAATCACTACCGACTCCGTCGGAGTGTTGGAAGTCCATGTCTTTGGACTTCATCTTTGGTCTTCCCCCGGACAGCGGAGGGAATACCGGTGTTGTGGTCTTCGTCGACCGCTTCAGCAAGATGGTACAGCTTGCTGCGGTGCCGGCAGAAGTGACCGCGAAGCAGACGGCCCGTCTGTTCGTCGACATGGTGTTCAAACACCATGGCATGCCGTCCGACATCGTGTCGGACAGAGACCCGCGCTTCACAGCGCACCTGTGGCAAGAAGTGTTTACACTTCTTGGGAGCCAGTTTTCAATGTCGACTGCGGATCATCCGCAGACGGACGGTCAAACCGAGCGCGTGAATCGCGTGCTCGTCGATATGTTGAAGAGCTACGCTCACTCGTTCCAATACTGGAGCGAGTGCTTATCGATGGCAGAGTTTGCCATCAATAACTCAGTGCATGCCTCGACAGGGCATACACCGTTCTACGTGAATGCCATGCGACATCCACGTCTACCAAGTTTACCCGGAGTGATGGCTCCCACTTTAAGTGGGGGAGGATCTACGACTGCAATACAGCAGCCACAGAAAACCGCTGACACTTGCACAGTGTCAGCTGCAACAATGGACAAACCACATGAGTCTGCGCAGGGCGCAGACTCCCCAACAACAAGGCTTAACGACCACGGGTTCGCGCAGGGCGCAGACACCGCAAAGAACCACGCAGAGGCCGGGCCTCTAGCGGAGAGCGAGCTGAATGACTTCAGCTCGGATGCAATCAGTTTCGTCACCAAAAGACAAGCCGTGATTCGGTTTGTCCAAGACACAATAGCAGCTTCTGTTGATCAACAGAAGCTGAACGCAGACAATGCGGGCAGAGGCAACACAAATGAATTTAAAGTTGGTTCATTAGTTTTGTTAGCTACACGAAACCTGCCTAGGCATGCAGTTTTGATTTCGGAGCAAGCAAGCTTGCTCCGCGCTTCATCGGGCCGTTCACTGTGTTGGCACGGCACGGCAACGCATACACGCTAGACATACCGTCGAGCATGCGCCTCCATCCGACATTTTACGTCGGACGGCAGAAGCCATACCTGCAGCACGAGCCATCTAGCTCGGCTGACCCGAAGCCTCGGCAGGAGCCGAGGCAGAAGCGGAGGACTTGGCCTCGGCGACGAGCAGCCTCTCCTCCAGCGCGCGGACGCGCTGGAGCAACCCCTTCATCTGGGTCCCCAGCTCGACCTGGATATTCGAGGCGGTCTGCGAGACCGCCGCGACTTGGGCCTTCTGGTTCGCCAGCTCCGGTTTCAGGGCGGCGAACTCAGCGCCCTGCAGACGCTCCACGGCGGTCACCCGGTCGTGGAGAGGCGCATACTGATCAGCCCGGGGCTGATCATACCCGGGGCGTGTTCCCACCCCCGCCACCGCCGATCCGTGACGCCCGCGGCTCAACCCGCTGGATTGTTGAGCGGATTGTTGACCATAGTATCCCGAAAACGAACCCTCAAGGGGCTCGTTTTCGTATTCGTTGGAGAGGATTTCCTCCCCATCGAGATACATGGGAGCCGCGGAACGTCTTGCTGGAGGACGTTCCGGAAATGATGAGGGCGTACGAGGAGCAGTACGCGCTGGCGCAGCGGAAGTAGTGCAAGCGCTGCGGTCATCGCTAGCGCCCGAACCCTCACGTGCTAAGAATTTAGCACGGAGCTCTTTGAGACTCTTGGGCACACGGAACGACGTGTACCCGTTCAGGTCGCGGTCGCTCAAGCGGACCGCGCCTGGGAAGCACTTCGTACACTGAAAGCCCTCGGGCACAGCGCACGGCACATTCGCCTCCTCCGCAGTAACGTGGAATTGCTCCAATTTCCCACGCTTCGAGTACGTCTCGAAGCGATCACGCGCTTGCTTAATCCGATCACGGTAAGCACTCGGCCTCTTGTTGACGTTTTCAACAAAGGCGTTCCAACTTTGTCAAAGTGCCTGCCATTCGGGCACTTTGCTGCGAGAAGAGGTCTTCTTGCTTTGAAACCATCGGAGCTCATGGAAGAGTCCGATGTAGTAATCGCGCCTTTGATGCGTTTCCGCATCAAAGTGCAGCTTGGTAGCCACAGCGTCATCTTTGATGGCGCTGCATCCGTACAGCGGCGCCTCATTCGGAGGTACCGAGTTCGTAACGGGGTTACACGTACAAGTGGCTACAAGCCACTTGTGAATTTAACAGATAGGATATCTGTTAAAAGTTTTAGATACTTCCTAACCTTGGTATAAGTCACACCAATGGATACATTGAAGTGGACCACCACATGAATGGTCCACACCTATCCAAAGATCCTATTGGTAGAAAGCAGCATCTTTCTACCAATCAGAGACATGCATATTAGCGGGGCTCTGACAGCCAGTCGCTGTCAACCCCTTTCATAGATGATAAACAGTTCTTAGCAGATTTAGGAGGAAGATCAATTCACAACCAATACAGTTCTCATTTTACCTAATCTAAGTCACTTGGAGTCTTATCTGATTTAAATTATATTTGTGTATTCAAATATAATTAACCCAAGTAGTTACTAAGTACTAAAGCTTCCTCATACACGTTGCGCAACGTGCAAGCAAAAGTATTGAGTCAAATTAGACCCGCTACAGTTCGGTTGGCGCGTTCAGCCGTCACGTTGATTTGGTGTGCATACCGAACCATGGGCTGCACTTCGATGCCATGGTCTTCGTAGTAAGGCAAGCGCGAATTGGTCGAAGACACCGCCGAGACTTGGGGCGAGGCGAGGCGAGGAAGGTCACTTGGGGGTTTGAATTGAAATCCAGAAGTGATTGAATTGTTGGAGCTTGGACCCTAGGTTAGTGCTAAAGACACGCGGCCATGCGTCCTATCAACTAGTGCATCAAATCAACCATCATTCTACACTACGCGTCCAATCAACCTATTCGTCGAATCAACGTGTGGTCGTATTGGACCAGTTCGGTTAACCGGTTCGGTACTTCGGAATTGGTACAGTGTACCAAGGTTCCGTACCTTGCTACAGAACGTATCGCGGTGTGCTACGCACCTTCTTTAGGAGCAATGCACTCACTACGCCGCGTTGGTGGTACAGGGCTACGCCTTCCTCTGATAGACTGGTGTAGCTACACCAAATTTGCTGTCTCCAGCTCAAAGTCGACCTTTAATCTCCATGGGAGAGTTTTGATGGGTTCCAATGTCAGTTCGCGATGTTCCATCTACTGTTCTAGGTAGTGTTTCAGGTCGTGAACCCTGCGCTTAGCGTTAAAATGCTCGACATTGTAAAGAGTTTCAGCTCTGCCCGTAGACGTTGGAGCCGACCAAATAACCCGCTGCCGGCTGGACTGGATCACTCATTAGTAGTTCTGACCTCACCACTGATCGGCTGACGGGCTGGTAGGTTTTTGTTGAGCTTGAAGCGCCGGAGTGACCCATTGCTCTTTCGCTTCAAGTTCCGGGCGTGGCGCTAGCGAATAGAACGATAAATGCTCCTGCCCATTAACTTAGCAGGCTAACGCCTTAACCACTCGGCCAAGCTGGCCTTCGTCCCGCGCAAAAGCTGACTGTGTTTTATTATTAATATTACGCTTTCGTATTGTTATAAATACTAATTTTCGTAGTTGTGATTGGTCAACTCAAAAGTCAACTTAGAGCCAATGGCTACACTTGCTCGATAATGCACTTCGTGCCGGAAGATGCAGCGCGCTCGTCGTTCCGCGGCTACGTGCGCGTAGCGGGCGACGAGTTCGCCGTGCGCGTGTCCAACGTCGCGTACGAGCCACGCACAGGTCGCGCCGTGCTGGAGGCCGCGCAGCTGGACGTGGAGCGCGCGCTGGCCGCTCGTCTGAAGCCTTTCAGCGCCACGCTCAAGCTGCGGCTGGCGCAGGCGGCGTCTCTCGCGGGCTTCGCGGCGGAGCTGGAGGAGCTGGTGGCCATCTGCTGTCGCTCACAAGGCGGCAGTCAAGTCGCGCTGCCCAGTGCCAAGTACTATGCCCGCCTCATGGCGGAGCTGGACGCGGTGGGCTGGAACAGGCTGCGCCAGCTGAGCGACGACCTGCGCTCGCTGGAGCTCGAGACGAGGGACCAGGCAGGACGCACGCACGCCGTCCGGGTGCTGCTGCCACTGCAGTACGAGGCTGAAGGGTTTGCAGCCAAGCCAGAGTGTCTGGTGGACGCCCCGGAGGCATTCGAGCTGCAGTGGCCACCGGACAGCAATCAGGCCGTGTTGGGTGAAGTGGTGAGGCAGTTCGAGGGATTCCTGGCCAGGTTCCAGGGGTTTTGGGACGCGCTGGATGCGTTGGATGCAGCCACGTGTGTGCTGGATCCGCAACACCCGACGAGAGCGACGGGACGGAGGAGGTTGGCGCTGGAACGGTATGCGTCGGTGCAGTTTGAAGTGGATCCGACACACCCGACGGCCGGATTGAGTGAGCTGAGCTTCTTTGGCAACCAAGCAAGCGTCGGAGCGTTGCGGGAACGATGGGGCGGCAATGCAGCACGATGGGACGAGGCGAAGTCGCTGCAGAAGAACTTGGAAAACGTGCTGGAGGTGACGCTACCGTCGCCGAAGACAACCAAGCCCGAGGAGTTCGCGGTCGAGTGCGGGATTTGCTACTCGTATCGTCTGGAAGGGGAGGAGGAAGAGAAGAACGAAGAAGCGGACGAAAGCAATACCGGATCAGTGCTACGCAAGGTTGTGACTGAGCAAGGTTCGAGGATTCCGGATCGACTGTGTGAAAACGCAAACTGCAATAGGCCGTTCCACGCAAAATGCCTGTTCGACTGGCTGCGCGCTCTGCCCACGTCCCGACAGTCCTTCCACACGGTTTTCGGCGAGTGCCCATACTGCCGAGAAACTATCAGCGCGAAGTTTCAGCCGGATTGTTAAGGGATAACGACATATTAGCGGTAACTTATTGGACAGACTACGGACTTCCTGCTGGGTGGGGGCTTTGGTTGGGCTCTCTATCTATGTGCGTGCATCTACCAGCCAGTTGGTTGACATCTTTTGTACCGCTTGCTAGCGAGCTGATAGTACTAGGTATGTGCTCAGCTTACTACTCAGCAGCAGGGGCAGGCTCAGACTTCACAGCTTCACTAGGCTTGCTCTCGCCGGCTGCTCCATCAGAAGCCGGTGCTGCTGACCCAGATTGATCTTCACGCACAATGTTGATGGAGCCATCAGCGTTCACACGAATACGCTTGGACGGTTTGCCGGTGTCACGATCCTCATTTTTGTTGCGACGACGACGACCGCCGGACGGCTCCTCACCACGCCGATCTTCACGGAATTCACCGTATGGGTGAGCTCGGGAGCCAACACCACGACGACGTGACGAAGATCCATACTCTCGGTCATTGCGACGGCGGCTTCCACGCGAATCATGGCGCTGGTTGCTACGAGAGTGATACATGCCCTTCTTGGGCACCTTTTCAGGCGGGAAGTCCTCGTCCGTTGCCTTGCGCAATAGTATGCGCCACTTCTTGTCACGGGGCTGCGTTTTGCTACCAATGGGGCTGTTACCCAAGTACCACTGCGATCGGTTGAAGGCGACATCAGGGACCTCAACTTCATCTTCATCATCTTCCATCGCCGTTGCAGAGTCGTTGTCAGCAGAAGCCTCTGCATCCGCCATATCCACATCCTCACCCGACAATACTTCAGTTTTCACCTTCTCCTTCTTCTCCTTGAGAGACTGCGGCGGAACCTGCTGGCCGAGTGCAATGAGCGCTCGTTCTGCGGTAAAGTTGTCTTGGAAGACGACAGTGCACGAGCTGTCGTTAAGCCACTCCACATACGCCGGGCCATAGCCCACAAAGTACTCCATCACATCGCTCGTGCGTACTTGCTGGAACTTGTCGTCCAGGGAGTACATGTGCAGCGCGTCTCCCCGGAACGCCACTGACTGGCCTTCCGCAGCGGAGGCCTTGACGTCGCAGCGCTCGAGAGCCACTTTCGCCGAGGCCGGCTTGAGGCCTGTAAAGACAACCTGCGAGCGGTCTTCCTCGGCGGAGAGGCCGAACTTCTGGGCGCGCGCACGCAGCTTCTCCTGGTCGCGCTGCTTCTCCGCCCACTCCTCCTGGGTGAGTCCCTGCTCGAGCGCCTTGACAGTCTCGAGCGTGTAGTCCACGGCGAACTGCGGCGTGTCGAACCTCTTCATGCGCTGCTCCCTCTTGCTCTGCTCCTCCTGGCTGGTGATGTCGATCCCCGTGGAGAACCCGGGGACGATGGCGCCCGTGCGCTGGAGCTTCCTCACCTCCCTCGGGTCCAGGAACTTCTTGATGTCCGGCGGCGCGAACGGCGCTCCGAACCTCTCGGCGCGGCGCTTGGAGGCCGCGTACTCCGCCTCGTACTGCTGCCTCTGCTCCGCCGTGAGCAGGTCCTGCGCGCCCAGCGGGTCCGCGCGCACCATGGCCCGGGGCGCGGGGAAGGCGGCCACGTCGGCAGCAGCCAGGGCCTCGCTCTGGCCCTCGTACACGCCGTGCACCTGGATGCCGCGCAGCGACACGGCCGAGTCCCACGACGTGAAGGCCGTGTGCGTCACGCGCACGAAGTCCGCGTCTTGGCACGTGGCCAGCACGTCCTGCCCCACGCGCGCGCCCACGCCGACGGCCAGCGAGCCGCGCGCGACGTCCACCACCACCCAGTAGGGCACGAACTCGTGCGCGGAGCACGTGCGGCCCGTGAACACGCGCGCCAGGTCCAGCTCGCGGCTGCGGCCCGAGGCGGCCTTGCGCCACACCAGCTCCGTGTTGCCGCTGGTGCCCACCGCCACCTCGTACTGCCAGTCGCAGTGCGGCTTGCGCCGGCGCTCGGCGGCCTCGGCGCCGTCTTCTGCGGCCTCGGGGGAGGGCGCGAAGCCCACGCGCAGGTCCTCGCGCGCCGACGCCTCGAACTGCACGACCAGAGCGCGCAGAGAGGCGGGGGAGGGCTCGCTGGCAGCGCCGTCCATAGACGCGTCCGACGGGGGCGCGGGCGGCGAGCGCCACTGCCGGTAGCGCCCGTACAGCGCGCCCAGCTGCAGCTCCGAAGGTGGTGACGCGTCCGAGTCCATGACGACGAGAAGGAGCCGTTAGCGGAAAATGCGCAACCGTCAACCACCCGGTGTCACGTTGGGTCTTTGAGGTTTAACCCATCGTATGTGGTCCACTTATGTGGGATAAATAGCGTTGGCCACCCAGGTCGTGTGCGCCACACGATGCGCGTCAGTCGCGAAGAGCCCCAGCAGACCAGCCGCAGCCATGGCCGACGCCAAGCTCCAGGACGCCGTGAACAGGATGGTGGACCGCCTGGACCGCAGCGTGCTGCGCGCCATGCAGCGCGACGGCTACCTGTGCGCCGCCAGGGTGTTCGAGAACAAGAGCTGGTCGTCGGAGCAGCTGGCGGCCGCCGTGGAGCGCTGCCAGCTGCCGACGCAGCAGATCAACCAGTTCATGCAGCAGGAGATGCAGAACTTCCAGCACCGCATCCAGCGCGGCGTGCAGGACTGCCAGGACAAGGCGCAGGACGCGCTGCCCGCGGGCGCCGCCCCCAGCGAGGCGCAGATCGCGCGCGCGCAGAAGGACATGGACAAGTGCGTGGCGTCCTGCGTGGACGCGCACATCAAGCTGCTGCCCAACATCAACGCGCGCATCGAGCAGGCTGTGGCCCAGGTCAAGCAGCAGCAGCAGCAGTAGGCGTGGCGTCGAATAGAGAGGCTTTGGCTGTGAGATACTATTGTTTACAGGGGGTGGCGTGCAGGTGGAGGTGGCTTACAGCACTGTGAGCTCTCGGTCTCGCTCTTCGTCGTCGACCTTGACGACGGTGTGGCTGCCGCTATCTATTGACGCCGACTCGCGCGTGCTGGTGGAGCTGGCCTCGTCCGCGTCGCCTGTGCTGCCGTTGTTCTTGTTCTTCTTCTTCTTCTTGGCCTCCAGCTTGGCGCGCTGCTCCTTGCGCCGCCGCAGCATCCACTCGTACGTGCCGTAGCCCAGCACCATGAGCCAGAGGTGGAAGCCGAGCAGCACGAAGTACATGCACATGCAGGGCACCGAGATGCCCAGGCACGCGACCAGGCAGCCCTCTACCACGTAGCGGAAGGCGCCGGCGTCGTCCAGCGGGTGCCCGTGCAGCCACAGCAGGCACAGCGCCGCGTACGCCACCTGCAGCACGAACTGCAGCGTGCCCGTGCAGGCCACCGTGAAGAACTGCGCGTAGTTGGCCTTGCCGATGCACGTCTGCAGCCACGTGCAGTGGTGGTCCAGCCCCGGTACGGCCTTCCGGCACAGCGCGCAGTAGCGCGTCTTGTCCCAGCGCGGGCCGTCGAGCCGCACGCCGCACCAGCCGCTGGGCAGCGCGTCCTCCGCGGGCGCGGCCGGGTCGATGCTCTCGCAGGATCTCCAGGCCGCGACCAGCAGCGTTGAGTTCACGATGTGCACCGCAATGGCCACGAGCGTCTGGCAACAGCAACAGCAACAGCAACAGCAACAGCAACAGCAACAGCAACAGCAACAGCAACAGCAACAGCAACAGCAACAGCAACAGCAACAGCAACAGCAACAGCAACAGCAACAGCAACAGCAACAGCAACAGCAACAGCAACAGCAACATTGTGGGTCAGTGATCTACAATACAATACTGCAACAGGACAGCTGCGGCTGTGGCTCTACCAGTGTGGCGACGGTGCTGCTGCTCTGGTCCTCCTCGACGCCGCCCTCGCCCGTGCACAGGTAGACGCCCACTGCCCCGACCAGGAAGCTCAGCGCCGAGAGCGAGTGGCCCACCCACGAGATGACCTGGTCGCGCGAGAACGGCCGCTCGAAGCCGTTGTGGCGCTGCGGGCCCAGCACGCTGCTGGGCGCGTCGCTGCTGCTGCGCGGCGACTGCTCCATCGATGGCGGAATGAGCCTGAGCTTCTTGACCAGCTACGCACCTATATTTGCGGCGAGTGGTAAAGATAAAAATCCACCGGAATTACTTGGACTCAGTATGGAAAATAGTGTAGCCATATTGAAGCTATCTGATATTTTTTGGGCGAGAAAAAGGCAACCTGTACGTTGGCAGCCAACGGTGAAATTGAGGGTGAGCCGATGATTCTGTGTCGGAGTGCATTGGTGGGGAGCACAGGTAATGGATTGGGGTCGTCACATGGGAGCTGATGTCTTTCAAGGTAAAATACTCACGAAGTCGGCTGCGGGCATGGTCAATGTGGACTCGGGACGCACTCAGGGTGTATGGCGAAAAGACTCAGGCGCATTTGAATTAGAATTTGTTGCGGTTTAGACGGCTAAGCTTAGACACACCAATACCGCGCACTGCTGCACCGTCGCCTACGAGTCACACGCCCCCAGGGCACGAGCCCGTGGCGAAAACACAACAAACTTCGATCAAATACCACGAAGACATACGATCAAAGTATTCCCCAAAATCCAGTAAAGATAACGTCCTCGGGCATCATGTCTTGTATGTGGGTCACTGTGTGCAGGATAATGTTCTTCAAAACCAGTTTAATAATAGGAAGTAGTAACATCACCGGAAGCCCACACTTTCTCTTATGAACGTAGTGAAAGAGGGTTTGGTAGACAGGGTAGATGGATGCCATTACCTGCAGTGCAGATGCGAATTTGAGATATCTTACAATGTGATCGTAATGCTTCAGCATCTCATTGCTCTTGCAACAATGGCGCAGAACAGAGAAAGCAAGTCAGATAAAACGTAGGTGCCATCATTAGGATAGAGAACGGAATGGGGAACGCAGTGCATGCCGCAACGAGTACGACGAGTGGTGTCTCTAGAACTGCAGCAAACATATCATTGTCGCGGTGAGATTGGTTTGATCGAGGAACCGGTTAGCGATGACCATCGGACAAATTGCGCCGTAGTTCTTGGACCAGGGTCTTGGAGTTCGGTTGCCCCGAGCGCAAGGATACACAACGCTACAGATGCTGGTACTGATAGATATGCAACCGCTATGCGTATCCGTGTTGCGTTTTGCATATGTTCATGAAGTGCAAGCATCCGTTCTATAGAATACGTGCCTCCTCGACACCTCACATGGAGCTTTGACCAATATTGCGAGACCTCCTGCGGTCCTATAAAATATCTTGAACGGCGTAGACTGTAGAGAATCAACTGATTTTGCCGATGCCGTGAATGGACAAGGAACGATCATGCTGGACGTGAACAGGCGACCAGAATGTTTGGAATGGCAAACGGGGTGCAACAATCCCGTTGACCAATTATATTTGAAACGCTGAGTAAACCTATCTCTTGTTGGCTGTTTGAAAAAGGAAGTATGAGAATATCATAGGCAAATATAGCTTATTTTAGTGACAGTGTAGAGAACGGGTAATATACACCTGTTAACTGGGACCAAGCTCATATACTTCTCTTTCGGACCAACCTGACACCGTCGGATATTCAAGGTCATTGTTATACTAACATCCCAAGCCGTTCATTAATTTGGCTGAGTAGTTCCGTATACGGTTATGCTGCTACGGTAGAGTCGAATACAGATTCAGCTCTGCGCGTTCCTTCTGCAACCATCGCGTGTTATTCAAATACCGTGACGAAGCCAAGCGAACTTGAACGTGAAGTCAATACCTAGAAACAACAATAAAGAGATACTTAACAAACAAGATCATTCATGCATCCCTGTACTCCAAAACCCACGTACCAAAGTGGACCACACGGAATGCCAGCGTCATCGTCACCCAAGCCAGCAGCTTGCTTTGAATTAGCTCAGTTTGAGTTTCAAGTACAAACGCCAAATGATACAGCACATTAATGCCTAGGTTCCGATATATCAGTGCTGCGAGCAATCCAAACGCGATGAGTTCCACAATCGAGAAGACAAAAATGGAGCCAACCACTTTTCCAATCGTCTCGGTCGTGACGCCAACCAGTTCGGAATGGTATTTCGCGCTCTGTAGGTGAACCATAACAAACATGAAAATTCCGTAAAAGAAGGGGACGAATGCGTCGAGGAATGCGCTGAGGAGGAGGCATTCTGCTGTAAACATCACTTCCAGCGCTTCTCGGAGAATGAGTGGGTGTGGTGCTGAATTCCTTGTTGGCTTTTCGCGAATTACTTGTGGGTCTGTTTCCCTTGTCGGGGCGTTTGTCTGTGTTGGGAAAACGATATTCCGGTTATTACTACGGTGTGTCCAGGTAGCCCCTTTGCTAACTTTGGGCTGCTTTTCAGTCATGGCGTTGTTGTTATGTGCCGCACGTTTGGTTGGGGCAGATGCTCGTCGATTCACTCGTAGAGATGAAATACGAGATATTCTTTCCAGCCGATCCAGGAGCTCGCGAGCCTCACTCGAAGTATTGTGAAGAAGGCACGATCGAATTTGAATTCGATTTCGATTTTGCCTACTGAAGCCGTCTGCGCTTTGGCACAACTGGCGGATTCCACTGACTAAACTCTCATATGGTATAGTTGTGGTTGGTTGATTCAGCTTTGCCAGAATATTAGCAGTCCCCTGGTGGAGACGGAACAACACTGTGGCGGATTGAGCCATATCGATCGCAACGATAATTACAATCGTCCATGTAGAAGTTGCGCTCTCCATACTTGTAGCCATGTACAGCGCATTAAAGAAATCTACAGTGAAGATGACCGCTTCCGGCATCATGTCCTCCAAATGAGTCACGCATCGCAAGGCGATATTCTTCACAACGAGTTTGATGACTGGGAGCAAGAGAATCACAGGAAGCTCATACTTGGAGTTGTTGGTCGCATGGAATAACACTTGGTAAGCCGGGTAGACGAGCGCCATGAACTGCTGAGAAGCAATAAAGCTGCCAAATCGCATGAGGCATTCTGTGTCTTTAAGTATTGCCCGGACAACAGCCATTCCAGCTACCGCGCAAATCGATATGATAGAAACCACGTAGAATGCTGGGACCAATGTAATAACGGTGAACGGGATCGGGAACCAGACGTTTGCGGCGAAAGTTACAGCAACTATCATTTGTACAACAACGACGCACGTCAAAAGTAGAAAAAGCTGACGCCGAGAAAGGACAAAACCCTTGAGGAAATAGGTTGCCTGAACCGTGGCTGTATAGAGCACAGCCCCTATCACTATAGCCGCACGGACCCAGAAGCCGTAGTTGGCTCGCCAACCGAGCGCAGGGTCTTGGAGAGGAATGGCTTCCTGTGAAATGATAAATATCTCGGCTGGTAGAAATGATGCAACACACACAGTGACTACATGACGCAGTGAATGCCACCGCGTATACTCGTCCAGAGCCAGAACCCGCTCGACTGAATATTTTCCGCCCCGGTAGCTCAAATGTGCTGCTGACCAGAACCGAGAGAATTTGAGGAACCATATATGGATGTAGGAGAACTTAATAATCCTAGTTAGTGAAGTGCTGGCGCGAGCCACATCGGAGATATCCGACGAAGCCGGATGAATCATGTTATGGCCATCGATCGAAGAAAGGTCAACTTATTGTAAGCAGCAGAACAGGTTGGCGATATTTTGAACGCGTCAATGCTGTAATTAGACCCGAATTTACCTGGAGGCTATTGTCGCTGAAGGGATGGATCCATACTGTAGTTTGCTATAATCGACGTCACGGAGCGAATTCATGCGTGAAAATTGATCGTTGTCGTTGAGAGTTCCTCTATTCAGTCACGTTATGATAGTGCGATTGCATTAAGGCGACGTACATTATGTTTAAATCCCACTTTTTCTAATATACGAGCTCAACTCATTTCATGCCATTTTCGCGCGTGCTATCGGTATCCAGTCTGTGCTTTGTTCAGGTAATGAGTGCGTAGCGCCACTCATTAACTGATTAAATGCGACGCCACATTCGATCGGATTAGCAGAATTTGAGCGAAAGGCTAATGAGATAACTCCGTTTTCCTGGATGCGATTTGAGACGAAATGGTATTTGACGCAGTTGTAACATATGCAGGTTATACAGCAAACCATAGACTCCGATATTTCTGGGGTTGCTGCACACAATTGTTTAGGAGTTGAATGTCTATGTTGGTGGTGGTGATTGCATTGCTTGGATACATGAGAAATTCACGTGAGTCGTGACGGTTGTACTCCTCTTCTCATCCGCTCTTCGAAGGCACCTTCAGTGAAGATGTCTTACTGTTTGAGCCACTCGCTTAACTCAACTTTACCTTAGTAGGAAACATGGATGGATTTATCAAGTATCCACGATTTTTTTTGCCAAACTGGAGAGTTCGAGACTCACAAGATCCAAATAATGATTCGAGGCAGTATTCACTCAAGTATATTGAAAATATGCTGACGATACTTCGAGGTTTAGTCGCTCACATGTTCGAGCCAGTCAAATCTGGACGTGAAATCATTTCCTAGAAACAAATCAATTAGAACACTGGGATTCATATTTGCAAGAACCTATTACCGTACCAAAGTGCACTACACAAAATGCAAAAGTCATTGTCCCGTAAGCAAACCCTTGGCACTTTGAAGGTGAACCATGATGCGCAGGTGTATCCCACATACGAAGGGATGACCGCATGGACAAGAGCTTCGAGAATAATGCAATATGTTGTGAATAGAACTTATAGTGCTTGGTGCAGAATTTTGGGGTGTCGTGTGTTGTAGTTCGGGTGTAACAGTGAAGCGTTCAAATGGGCTAGGAAAATAGCGTTCTGGTTATCACACGGTATCCAGGTCACCCCTTTGGTGATTTGCTGCAATTTGGTGAACACAACAGCTCCGTTAATGGTAGCGGGGGCAGAATGGTTTCTGCTAGATTCGGCACAGGAAATTCTCTCCGGTCGGTCGAGAAGTTCACAAATCTCGGCTTATATGAAAGGGACGACCAAATTCGTATTTACTGGAGTCTTTGCTTTTCAACGGTCTCCACATTTTTACACAGTCGGGAGGCTCCACCTAGTAGATTTTCTGGAGGTCCTCATGACGCTGTAGCTTCGTTCATTCTCGACAGAATTGTAGTTGTCCGCTGGAATAGATGGTACAGCAGTGTAGCTGTTTCAGCGATATCGACCAGGACGACAATTATTACTGTCCCGGTCGAAGCCACGCTTTCCATACTTGTACGCTCGGCATCAAATCCTCCATGTGGGTGACGCAGCGTGACGCGATATTCTTCACAATTAACTTGATCACCGGAAGGAGAAGGATCACCGGAATCTCATACCCTGTGTTCTTTGTGGCGCGGGGTCATGCCCAGTCTCCTCTGTTGGATGAGCTGGGGGGGGTCTTCTATTGTGTTGATTTTAGTTTAGTAAGACGTGCAGTCAATGCGTCGGATTGAGCAGTTGGAAGCTCTGTATTTATTCGCCAGAGGCTTGAAGTATGCCCCCAAAACGAGGTACTTCACGAGCTACTGTACCTGTACAGTATATCCAATGAATGAAAGCAGGCACGGAGGAAAGATCTTTGCCTGACAAAACATATACATACTACTACAGTTTCCGGATGGAGTACCTGCAACAAAAGCGACAACCTGAATTTCGTCCAGCCAACGCTAGGGTGAAAACGTTTTGGTCTTGGGTTGAACAACAAAGGTGGAGGGATACTGGTGACAGAGGAGGTGTTACACGACACAGAAATGCAAGTTTGTAAATTCCAGAGTGGTTACTTGCTGTCGCATCTCATGCAGGACTTTACACGTTTCCACGAGAATCACAAATTGACGTTGCCCAGCTTCAAGCCAAGCAAACTTGATAGTGAAGTCGATACCTAGCAAACAATTAACAGTACCACTAGAACAAGAGCATCAACCTCCCTACATACTTATCGCCGAACAACCACATACCAAAGTGCACGACACGAAATGCCAGTATCATCGTCACCCAAGCCAGCAACATCCTCTGAATCAAATCTGTCTGCGTTTCGAGTACAAACGCCAAATGATACAGCGCGTTGACTCGCAAATTGCGGTATAACAGCGTTGCGAGCAGTCCAAACGAAACAAGTTCCACGGCCGAGAACACAAATACTGCGTCAACCACGTCTCCGATCGTTTTGACCGTGATGCCAACCAGCTCGGAATGATAATTCGCGCTCTGTAAGTGAATCATCACAAACATGAAAATGATAGAAGATGGGAACGAATGCGATGGGAAATGCACTGAGAAGGAGACACTCTGTTGTAAACAACACTTCTAGTTCTTCAGGCACCATATTGCGATGTTTTGGAGGAGGCAGTGAATCGCTGGGAAAACAATGTTCAAGGGGTTGTGGTTTGTCAAAGGTGCAACTTAGGGGGCGCAACACACCCAAATTGAGCAGTCGATCTCGTTAACGGGAGCAGGATGGTGTCTGGTTCGCTGATACGATTGCATGCGATATTTCATCAGAAGTTCACGAGCCTCTTCCGAAACACAGTGTTGGAAAGCTCGATTTAAATCTAATGCGGTGCCGCATCTGCTCTCGGTTGAACGTGTTTACATTTCTACAAATATAGGAGGCTAGCCGAGTGAGTTATTTCTTGTACTTACTTTAAGTAAGGCTTTCGAGGCCTCGTCCTCCGCATGTAGCAATGTAGCAGTTCGTCGGTTCAAGACGAATAACACTGTCGCTGATTGAGCAATATCAACCAGGACAATCATTACAACTGTCGTTGTCGACTTCATGCTTTCCGTACTGGTGGCCATATACAACGCATTGAAGAAATCCACGGTGAAGATGACTGACTGCTTCCGGCATCATGTCTTCTCTGTGGGTCAGGCACTGCAACGTTATATTCTCCATAACAATATTGATGACTGGAAGACGGAAAATCGCAAGGAGCCCATATCTCGTATCGTGTGTAGCGTGGAACAGCACTTGGTACGCTGGATAGTGTGTGCCTTGAGTTGCTGGGACGCTATAAAGCAGGCAAATTGAACGAGACGCTCCGTGTATTTTAGTATCACGCGAATCGCTGGCATTCCTGCAACCAAGGAGGTCGCTCCCGTTGAGATAGAAGCGTGGCACCAAGGTGATGACAATGAATGGGGTCGTAAACCAAAGGTTTGCCGCGAAAACCACGGCGACGATCATCCGATCCGTCATGGTGCACAGTATCATCGGGAGCAATTAAGGCTGGGATAGCCCAAGCTTGAGAAAGTATTTGTCATGAACTGTGACGGTGTACAGGACAGCCGTTATTGCTATTACAATCGGTAGCCGGACTCAAATGCCGTAATTCGCTCGCCAGCCCAGTGCAGAATCTTGGAACGATAACTATCTCCAAGGGTAGAAACGTCGCACCGGGTACCAGCACAATCGCGAAAGTGGTGTCTTACCTACAACAGAGCATGCCAGAGGCGATTAAACATCACCACCGGTATGCAGCATTTGGATTGTTGTTGTGTGCGTTGTGAGGACGCGTAGCTGCAGCAAACATAGGCAGAGGACTCGCCAAACAGGGCCGCGCAATAATTGCGGGCCTCAAATTGTGGAGGAGGCGAGCACTCCGGCGAATGGACCCGCTGCCGCAACTCGGGGCTATTTTTTTTAGGGCTCTGTTGATGCAACCCCACCACACCTCCGTCTTAAAAACAGGTTAGACAGACGCCTTGCGAGAATGGAACAGTTGAGCAGTGATGGTGGCAGGCGGGTAGTACCTGGAGAGAGGCAACAGACAAACAGTGCAAAAGTAACAGGTGATAAATATCACCCTATATGTTTGGTATTGCAAGCTATTTGACCCCACAAAGGCATCAGGATACCGCTTACATGAAATCAGATCAAGGTCTATTTACTTGGAATCTGATAGCCAAGCAAACTTGAACGTGAAGTCAACCCCTACATTGTCGAGTATACCTGTTAGATTAACCCCGTCGATAAGTAACACCGAGATTCATCATTACATACCGAAATGCAATACACGGAAGGTCATCGTCAGGGTCAAGCACGCCAATAACTTGCTTCGAAGTAGCTCTCCTTGAGTTTCGAGTACAAACGCCAGGTGATACAGTGCATTGACCCCTAGGTTGTGGTGAATCAACACAACGAGCAGTCCGAGTGCTATAAATTCAACAAGTGAGACCACAAAGATGGGTCTGACCACGTCTCCAATCGTATCTACTGTGGCACTCGCTAACTCGGAATGGTACTTGGCATTTTGCGAGTGAACCGTCACGAGCAAGTAGATCCCATACAAGAAAGGAACAAACGTGTCGATGATTGCGCTGAGAATCAGGCACTCGGTGGTGAATAGCACTTCTAGGGCTTCTCGGAGAATGCCCGAGTGTGATGCCGCGTTTTTACTGTGGAGTTCAGAGAATAGTTGTGCGTCTGAGGCCTTCGCTGAATCATACGTCTGGACTGGAAAAAGTATGCTTCGATTTTGCCGATGTATCCGCGTAGCTCCTTTGCCAATATAACGCGATTTGTTGGCTTCGTTAGCGTCAATCGGGGTGATAGGACCAACGTGACTTTTCTCAGGCTTAGTACAAGAACTTCTCTCCAGCCGACTGAGAAGATTGCATGCCTCCACTGAAATGTTGTGCGCAAGGCACGACCGGATTTGGATTTGTTGGCGTTTCTGCCTTTTAAAGCTGTCCTCATTGTTGCAAATCCAATAAATGCCGTCAAGCAAAGTACCCGCTGTGCCCGACGCTTTACCCAACCGCACCAAAATTGTAGCAGTGCGCTGGTACAAACGAAATAATACTGTTGCAGATTGAGCGATATCGATTAGTACAATTATTGTGATAGTTGGTTGCGAATTCATTTCTTGCACGCTGGTGGCCATATACAGCGCGTTGAAGAAATCCACGGTGAAGATGACAGCCTCGGGCATCATATCCTCCATGTGTGTCACGCAGCGCAAAGCTAGATTCTTGAGCGCGAGTTTAATGACTGGAAGCAACAGGATTATTGGAAGCTCATAATCGGTGTTGCTAGCTGCGTTGAACAGTACTTGATAGGCTGGATAGATGAGCGAAAGCATTTGTTGAGTAGCTATGAAGCTGCTGAATCGCATGAGAGGCTCCCTATCCGCCAAAACAGCCCGTACGACAGTCACCCCAACGATTATGTAATTGACCACGATCCCGATCACATAAAACACCGGTACCATGGTAATAACAGTAAACGGGATCGGAAAACAAACGTTCGCTGCAACGATCACAACTGCTACCATTTGTAAGGCGGTCACGCAGACTATCAGTAAGAGTTGTTGGCGCCACGATATCACGTACGCCTTGAGAAAATACTTGGTTTGAACCAGTGTAGTGTACAAGGCAGCCCCTGCCGCAACCGTAGCTCGAACCCAGAAGCCATAATTGGCTCGCCATCCAAGCGCAGGGTCTTGGAGAGGTATGACCTCCAGACAGGTGAAAAAGACTTCAATCGGAAGAAATAGTGTCGTGATCACACACATGACTCGACAAGGCGACGCATTTCGCGTGTACTCATGCAGAGCAAGAAGGCGCTCGACCGAGTACTGCCCTCCTCGATAACTGAGGTGCGCTGCTGACCATATACGCACAAGTTGTGAGATCCGGGTTCGTACAAGGAAACTTCGAGTAGGTGGTGCCGCTGTAGGATTCCTTCGAAGCACCGCAGGTATATCGGATGGCAGAGGATGGATCATGCTGTAAGCCCTGCAAGATGGTACTGTATTGCTAAATTTGTTAGTGCTGCTATCACAGCCCAGATAGGATTACAGTCAGTGCACTTCCGACAATGGGGTATGCCTATATCCCGTTCCATTTTTATAATATACCGCATCGCCCCTGTCCTAAGCGAATTTTTATTTTAGCCAATGAAAACAATGCATTGTCACTCGTGGTACATACTGAGAAGCCGAGTCAATTGACGCATCTACTGCGAGAGGGTCCATATTACTCTGGCCAAGGTCGCGAGGACCAACGTTCCCTGGACCCCTTCACGTGGAGGCATACTTGTTGTTGACACCGCCAAATCTGCTGCGAATGTATCCTTTGAGCCGGTCCGACAGCGCAGCCGGGAAGAAGTGCACTCTGCTGGCAAAGTCGCACACAATTGGATCCCTTGATGGACACCCCCGCTTCGAGTGGAACTTTAGACATACTTCCTTCCCGTCTTGGCGCGGGGTAGAGATGCCCTCCGGTACTTTCCTGTCTTTGTTGTTGCCAAAGCGATGCTGGCGTGGTAACTGGGGGCGACCATCCGAGAGAGCCGGGTTACTGGTAGACGACCGCGTCATTGCCTCCGTCTTTTCTCGTTGGGCTGTGAGCAGAAGCCCATGTAACTCGAGGTTGTCTGGCGTAAATCGTGAACAAATCAAGTTTCTCGATTCTGTTTCATTTGCACTGTCGGTCGCCACAGCATATCTGTATTGCTCGAGCTTAGAATCAATCCATATCACTAGCGTGAGGAGCATGTCCTGAGGCCAGAGCTTACGACTCTTGAGAGCTCCAAGGAAGTTGTAAAGTGTGATAGCGAGCTGCTGCATCACCGCGTCACACATTACAGCTGTCGTGTAGGTACACGCGCTAAATTATATATGGCACACTTTCCCCACCAACAGCACCCACCGAGTCACCGAAGACTCAATGGGCTTGTTAGGGTTAGAACCTGAAGGCCCAGGAACTTTCCCTTGCACCGGGTTGGTGTTTCCTCTGTGCACCGACCTTCCGCTAGTCGACCGACGGAAGACTCAGCGTCACTAGCCACGAGCAAAGGCTAGCACGCTCTCACACACAAAATATACGTCGCAGGCCCTCAGAAGGAAGGGTCCCGGCCTGTTACGGCGTGATACGAGGGTGCCGGAGCTATACTCCTGCGGGAAGAAATAAATGGAGTGCGCTCTCGCTCCTCCAGTTCCTGGCAACGACTCGTCGCTACCAATACACCGGCCACTAACTCTTGGCCCTGCCAGGGATGAACACACGCTACACTAGTAGATGTGCCCACCGACAGTCATAATCCTACCTACCAGGTTTACCTTGAGCTGCAGGTCGTTCACTGCAGGCACCGGTGTCGCCCTTGCGTGGTTGGGAGGAAAAGCGGTTCTGTTATTGTTGCCCGAAGGCTTATCTTGTCTTCTCTTAAGTTTCCTATCAATCAATACAAATATCAAGTATAAACGCGTCCGTTTTGGACCGCCAGTTGTAACTCACAACTCTTCGGCGCTTTCTCTGCGACGTGGCGGCGTTACCGACGACTCAAACGGCCGCTGAAACGCCACCGACGACTCGGGACGGGCGCCGATGACTCATAAGTTCGGATCTTGCCAGTAGGTTCGCCCCGCACTTAGCGAGCTGCAACCGCCCGCGCTTGACTTGGGGCCGTCGACGAGTCATCGTCACCGGCCTATTTAGGCCAATCAGCGATCAGGGAATTTAGTCCAATGACTGGCGATGGGTTGTGACTTGCCAGTTAACGCCGGCGCCTCGAGTCTTCTTCGTCCCTCGTCCCGCCTTTGGGTTTTGGCTTCGGCTTCATTTCCCGATACCACAACTGCCCCCACCGCGACTCGAGCCGCGTTCTGGTGAGCGTCGGGGTGCTCCTGTGCCATGGTTGGTTCTTCGCGTGCTGCCCAGTCCGCCATGAACTCGGCCCTCGGGGCTCTCGGTGTGTCTCGGTCTTCGCTCCAGGTAAGCCGTCTTCTTCTTGTTCTCTTGCCGTCTTCGCTTCTAACCCGGATCTTGGTATCTTGGTCAGTCTTCGCCAGGTCGAGGAAGCTCGCTTGATGCTGGTAGTTCGCCTGCTGCCCCTGCTCCCTCGCAGTCGGCGGTGTCTGAGGATGAGAGCGCTGCTGAGTCGACGGCCCGTTCGGTCACGGTGAGTTTCCTGCCGTCTTCTCGCTTTCTGTCAGCTTCACGTGAGATGCTGATGCTTGGCGGCTTTGTGCGTCTGCTTCCCAGGTTGTCCTGTCATCTCCGGAGTTGGGCTCACTCGCTGTTGGCGATACGCCGAGCCAAGCTTCGCTGGAGGCTTCCACTGAGTCGTCCGCGTCTCTGGCCATCTCTCCGGCTGCTCCTTCGGTACGTCTCGTTGACTGGCACCTTGATCTTGAGCTGCTCTCGCTTACCTTCACGGTTATTGCCTTCGTTTCTTGTCATTCAGGATACTTCTCTGGTTGATGTGCCCGTTGGTAGTGCTGCCGGCGACTCGGTTGCGATCCATTCGTCGCGGCTAGCTGCTCGGTGCTCTACTTCGAGCGCTGAGGCCAGTCGTTCCACCACCGACGACTCGCTGATCACGGTGTCGCGTGAGGCCCTTGAGCAAATCGTCATGGAAGCCAGTGCTGAGGCGTCGGAGCGCGTGATCGCGGTGTTGGGTCCTCGGCTGGATCTCATCGGTCGTCTCAATGTCACCCTGCACCAGGGTCCTAACATTCGTGGGGACCGCCACGTGGGCTCTCGCTTGGCCGCTGCTCGCTCGCTGGAAGACGTGGTGGCGGCTGCTCAGCCCAACATGGGAGTCCACGATGACATTAAGCTGGACTTGGCCGTGATGCGAGGCCAGTTGCACTCCGCTGAAGCTGCGCGTGCTGCCGCCGAAAACTCGGGGATTAAGGAGTCGTTCAAGCACGAGAACACCATGGTGTTCCTCAAGCAAGCGCGCGCGGAACTCGAGCACTCCAAGAAAGAGGTCAAGCGTCTGCGGGTCCTGGAGGCTCACTACCTCCAGGAGATGGAGGGTCTTCGTGGAGCCGTGGATGCGCACACCGAGACGGCCGCCCGCTTGGAGAACCGCGTTAGAGTTGCTGACGACGAGTGCAAGCGTCTGGCTCTCCAGCTCACTCGCGAGCAGACGGTGTTCAAGGCTGCCGTGGCGTCGTCGACTGCACAGAGCAAGCGTCTTCACGATCTTCTGGCTCGCTTGGGTGCCGGCGATGACTCGTCGTCGACTCGCCTCCAGCGCCGAAATGAAGACCTTCAAGAGCAGGTGAAGCGGCTCACGCGTGCCAACAGGACTCTTCGGGCGCATGTCAAGTTTGAAGATATGGATCTAGACGTCCTCGTGCTGACCTCTGAAGGTTCGTACTGGTCGTTGTGTTGCTGGATGTGCTGGCTTGTGTTCTGATTCTGGCGATGACTCATGCTTTACAGGGTTGTCGACTGGCGAGTTGAACTGGGACCTGCTGGACATTAGCCACGAGACTCGGCGGGTCCTCAAGGACATGCTGGCTAATGCGGATCCGTCTCGAACCGAGGATGCCATTGCCGTTGACTTGGCCCACGCTGCTTTCCTGGAGTCGGACTCTCATGTTGAGTTGTCGTCGGAGGAGCGGTCGGTTGAGGCGAACAAGACAACGCCGGGGACTCGTGCTGCCGATATCGAAGCGGACCGGGCTTTACGCGCTGCGCAGATTGGTTGCTCACGCAATGCGTTCCTCGCAAAGGGAAGCCGGTTCTCATCATGTTCGTGGTCGATCAAGCTCTGTTTATCGTTCGGCGTCGCAAAAGCGGGTCCGTTCCTCGTCTCTCCGTCGCAGTCTATCCGCCAGTCGTCCGGGCATGAGACCTTGCCGCCCCGCCGAAGACTCAGCTTCTGCTGTCCGTGGCTCTCGTACGTCTTCTTCTCGTCGAGGTGGTAGCCGTGAGTCTTCGGTGACAGCTCCTGGTAATTCTCGGACTTCTTCTCAAGATGGTGAGCACTTTGAAATGGAGGTGGAGGTTGTCGAGTCTTCCGGAAGTGTTCCTGCGGCTGCAGCGTCTCCGTCCGCGTTGGCAGTGCAAGCCCCGAGTGCTTCCGGGGCTTCGTCGTCCAAGGGCAAGCCGAGGCGGAAACCCAAGGGGCGATGGGCTCGTTCTCAGCGATCTACTGGTCCGCCCGTTCGCGCCGTCTTCTCCGGGGCCGCTGCCAAGTTTTCGTCGGACAGCTCACCCGTTGTTCCTTCCCGCAAGCCGTCTCGTGTGGTGGAGTCATCGGATGAAGATGCTGTCTCGTCGAGCACTATTTCTCCTCCTTCCGAGCAAGTTCACGTTGATTCTGGCGCTTCTCTCGAATGGTTCCCAGACACTGGTTCGGAGGCGGAGAGTTTGGGCGTTGGATCAGTGATTGAGTTATCGGTGGGCGTCCCTTAATCCTCTTCTCTCTTGGAGCTCCCAGGTTCCGAGTCGTCGGGAGCTATCTCAGGTGCTGGTGTGGAGCCTAAGAAAACACCTCCTGTTCCACCGAAGACTCACACGAGTCACCGTCGACAACCCCGTCGTTCTTCCGTTCCACGCCAGTCTGCGTCTTCCGGAAGCAGCCGAGTCGTCGCCACATCGTCGTCCACCCCTGGGTCAGATTCCAGCCCCCAGCGTCTTCCTGTGGTACCGTCGCCGGCGCGGGGCCAGTTACCCCTCGTCCGATTTTCCAAGCAAGTGGCCAAGTGGGCTGTGCCGTACATCGTGCCGCCTTTACGCGTCCTGGGGCTCTCAAGTGCTGGACCCAGATGCTGAATACTCGGTTGCCTGCACCGGTGCCCCGAGATCTCCGAATTATTTCCAGTCGTGAAGGCATCGCGGCGTTCGCGGATTACAAAAACCCTGATCATCCGTGGCAGAAGCTTCGCCGGCGACTCCCGTCTCAAGCGTGTCTTTTTGACACTTCAGAGTTTGATCCCGACTCCAAGGTGTCCCAGCGGGCTTCGCCGATGACTCGAGTGATGGGGTACTGGAGCAATTTTCGTGGGAGCGGCGACTCGGACAACGTCGACCTAGGTTTCTCGCTTTGGGAGCGTGATCACTGGATCCTTCCGAAGGCTGTGGAGACTACGTTCTCCGCAGTTGCCGCTGATCTGGACATGATGGACTGGACTGCCGCGCGGAAGACTCGGACGAGGAAGGACTTGGATGCTTTGAAAGCTGCCTGGTCGAGGTACGTGGTCGAGCGCAACAAACGCAGCGACCGTCGCCGCGCCAAGGTGGTCCCGTACATCTGGAAGTGGGGCAGCAGCCAAGATCCGGGTTTCTCGGAGGTGAAGCCCGAGTTCATGCTCGAGCCGACCATGCCCTGGTATTCTCTGGAGTACTTGCCTTGGGAGCCCAAGACTGTCGACTGGTTGAGCGAGGTCGCTGCCCTGGATGCTGCGGAGCCTTGGCGGAACGGCTGGATCGATGTGCCGGAGCAGCACCCCTACAACACCACGTTCGTCCCATGCAACCCGTCGGCTCCGCTCTTTGTCCCAGCTGGTTCTTCGCGCGCCGATGTTGGTCGTCGAGTTGTTCCAAGTTCGTCACTGCAGCCGGGTGAATTGAGTTCAGAATGGGTGGCCGAGTTTGGTGATGCTCGCATTCCTGCTGCGTCTGAGTCTTTGCCGACTGCTGCGTCTGTTCCGGGAGGACAAGCTCTGGATGCTGCTGGTGGCTCCGATGACTCGAGCTTGCTTGGTGTCTTGGCTCGGGCAGCTGTTGCCTCCGATCCTGATTAAGTTGAAGTCGGGTTCAAGCGAGTCGTCGGCAGCGTCTTCTATCCATTTGGTTTTCGTTTCCAATTCCGCTTCTGAGTTGCCGTTGAGTTTGGCTGTCCGTCTTGGTAGCGTTTAATTTTCAAATGCAAAAAGGTAGTACTGCAGTAGCTGTTTTCTTCTGTGGTCTTGGGCTGCGTTGCCCCAAGTACAGGTCGTCATGGCGGTGACTCATAGCCACCTAGTCTTCGTCGGCGACTTGAACCATCTGCAGGCGCTGTTCACTTCGTTTTCGCCGTAGGTAATCATAGAGGAGCCCTCCACAAGAAAGGTTAGCGGTTGGCCCCCACGTTGGTTCATCGTAGCCGACCCATTTGACTCTAAACTCGCGCACTGCTCTTTCAGTTCCCGTGGACAACGGCACACGGTCGTCGAGGATGGCTTCAACTTCATACTCTCCTGCCACGTGATCTGGCTCCCAACTATTTTCATGGAGCAGTTCTTCGTCAAAGTCTAGTCGCGTGTCGTCGACGAGTCCGGGCGCGAGACGAGTCTTCGGTCGATCTCCAAACCCATCAACCAGCTTCAGTCGGGAGATATGGACGACTGGGTAGAGTCGGTATCCACTGCGGTCCGGTAACTCGAGTTCGAAGGCATAGTCTTCGATCTTCTTTTTTATCCGGAAGGGTCCATGCCACGGGTGTGCCAGTTTCTTGGTAAGGCCGGGCTTGACTCTCTCCATGTACAACCAGACCCTGCTGCCGACCTCGAACGGGACCGGCAGCATTGATTTTCGGCCTGCAATCGGCTCAATTCCGCCAGTCTTCGGTGGATCCACCCTGTCCCGAGAGACATGTCACCCCTGTCCCACAAACGGTTGGTTTAGGGCACCCGCCGACGACTCGCGAGTCGTCGGTGGCAAATGCGTACTTGGTTTGAGCTACAGGTGACTTGGGACGGGGGTATCTTGTCCCGTAGACGGTTGGTCTTGTGCCGCCGCCGACGACTCGTGATCTCGAGTCTTCGCCAGTATTGTCTTCTCTTTCCTGCTGAGTTTGGCGTTGTGTTCCCGGGCTCTGCGAGTCTTCTCGGTGGCTTGGTATTCCTTGGCCATTTCCATAGCAATCTGCTGTTGTCTGTTGACTTCGCGGCGCCACGCCAGTGCGTCTGACTGCTTCGGCGTGCCGTGTCGGAGCGAGGATGACATGGCTTTCAGCGTTGACTGGGCATCCCACCCGTGCACCAAGTAAAATGGTGTTTCCTTCCGAGTCGTGTCTTGTGAGTTGTTGATGGCGAAGACTAAGCGCTCCACGATCTCGTCCCAGTCTTGTTGGAGCGGGTCTTCGGCGTATACCTAGACGGATTGCATTACCGTTTTGACTGACCGTTCTTGCTGTCCGTTGGCTTGCGGCCGGTAACTCAGCGTTGCTCGGGACCTTGACTGCATCATTTCTGCAAACGCTTGGAACACTTCGCTCATGAACCGTGGGTCGCGGTCATGGCGGATGAGTGATGGCGCACCGAATCGTCGGTATATGCATTCTTCGAATGCTTGTGCCACCTTGAGTGCGCTCGTATCCGCCATGGCTTTCGCAATGATGAAACCCGTAAAGGAACATTGGAAGAGCAGCAGGGCTGTGTTGCCCCTCCGAGTCTTCGGCAGTGGTATCACAAAATCCATAGACACTAACTGGAAAGGCCGTTCCGCCAGCACGTTGCCAGGAGAGTATCCCTTCAGTTGGGGGGCGGCTCTTGCTGGTGCTGTAATCGGGGCACGATCTCACGTGCTTCTCTACGTCGGTGTAGAGTCCCAACCAGTAGTAATCTCGCTTGACTCGCTGGTAGGTTCTCACCACACCCTGATGGCCACCTTCCAGCGAGTCATGGCAATTCTGGAGCACTTCTTGAATCATCGTGGTGGGTACCACCAGACGCAGCGAGATCTCCTCTTGCGACTCAGCGTCACGCCGACGACTCGTTCCCATGTAGTGTAGCAAATTGTCCTCCGACAACACGAACTTATCTGCGATTATCCATGCATCTCTGGCGGCTCGGTATCCAAGTTTCTCCACAACTCCACGTAACAAGGTCTTCAGGTTAGCCAATCGCAATTCTTCGTCCTGAGCGGCAGCTATTCGTCGTCGTCTTTCTTCTTGGACTTCCACAGGACCAATGGTGTAACGGGGTTACACGCACAAGTGGTTGCAAGCCACTTGTGAATTTAACAGATAGGTTATCTGTTAAAAGTTTTGAATACTTCCTCACATTGGTGTAAGACACACCGATGGATACATTGAAGTGGACCACCACAGTGAGTGGTCCACACATACCCAAAGATCCTATTGGTAGAAAGCAGCATCTTTCTACCAATCAGAGACATGCATATTAGCGGGGCTCTGACAGCCAGCCGCTGTCAACCCTTTCATAGATGATAAACAGTTTTAGCAGATTTAGGAGGAAAATCAATTTACAAGCAATACAGTTCTCATTTTACCTTAAACTAGCTACTTGGAGTCTTGTCTAAGTTAACTTATATTTGTGTATTCAAATATAATTAACCGAAGTAATTACTAAGTACTTACGCTTCCTCATACACGTTGCGCAACGTGTAAGCTAAAGTAGTGAGTCAAGTTAGACCCACTACACCTGGTAGCACTTTGTAGTCCGTCCAACGACCGACCGCTTGACGTTCGTACGCGGTGTACGAACGCGGAGCCGAGAACCCCATGAGCACGGAGGTGTCCATGGAGAGCTCCAATACGCCTGCAACGCATGCCGCACGCGCTGACTGCCCCCACCTGTCTGACCCAGAGTGGGAAGCCCTCCAACGACTGTCAACAGTCATTGGAGAAGCGGCAATAGCTACAATGCTGCGTACGCTATCGCCGACGGAGCAACATCGTGTTGCTCTGGGGTTCATCATGAAGGAGCAGCGTGACGCTGCTTCCTCAGTGACGGCGTCGTCAGGGACGACACCGCGTGCTCAACCATTAAAGTTGAGCGTAAGCAATTACGTGGGAAGAGAGGGCGAGCCTCTCCTCCGATGGCTTGTCGAACTCGACACAGCCATAGCGGCTCGACGCATCGTCGACCCGCTGTCGAAGGTCGCGTTCGCCATGTCCTGTCTGGGCGGACGCGCAAGGAGTTGGGCGTATGGACGCCGACTCTCCGATCCTACGTGCTTCAGCACGTACGAAGTGTTCAAAGAGGAGCTCAAACAAGCGTTTGAGCCCCCGCAAAACGAGTTCCGGTCGAGGGCGGAGTTCCTCGACCTTCAGCAGGGTAAGCATGACGTCCATGCTTACGCGCAGCGCGCACGATATTTGGTATCAAATATCGTGACTAACCCGATTGACGAGGCGACCAAGGTCGTCACGTTCATGAAAGGACTTAGAGATGGGCCAGTGAAGACCTATCTCTTCCGAGAGTACCCGAGTACTCTCGAAGCTGCAATCACTCTTGCCATGCAAGAAGAGTTTAGCCTGCGGCAGGCTAAACTCCATGTAAACGTACCGAGGCTGCAGCCGCGCCCGGTAGTGAGGACGGGAGGTCCGGAGCCAATGGACCTCTCGAACGCAACAACTGCTGGTTACCAGCAGCAGGGAGGTAACGTGCGATGCTTCCGTTGCGGAAGGATCGGTCACTTTGCACGGGAGTGCACAGCTCCCATTCCCCCTGGAGGTGGCCGTCGTGGCGATGCTAGGCATCGCCGCGGACCAACAAAAAACGCGAATATCCAGTAGGCGCGGGGCGCCCTACTGGTAGTGCAGTCGCGCGTGCCGACATCGGGCACGCGACACTGAGGACTGCAGCCCCCAGTGAGACCAGCTCTCACTGTAAGAAACAAGATGACAGGCCGAACCTAGTCATCTTGAAGGTTTTCTCGAAGAGAGCGAGTGACTCTCTTCGAGCTTTGGTAGATTCAGGCGCGTCGAACAACTTTGTTCGACTGCGAAGCCTGTCGAGACTTGACTTCGAGGAAGTAAATGTACCTCGAAGTCTTCTGGAGGTACGACTGGCAACAGGTGCCATCGTGAAGACCGAGAAGCGCGTCGTGAACGTGCGCTTCTCGTACAAACAACGAGTGTTTGTCGAACACTTTATCGTCCTGGACCTGGACGATAAGTTCGACGTAGTAATGGGCATGCCGTGGCTTGCACGGCATGATCCGGTAATAGACTGGAAGAAGCGCACGCTCGTGCGCTTCGGACGCGACAGCGGAACAGAGAGCGATGGCCCTGTTACCGCAGCGCGCGCACCAGCAGGTGCGCGCAGCTCACCAGTCGAGACAGCGCTTAATGCTGCTGTCCCGGAGTGCCCAAGAAGTGCGCGAGGGCGCACATGGTAAGACCACGTCGGCAATGCTGCCGACGTCGGAAAAAAAAAGATGTGTTGGTTCCGGGAACCAACACCCACGTTCAAGCGTGTAAGGGACAGTCCCTGACCCGAAGCGGTCAGGTCGACAACGACGCGTCGGCTCCGGGAGCCGACGCACCCTCGGTCATGAGGGACTCCGCCAATGAATGGCGTCGAGGTGACGAAGGCGTGTCAACTCCGGGAGTTGACGCTGCAAACAGTGCGGATGGTTGCAAACGTACCGCACTGACGCAATTTGCATGCTGTCGTGCAGCCGGGCTGCACGACGAAGCGCCATGCGATCAAGCCGGGCTTGATATCGCGCGCCCGCGGACAGGGTCCGCCGGCGAACAACCGTCCATGGCCGGGCCTGGACCAGAAGAACCACCGTGCGGAGCTGGGCTCCGCACAACAAGAAGATGGCGCATGCGGAGAACGCTGCGCAAGTCTCGGTCTGGGACCGAGACGCAACAAGAACAGTCTGCTGGGCAGACTGAGGCGGTGACGCCGGATGTCGAGACGCTAAGCGTCTTGACGCGCACCGATACTGGATTCCAGTATCGTGAGATGGAACTCGCTAATCCTCCGACGACGGCGTCGGAGTTGACTTCGCTTCCAGTCATGAGCTGGAAGCGCTTCACGCGCGACTTGCACGATGGACGCATCGAGCAAGTCTGCGTTCTTTCGGACAGCGAAAGAACGGAGAGCGAGAGCGAAGAGCTGAGGCAGCTCTTCATGGGAAGTACCACTGAGAGTGAAGACACTCTCAGTGCGAAGACGAAGCGAGAGCGCTTCGAGGAACAAGGTTGGGACTCGCTGAAGTCGAGTCCCTATTACGAATTGTTGAGGGAGTACAAAGACGTACTCCCGGAAGAGATTCCTGCGGAGCTTCCGCAGGATAAGGGCATTCAGCACGAGATTGATCTCGTGCCGGGCACGAAGTACTGTGTCACGCGGCAGTGGCCACTGCCGCGAGAGCAAGTAAAAGCAATCGACGACTTCTTTGAAAGTCGTCGCAAAGCAGGACAAGTGCGGGAATCAAAGTCCCCGCACAGTGCTCCGACGTTCTGTGTCAAAAGGCCACAGGGCGGATGGCGCATCGTTCATGCCTACAACAAGCTGAACGATGCGACGGTACCGGCGCATATGCCGATACCGCGGAAAGATGTTATCATCGATTCGATGGCCGGGAGCACCGTTTACAGTGCTCTCGGCTTGCGAGATGGATTCTACCAAATCCTAATGCGTGAGAGGGATATCCCTCTCACGGCAGTGAGCACGCCAAGCGGCATGCTCTGGGAATGGCTAGTAATGCCACAGGGGCTTAAGAACGCCCCTGCGACCTTCAACAGGTGCGTGACGCACTTGTTGCGCTCGGTGCGCGACTTCGCACCGAGCTACTTCGATGATGTATTCATCCACAGCCGGGCAGGGGACGAGAAGACCGACATTGAGATGCACAGGGTGCATCTCCGGAAGCTACTTGAGCTTATGCGAAAGCATAAGCTCTACGCGAACCTGAAGAAGTGCATCTTCGGGGCGAGCGAGATACCCGTCCTTGGGTGCCTCGTAGGGAAAAATGGCGTTCTCCCTGACCCGGAAAAGGTCAGAGTGATTAACGAATGGCCAACGCCTTCAAGTGTCAAGGAACTGAGGCAGTTCCTTGGCTTGGCCACGTACTTGGCAAGTACGTGGAGGATTATGCGGGCAAGATCCGCCCGCTGTCACAACTTCTTAAGAAAGAAGCTGTGTGGAATTGGACACCCGATTGCCAGAAGGCATTCGATGCAGTCAAGCGGGGCTTGACTGAGGCGCCGATCTTGGCAGTAGCTGACCAAGATCGTCCATTTCACGTCGTATGTGACGCATCCGACTTTGCAATCGGATGCGCGTTGATGCAGCACGATCACGAGGGCCGTGATCGTGTCGTCTACTACCAATCGCGTCAGCTGAAAGCAGCTGATCGTGATTATCCGGTACATGACAAGGAACGCCTTGCCATGAAATATGCACTCGCAAAGTTCCGAGTGTATTTGCTTGGAAGTAGACCGTTTGTGGTCTACACCGACCATGCATCACTGCGCACCGCAGTGAAGCCGCCACACATATCACAATGAATGGCTTTGCGGAGTATAACTTCCGGGTCGAATACAAACCCGGAAGATTGAATGTAGTGGCCGATGCGTAATCACGTCGGCAGGACTACGCAGAAGCTGCTGACGTCAATGCCATTGACGCCATGCGATCGGGCAAATCCACATCGTCTCTGTTGGATGATGTGAAGGCCGCGTTCGCGCACGACGCGGACACGAAACGCTTGCTGGCCTATGGCACAGCACCTTCTGACAGTGGGTGCGCAAGTACATCCGTGCTTGCGAGGTATGCCAACGCGTAAAGCCTGCGCCATTCGCGCAGGCTCCACTGCAATCACTACCGACTCCGTCGGAGTGTTGGAAGTCCATGTCTTTGGACTTCATCTTTGGTCTTCCCCCGGATAGCGGAGGGAACACCGGCGTTGTGGTCTTCGTAGACCGCTTCAGCAAAATTGTACATCTTGCTGCGGTGCCGGCAGAGGTGACCGCGAAGCAGACGGCCCGTCTGCTCGTCGACATGGTGTTCAAACACCATGGCATGCCGTCCGACATCGTGTCGGACAGAGACCCACGCTTCACAGCGCACCTGTGGCAAGAAGTGTTTACACTTCTTGGGAGCCAGTTTTCCATGTCGACTGCGGATCATCCGCAGACGGACGGTCAAACCGAGCACGTGAATCGCGTGCTCGTCGATATGTTGAAGAGCTACGCTCACTCGTTCCAATACTGGAGCGAGTGCTTATCGATGGCAGAGTTTGCCATCAATAACTCAGTGCATGCCTCGACAGGGCATACACCGTTCTACGTGAATGCCATGCGACATCCACGTCTACCGAGTTTACTCGGAGTGATGGCTCCCACTTTAAGTGGGGGAGGATCTACGACTGCAATACAGCAGCCACAGAAAACTGCTGACACTTGCACAGTGTCAGCTGCAACAATGGACACACCACATGAGTCTGCGCAGGGCGCAGACTCCCCCAACAACAAGGCCAACGACCACGGGTCTGCGCAGGGCGCAGACACCGCAAAGAACCACGCAGAGGCAGGGCCTCTAGCGGAGAGCGAGCTGAATGACTTCAGCTCGGATGCAATCAGTTTCATCACCAAAAGACAAGCCGTAATTCGGTTTGTCCAAGATGCAATAGCAGCTTCTGTTGATCAACAGAAGCAGAACGCAGACAATGCGGGCAGAGGCAACACAAATGAATTTAAAGTTGGTTCATTAGTTTTGTTAGCTACACAAAACCTGCCTAGACATGCAGTTTCGGATTTCGGAGCAAGCTTGCTTGCTCCGCGCTTCATCGGGCCGTTCACTGTGTTGGCACGGCACGGCAACGCATACACGCTAGACATACCGTCTAGCATTCGCCTCCATCCGACATTTTACGTCGGACGGCAGAAGCCATACCTGCAGCACGAGCCATCTAGCTCGGCTGACCCGAAGCCTCGGCAGGAGCCATATAGCTCGGCTGACCCGAAGCCTCGGCAGGAGCCGAGGCAGAAGCGGAGAACTTGGCCTCGGCGACGAGCAACCTCTCCTCCAGCGCGCGGACGCGCTGGAGTAACCCCTTCATCCGGGTCCCCAACTCGACCTGGATATTCGAGGCGGTCTGCGAAACCGCCGCGACTTGGGCCTTCTGGTTCGCCAGCTCCTGTTTCAGGGCGGCGAACTCAGCGCCCTGCAGACGCTCCACGGCGGTCACCCGGTCGTGGAGAGGCGCATACTGATCAGCCCGGGGCTGATCATACCCGGGGCGTGTTCCCACCCCCGCCACCGCCGATCCGTGACGTCCGCGGATCAACCCGCTGGATTGTTGAGCGGATTGTTGACCATAGTATCCCGAAAACGAACCCTCAAGGGGCTCGTTTTCGTATTCGTTGGAGAGGATTTCCTCCCCATCGAGATACATGGGAGCCGCGGAACGTCTTGCTGGAGGATGTTCCGGAAATGGTGAGGGCGTACGAAGAGCAGTACGCGCTGGTGCAGCAGAAGTAACACGAGCGCTGCGATCATCGCTAGCGCCCGAACCCTCACGTGCTAAGAACTTAGCACGGAGCTCTTTGAGACTCTCGGGCACACGGAACGACGTGTACCCGTTCAGGTCGCGGTCGCTCAAGCGGACCGCGCCTGGGAAGCAGTTCGTGCACTGAAAGCCCTCGGGCACAGCGCACGGCACATTTGCCTCCTCAGCAGCAACATGAAGTTGCTCCAGCTTTCCACGCTTCGAGTACGTCTCGAAGCGATCACGCGCTTGCTTAATCCGATCACGGTAAGCACTCGGCCTCTTGTTGAAGTTTTCAACAAAGGCGTTCCAGCTTTGACAAAGTGCCTGCCATTCGGGCACTTTGCTGCGAGAAGCGGTCTTCTTGCTTTGAAACCATCGGAGCTCATGAAAGAGTCCGATGTAGTAATCGCGCATTTGATGCGTTTCCGCATCAAAGTGCAGCTCGGCAGCCACAGCGTCATCTTTGATGGCGCTGCATACGTACAGCGGCACCTCATTCGGAGGTACCGAGTTCCCATACCCGTCCGCGACCTCGACGCGGACGGATTCCATGGATCGCGCGCGCAGGCGCAGCCCGCGGAGAGCCTTGAGTTTGAATCACGCGCCGCAGCAGCAGCGCGCGAGTACTGAGAGCCCAGCGGAAGCGGTGGGTATCGCTCTCAGTACGCGAACGCTTCGAACTCGAAGCGTCCGATTCGTCCCTTCACGCGGGCGAATGTTCTGGCGTGGTCGAGCGATCTGCTCGACACTGAGTCTTTGCGCTTGAGGGGAGTCCTCCTCGCCCTCCATATCTTCATCGTCGTCGTCGAGTCGACGACGTCGCCGTATTCGCCTTCTGCGTTCGAAGTAGCGTCGATGGAGAGATGACTCCCCACCGACTTTGAAGTCTTCTTTGAAGCGCGCTCATCGTTGAATGAACGCGGATTTCTTCTCCAAACGCGGAGAATTGACGAATGGTCAATTCCGAAGATTGACGTGCGGAGACCCCGCGCGTCTAACCTTAAGGGTAACGGGTTAACGTACAAGTGGCTACAAGCCACTTGTGAATTTAACAGATAGGATATCTGTTAAAGTTTTAAATACTTCCTCACCTTGGTAAGTTACACCAATGGATACATTGAAGTGGGCCACCACAATGAGTGGTCCACACCTACCAAAGATCCTATTGGTAGAAAGCAGCATCTTTCTACCAATCAGAGTCATGCATATTAGGCTCTGACAGCCAGCCGCTGTCAACCCTTTCTAAGATGATAAACAGTTTTAGCAGATTTTAGAGGAAGACTACATAAGCAATACAGTTCTCATTTTACCTTAAACTAGCTACTTGAGTCTTGTCTAGTAACTTATATTTGTGTATTCAAATATAATTAACCGAAGTAATTACTAAGTACTTACGCTTCCTCATACACGTTGCGCAACGTGTAAGCTAAAGTAGTGAGTCAAGTTAGACCCACTACAAATGGCTTGTGCGTTAGGAGCTGCTGGTGGAGCTTGGGTCGTTTCCGGGGGTTGAATTTCAGGAGGTTTCCGGTTAGGTCGAGTCTGCGGCGGTGACTTCGGCTTATCGTGTGTGAATCGGACATGTTTTTTCTTGCTCTTTTGCGCCCGAGTCATCGCCAGTAGCATTCCAGGTTCTGGACGTACGAAATCAGCAAATGTCTTGCGTTTCACGGTCGAGACGCCGCTCAGAGCTTTAGAGCCTCTTGGAACCAGGTTTTGTGCTTCTGATCCTTGCGGCGGCGACTCGTAGATCACTTCTTGTATCCGATTGAGTCCGGCCAACTCTGCTTTCCGGGTTTCACTCAGAATGACCTTGGAAACTTTTGACTCCAAGGCTTCTGTTGCCAGCGTCCGCGGCAGCATTGTATTCGCGTACCACGTGCAGGTATTTGGCTGACGCAACGTGTGTGATCTCCTTGTGATGATTCAGCTGTGCCATCAGTGAATCCTTCCGGCAAGCTATCACCCCTAGGGATTGCTGGATCGCGAGTCTCGAGTCTCCCACGATCACTCAAGTCTTCGGCACCGTGTTCCATCGCGGCGAGAACGCCGTTGTTCATACCGGTGTACTCGGCGATATTGACCGTGGTTTTCGGAGGTAGCGTTCGCTGCAATAACTATTTTCCACTCCGGAAGGCTCCACACGATCCAAGCAACTGCCAACCACCATACTCTCGGTCTATGCTGACCCATCGACAGATGCCACGAAGCCTGTATGAGTCGGCGTAGGCGTGCATAAATCAAGTTTGGGTCCATGCGAGTCGTCGGTGAGCTTTAGACGGCGGGGCAACCAGTTCCAATGAGTCATCGAGATCCACGAAGTTGATCACCGTCGACTGGAGCAAGTGGGCGAAGGCACAGGCCTTCTCCCTGACTCGTTGGACGATCAAGTACCACGGGAGAGCAATACCGCGAATTGTACAGCTCTCCCAAAGAGCGACTTCGACTTGGTAACCCACTCCAATGTGGAGAAGCGAGTGTAGACTCGTATTGTTCGTCCCGCCAACTGAGTGTAGCAAGTCTTCAGCAGTAGCAACAGTGCTAGCACCTCTTTCTCCGCCGCATGATAGTTCATCTCGGCCTCCTTCACACGTCCGCAGAAGCGAACAGGGTGCAACTTGTCATCATGCAGCCGTAGCAGCGTGGAGCTTAATGCCCACTCATTTGCGAACAGCATGACGTGCACTTCCTTGGTGCGGTCGAAGTGGCGGAGTATCGGCGCTGCCGCAACCTTGTCTTGGAGAGCTTGGAAACTCCGGCGGGCAACTGTGAGGTCAACCTCCGGCGCGAAATCGTCTTCCTTCAGCTGGTACAGCGCCGCGCCGTAGACAGCGAAGTTCGGGTGAAGCGGCTGTAATAATTCAGCGCTCCTAGGAAAGACTGCATTCCTACTTCGTTCGTGGAAAGACAGCTTAGTGATCGCGTCAAGCTTCTTCGGGTCGGCCGAATGCCGTCTTTGACACTTCATGGGACAGGAAGTCGACGCGTCCTTGCACGAAATACTCTTGGTAAAGCTGACGCTGATCCGGCACTCTTCAAAACGACTGAGGAGCCGATCCAGCGTCGCCAAATAATGTCGAAGTTTTCGCCACCGAAACAGATATCGTCCACGAAGGATCGCGAACACAGGTACCAGCGACGACTCGTCGGCTTCGTTGGTCGTAAACATATCGCCCTCTGAGCAGTAACGAGCCGAGTAATGGGTTCGGTCGTCTCCGAGTCATCACGGGCGGCTGAATCTTGGTTCGAGTCGTCGCTGTAGTGCCTGGTAGGCGAGGGGACGATCGAGTCGTCGCGCAGTGTTCTGCCGAGTCTTCGGTGGCTTTCATTTTTGCTGCAAAGGCGTTCCAGCCGTCCTTAGGTTGCACAAATCCCCACAATGCGTTGGCTATCATCCGTTGGTAGATCATCGGCGCGTTCTTGAGGCCGAAAGGCATTCGTAGCCACTCGAAGTGCCCCAGAGGACACACAAATGCCGAAATCTTGCGCGCACGTAGAGTCATCAGGATGGCCCAGAATCCGCTGGCCGCGTCGAGCGAGCAGAACCAAAGATAAGTCTCCAAGTCTGTGCGCAAGTCGTCGACGAGTGGCATGGCGTACTCCAGGATTGCCGTTACCGCGTTGACCATCTTGTAGTCGATGCAGAGGCGGATGTCTTGGCCATTCTTCTTGAGGACAATGACGATTGGCGAGGCCCACGGACTGTCCGAGAACGCGATGAGCCCTGCCTTGAGCAGTCCTTTGAGTAGTTCGTACAATTTCTTGAGATGCTTGAACGGGATCCGTCGGGCCCGTTGTTTGATCGGCGCATGCCCCTGCACATCTATGTCGCAGACAACGCCATATGCTGGCGGTGGGAGTGCATTCCCGCTCGCAATCATGATACTTTCATGGCGGCGGAGTACTTCGATAAGTTTCCCTTGCTGGTCTGCCGACAACTCGGGATTCTTGACGTTTACCGCCGAGTAGTCGAGCGTTGTCGGTGCTGTTTCCGATAAATCGGGGAGGAATGCTAATTCATGCGCGTAGTCCTCCAGTTCGATGTCCGCTGCCGGGTGTTCAGTCGTCTCGTCGTTTCTGTAGTTGGTACCTTCCGTGGCCAGTACGCGCATTACTGCTATGAACGTCTGGTCGAGAGTCGTTGAAATGTCTCCGGCGTCTCGGCTGGATGCAGTCTGAGTCGTCGGTGGATGCCTCTTCGGACTGCAATCTGGTCCTTGGTCTTCGTCGCAGCGCACCGTCGACTCAGCAGTCTCCAGTCCTGGTCCAGCTGTCTCTGGAGTCATGACTTCATCGTCAGTCGTCGTCACCCCCGTCGAGTCGCCGGCAGTAGCATCGAGTCGTCGGTGATGTTCCTCCGCTATCCATTCTGAGTCATCCGTTACCGACGAGTCGTCGTCACGGTCACGTTCACTATTGACGGGTGGTTCCTCGGTCGAGTCTTCGTCAGGTCGCTGCAAGATACTTTTGGGTGTCGGATAACTCACTTGTTCCACCGCTGGAGGCTGCTTGGCCAACCATTGTTGGTAGAGTTCAGCTTCCCACTTTAGTAGTGTTTTGTCTCGTGCGGCAGCGTATGCGAGTACCTGCCATTCTTTGTACTTTGCGGAATCTAGCCGCACGTAGCCTTCAGTCTTCGGCAGCGACCCAATTGGAACCCAGACTATCACCGGGAAGTGCACCGGACAACTCGCCAGCCTATCCGAGGCGTTGGTAAGTCGAATCCTGACCGGGCGTCCTTTGTAGAACCTGGTGACAGTCGGGATGAACAGTTCGGCGAATCCAAGGCACGTGAGTCGTCGGCTCGGGTTGTCGCCGCTGTAGTTTGAACTCGTCCCATTCGTGGCCCGGTATTTGCACTGGTTCCGTCGGACCGTACGCGACGTGGCTTCCTTCGGCCTCTTCCATCATGTTTTGAGTCTTGATCAGCGGGATCATTACCTCGTCGGGGAGTTTGGCCGTTGCGTTGAGGAGGTCCAGTCGGATACCGGCCGGGATCATAAAGTCGGTGCCAAGCACCACTTCTACCCCAGCGCAGTGATCCATTATCCAGACTTCAAAAACATAAACGCGCTCCCATCCAAGGGTGACTTTCACCTTCGCTCGGCGAGTCGTCGTCATCTTGCCCTTGGTGATTCCTTGTACATCCATGCAACGTCCATGCCCCACTACTTCGCGGAGTTTCAGTCGCTTGGCAATTTTCTCCGAGATGACATTGACGTTTGCCCCAGTGTCCAGCAATATCCTCGTGCGCGAGTCGTTCACGGTTCCGTTCACCAGTGTCCGCATCCTTACGCGCTTGTCAAATTTCTGCGCCGACCACCATCCCATCCGTTCTCCAGCTAAGAGTCGTACTTCTGGAACGAGTCGTCGGCGCGAGTCTCCTTGTATAGCGCTTGTCAGCCAGTCTTCGGCGGTATCTCCCACCTCTTCGTTATCGTCCTCTTCACAACATACACCTCCACCGAGGCACGCCTCTCTTTCCCAATTTCGTCGTTTTCATGTCGTTGTCTTGTTCAGTCTTCGTCCATTCGCACTGCCCACAAAATGCAAAGATGCATTCGGCTTCAATTGCGGGCTCGGTAACCGTGTCCGATTGGGACCAACCCAGTCGTAGTTGAGGGCTGCCTAGTTTAAATGGTCCGAAAACAGGAGTTCTTGGAGCTCGGTGTGAGGTCTTTCTTTCCACCCGACTTGATGATCTTGGTGATTTCTTGAACAGTTCAATTTTCCAGCGTCGTGCACTTGTTTGCACAGCTTGCACCGACGTCGGCAGTAGTGCGCCGAGTGATAGGGCCCCGCAGGCTGCGCACGCCCACCTCGGCGAGGTTTCTCGTCGCGGAACGCGGTTTTGGAGCCGATTGTCCTGGCCTTGGCTGCGCCCCGCTGAGTCACCCCAGGGTTGTCGGTTGGCGGACCGGGCGTACGTGCCTTCAGCGGCGACTCATCGTTCGTTGTCATTGGCTGCCGCAAGGTAGTGGTTGCTTCCGTCTGACGAATAGCTATCACCCCAGTCTTCGCCGCAACGTTGGGAGTCGTCGCTGCCGTGTTCACTTCCATCTTCGCTGTTGCTGTCGCCATCATATCTGTGGCGTTGTTGCTGCAGCTCGCTCCGCGTGTCCCGCGTGTCCCGTCCATGAAGTTCGGCGACGATGTCGGCGACAGATGCTTCAGCTAAGCTCACGCGAGGCATATTGCGTGAGTCGTCGCGACGACGCTCATAATCTCGTTCGCGTCGATCGCGACGGTTGTAAGCATCCCGCGAGTCGTCGCGGCGGCGGTCATCACGTCGGCGAGCGTCTTCCGAGCGCTCGTGGCGGCGCGAGTCATCGCGACGTCTGTCATCACGTCGTCGGGAGGCATCCCGAGCTCGAGAGTGAGGCAGCGACGACTCGCGGGACGAATTGCGCTCGTCAATCTTCAGTATCTCCTGGATCATCTCTTCCAACTCGTGTATGTCTGAGATGCGCAGGTGGCATAGGCGCCGTTCGAGTCCTCGGTCGCCGCAAGTCTCGAGGAACCGCTTGACGTGGTCGCGTGCTTTGCGGCCGTTGCTCTCAAACCGAATCCCGGCGTTCCTGGCATAGCCATTGAGCCGGTTTAGGTAGTCGCAAACATGTTCCTTGTCTTCGCGCTTGGCTGAGTAAGCAGTCGCTCGCGGCTGAACTGGGAGCAATAGTACTTGATGAAAGCTTCGCTTAAGAGGCTCCACGTCTGCTTGGTCTTCTTGGGGAGTTGTCGGTACCAATGCAGAGCACCGTCTCGAAGACTCAGCTCGTAAGGCATGCACCATTCGTTGGGCGATGCTCGCGTTCCTTTCATCTCGTAGACAAAGGCGCGAAGCCATTGCATCGAGTTCTCGCTCTTGTTCCTAATGCCCGAGAACGCCTTGATCTGCCCCAGTGGGCGATGCGTTGCCACCTCGATCCTCGGAGTCGCGTTAAGCAACCTGATTGGTCACCACGGAGGCGCAGGTATCGCCCATCTGCGCTCCTCCATCGCCGGTAAAGTCCGCTTCTTCGTCCGACGAGTCGTCGGTGGGCCGCTGCGGCGGATCCTGCTCCGTCCTGAGCTGCTTTTCGTGCCCCTGGCCGATTTTGAGTCATCGGTGGTGCGCCCAGCGCGTCTGAGTGGCCCGTAGTGGTGGAGTCACCATGTGGAGTCTTGAAAGTAGGGGATCGCTCTCCGACGCGTCAAACACCCTCCGGTGGGTTTTCAGCTGGCGTTTTCGCGGATTGTCTCTTCGGAGTCATCGGCAGCGGTACGCCAGCCGGGTCGACCACTTCGCGAGCCGCACGAGTCTTCCGCGAGTCGTCCAGAGTGAACGAGTTCACGCCGAAGGCTGTGCGGAGTCGCTTCTTCCATTTCCAGAGCTCCGCGCCCGCTTCGGCCGGCACCTAGCACTCCAGAGTCGACGGTGAAGGGTGCTCCAGAGGCCGAAGCCCCAATGCTTTCAAAAATCGTTCGGTTTCCTTCACCACTTGTTCAATTGTTACCGAACTCACTGGGCGAGCCAACTCGTGACACAAATCGGCCCGAACCGCTTGGCGAGTCATCGTTGGCTCGAATAGCTCGCCCCAGTCGCTCTTTCTTCATCTTCGTAAAGTCGACCGAGAACCTTGTTGGCCGCCGGCGTGTCGCCGTTGAGTGGCGGCCGGTTACCGGAGGTTTGCTCGGTCACTTGAGTCGTCAGGACCGGTGACCTCGAGTCGTCGGCGGCGTCTCCAGAGTCTTCCAAGTTGTCATACGCTGGCCCTGGGCCATCCACATCATCCAGTTCATCCGCGAGGTTGCGCGTCACGGAGCGCGTGTCATCGTCAATCTCAACCGCGAGGTTTCGCGACAACGAACGCGTGCCCGCGTGTCCGCAGACAGCACTGCATCTTCCGGAGTCTCCGGTGTCACCACGTGGCGCAGGCGCCTTCTCCTCCAGGTAATCGTCGTAGTCTTCATCCATTTCTTCGTCCTTGGCGTCGGATCCAGTCATCGAGTCGTCGAAGCTGGCGGTCCGCTCAGCAATCGGGTCGAGGTGCGGCGTGATCAGGGCCGCAGTCGAGTCGTCGCCACGCGTTCCGCCAGTCTTCATTGGAGTTGCTGGTACCGCTGAACGTGATCCTTTAGCCATTTTCTTTCTTCGTCTTTTTTTCTTCTTTTCTTTGTTCTTCTTCTTGGTTGCTCTTAAAGTCGATCGACCTGCAGTAGCACGAAACACAGAAGGTCCACCAATCCCGGTCGGGCACCAGTTGTCGTAGAAACACGCGCCAAATTATTATGGCACACTCTTTCCACAACAACACCCACCGAGTCACCGAAGACCCAATGGGCTTGTTAGGGTTAGAACCCGAAGGCCCAGGAACTTTCCCCCACCGGGTTGTGTTTGTGTACCGAACTTCCGCTAGTCGACCACGGAAGACTCAGCGTCACTAGCCACGAGCAAAGGCTAGCACGCTCACACAAAATATACCTCGCAGGCCCTCAGAAGGAAGGGTCCGGCCTGTTACGGCGTGATACGAGGGTGCCGGAGCATACTCCGGCGGGAAGAAATAAAGGAGTGCGCTCTCGCCCTCCAGTTCCTGGCACGACTCGTCGCTACCAATACACCGGCCACTAACTCTTGGCCCTGCCAGGATGAACACACGCTACACTAGTAGATGTGCCCACCGACAGTCATAATCCTACCTACCAGGTTTACCTTGAGCTGGGTCGTTCACTGCAGGCACCGGTGTCGCCTTGCGTGGTTGGGAGGAAAAGCGGTTCTGTTATTGTGCCCGAAGGCTTATCTTGTCTTCTCTTAAGTTCCTATCATCAATACAAATATCAAGTATAAACGCGTCCGTTTTGGACGCGTTGTAACTCACACTCTTCGGCGCTTTCTCTGACGGTGGCGGCGTTACCGACGACTCAAACGGCCGCTGAAACGCCACCGACGACTCGGGACAGGCGCCGATGACTCATAAGTTCGGATCTTGCCAGTAGGTTCGCCCTGCACTTAGCGAGCTGCAACCGCCCGCGCTTGACTTGGGGCCGTCGACGAGTCATCGTCACCGGCCTATTTAGGCCAATCAGCGATCAGGGAATTTAGTCCAATGACTGGCGATGGGTTGTGACTTGCCAGTTAACGCCGGCGCCTCGAGTCTTCTTCGTCCCTCGTCCCGCCTTTGGGTTTTGGCTTCGGCTTCATTTCCCTATACCACACAGCACAGTATTGCTGAAATCCGGTAGCACCAGCCAGGGTTCATTTCGCAGAAAGATGTACCGAAAGAGGTTTGCATGTCAGCTGGAACACGTTTTCCGCCATCGATGTAATATACGTAGTTGATCACGTGCTGTAGCGAGACTCGGGAGCGACGTCCTGTGCTCGGGTCGATCCAGCTGTACATACAGTCGTAGGCTGGTGACAAATCGGGTAGACGCTCATGGAATAGTTGTTCAACTGAGATCCATGCGTTTTCGTAAGACCAATTTTATGTTTTGGCAGGGTGCGTCCGACAGTAGCTCTTATTTTTGGCCATCAACGTGATCTGATGATCTTGTTTTTAATATTAGCATACTTATGGATACATACATTTTCACAAACACAAGCTTTGTTGAGCCAAAAGTACGACACGGTGTCGTACTTCTTTGTCATTGGCCAAAAAGAGTTTTCTTAACCTTCCTAGCACTAAAAAAAAAACTCGACAGTGCAGATCCCTCTCCCCCCGCCGCTCGTCTTGTCTCAGATGGTTCAAGACCCCCCAGCCACCAACGCAGCCTTGACTCGTGATGCCTCGCATCGTGATAGCAACACAGAGCTCACACCACCCCGTGCTAGCCCACTCGCCCACGAGGAGCGAGCACTAAGTGCTGAGAATGTAAGAAACGCGTGCACTTCTTCCAGAACTCAGACTGCGTACCGAAGCTATATCCGTGGTATCGCAGCATGGCTTCGTGCTACACAGACCGACGCCGAGCGCTTCTCCGATGATGGTGATGGTCTTAACATCAATGTGTTCTCATCGCAGCACTTTGAGGCATTTTTCTTGCCAAAATGAACGCAGGAGAGCGTCCGCTAAAGGTCACTACTTTAGGAGGGTATGGAAGCGCTGTGAAGGACATCTACAGGCAGCAACGGCTAGTATACCACTACAATTTCCTGTCGTCGGAGCTCCCCATTACGCACTCGCTACGAGCATCAAGTCTTTTTCGGCGTTGCGAGTTGCAGAAATGTCTCGCGAATGAGCTCATTCTAGGTGAGTCTCCATGGATGACAACGACTGGTATTCCCCCTCGAGTTGTGATGTTTGGGCTGCAGAAGGAAATTCAGGCTACCGTTTGTGCTCTTCCCGAGTCCTTGGCAGCTCGATTTGCTAAGCTGCTGGAAGAAAAAGGGATATACGGGACTGGTATAACGCAGCAGCAACTCGAGGATACAATGCGTAGAGTGTTAGCGGATCGCGTGCCACGCTCGGATGCGGTCTGTCCTCACGGTACTCCGCCGACAACTACTATTGACTTTTGGCCAAGTGATGGTAAGCTGCACGCACTCCCAGAAAGCTTCAAGTTTCCGAGTACAGATGTACTGCACGCTTGGCACCTGTGGTGGTTCGGGAACGAAGCCGAAGGCCAGCCTCCGTACAAGTCAGTGTTTACGGATGACTTGGCGACACGAAAAAAGCGTCAAACGTACTCAGAATGGCGCATGATGATGGAGCACATTTCAGCTGCAATTGAGAGAGAGACCGGCGCTTTACCTTCCTCCTCAATGGCTGAGCAGCAGGCTGCAATGCTCTGCGTCACCGGTGCCAACAGCCTGCCGCTCAGCCCCTCGACATGTTCATGCAGGACTACGCAGCTGAAGGTCACGACGATGCTTCGTCTAGTTCGTCAAGCAGCACACAAAAACAACCAAAACGCACGCACGTTAGAGTACAGACCTAGGAAGAAGAGGAAAGAAGACTAAACGCATTTACGTGTAGCTCCGTTCACGGCACCTGCTTCTCCTTCACCGTCAAAGCTGGGTTATCTCGAACGTGGCCTTTTGACGAATCAAAGCCCACCTTTTTTTGTCGTCTGACTGTCTTACGAAGGCTCGACACAAGTGATTGTTAAGGCCGATGAAGTCGGGTTCAGCAGTCGTTCCATGATGGTATCGTGAATTTTGTCGAGGTGACTGTAGCTCCAACTGCGAAGGGGGATCTCGTGACGCCCCATGATCATCGCCATGACTGGGTAAACTGAGTCACAGATACCACCGCTGGTGGCCTCGACTGTACCGGACTTTGTGTTGATGACGAGGTTCGAATCGGAGTATCCCGTGACTTGGCCGTAGCGGAAGTACCCGTCGACCTTGGCACATACGGCTTGCCGGACCCAGGTTCCGAGTTGCTCGCCTTCGGCGTCCTTACTGTCGACCTTCCTTGTCAAGGCGGTAGCTCCTGATAGCCTCACAATTGAACCCGTGTCGTCGTCTGTTGTCTCGAGGCGGACCGTCACCTTTGCGCCTCTAGCGTTGCATACCTTCGCGTAAGTAGGGGATGAAATCGAACCGTTGAGGTCTTCGGGGAAGACCAGGAGAAATGAACCGCGGGAGAGCGTGAGTGTCGCCATCTTCAAAGGATATTGGGCGTGGGTTGTGACGCGACTGGGGACGAAAGCCGGTTAGAGGTTGCTGTTGTTGGAAGGTTTTGCTTGCTTCTAGCAAGTTGAAAATCTGGAAATGACTGCAGCTACACTACGTAGAGCTAGCGGACCAGGTCTTGCGCTTGGCTATGGAGGACGAGTTGGTCGCTTCCGCCTTCTTATCTCGGAAAAATAGCCTTCCCTCAAATTAACTCAGGAAACCGCCCATTTCCACCTGGGAATTCTCAGTTAATCTAGTAGCTTGTGCGTAAAACTTCCGGAGGCTTTCAAGAGTCAAGTTGGCGTACATCGAATGTGTTTTACTTTTATGCTCCATGGTAAAGCTTGGAGAATTTATTGGACATGAAGGATATATGTGCACTAGAACATCACATTTGCTATTTCTTATATTTTCAGGACACCTTAGTTCGTCACTTTGTTCCACTGGTTTAGTTGTCAACAATCAACACGCTGCAGCGAGCAGACACTTCCCCTCCCATCGCTTCTTGTAGTACGCCGTGACCTCACGCCCCTGATCTTGCCATGCACGCCACTGGGTTTTCTCCTCGGTTGGAAGAGTAGGGAACAGGTCGTGCCGCATGTCGTGGTCTGTGTAAGCGTTGTGCAGCAAAACGGAGCTGGTACTTCGATCGTACCGCAGACGCTCATGGCCCCGAACAATTGAATTCTTGACAGCTGGGTTGTTGCTGAACACCACGCGCTCCCCGAAGGCGACGCTGCGTTTGAGGGAGCGACCGACGCCATCCTGTAGGAATCCTTCGCTCGGAACCCCAGAGACATCGGCCAAAGTGTTGAGCATGTCGTACTGCTCCGCCGCATCCTCGATTCTCAGTCCGACATAGTCGCCCAGCCGACCTTCGGCGATAAGAGCGCCAGCCACATGAGTGCAAGACACGTCGCGCTTCTCAGGAGTATCATTACCGAATTCAGGAGCTTGGCCATGGTCTCCGACGATGAGAACGATGGTCTCGTTCAGAACTCCTGCAGCCTCCATCCGATCCATGAATTTCCCGAGCTCCATGTCCGTGAAGTACCTCATCTCGAGGTAGTTCTGGATGTTGTCGGCGTACTCTTCGCCGTCGTAGAGAGCTGAGAAGTCAGGTTTATCCTCCTCGGCGTACCATTCGGGGCGAGCTTTGTAGTCCACGTGGCTCGAGATCGTGTAGTGCGTCAAGAACAGCGGCTGCTTGTCCTCACCTGCAGCCATTCGATCCGCTTGGTCGTTCGTCTTGTTGATCAGCAGGTCGCCCAGGATCTCGAAACTCACATCGTCATGCACACCCCATTGGAACGCTCGGCCCGCAGCACCTTTCCAGTCGTCAGACGATATACCCAAGTCGCTCTCGCCCAGCGCCATCATCTCTGTTTGATCCCAGAGCGCATCAAATCCATGAGCAGGGAGGAACTCGTTCCAGTCGTCGTATGCTGTCCACGTGCCCGTCGTGAAGAACGTCTCGTACCCCTTTTGCTTAAAAAGCTGGGGCATCCCCGCGAGCTCGACGTCCGTCCTGCCCCCCGTCGTGTCCGTTATCTGCACCGAGTCGTACGGGATCTGAGCGAACAGCAGACTCGCTAGCGACCGACTGGTCTTCCAACTAGACCAGAGGTTCGGGAATGCAACGCCGCGCCTCGCCCACTTGTCGAAGTTGGGCACGACCGTGCCATTCCAGCCCTTGAAGAGGTTGGACGGGTCTTCTTCGCCGACCAAGTAGTGCGAGTCGTGGAACCGGAAGGACTCGACTGCGATGACCACCACATTGGGTGGGTCGCTGTCGTTCACTTTGACGTCGAACGCCAAGTCTCCATTGAATCCGTGCGTTCGCCGGTAGAGTGAGTCCCCCGTCGTCAACGTGTACTCCTCTGTAGCGTGAATGTACGTCGAAGCTCTGTGGATGGTTCCGTCGGTGACTACCGGCACGAATCCGGTCTCGGTGACCTTCAACGCTCGGGTGAACAGCTCGTTAATGGTGGTGTCCATCGCCACATTCGCCACCAAAGGTGACGACGCCTGACTTATCGCCAACACGATCATGGGCATGAGCACGATAGCGAACAGCGCCACAACGAGCTGCAGCACGCGACGCAGCCAGTCAACGCTTTGAAACCAATGCACTACACGCTCGCACATGGTCTCGTGGTGGTCACTTGCGTCGCTTGGTAAAGATACTTGACTGAGATCGTCCACGTGGACAGCCACCGCGACGCTGCAGCTCACTCGCTTGGGCGTGACAGTGTTCGTATACTGCATAACTCTACCGTTCTCCAGCAGCATCTCGTTCACCTCGTCGTAGCTGTCGTTAGAAGAAGAGGAGGAGGGGGCATGTTCCTGTTCCTCCTTAGGCGTCCACAATTCGTCGTCTTCCGTTTTGAAGCGACTGCGGATGCCGTCGACGACTCGAAGCAGTGCGTGGGTCGGATTCCAGCGCGTGAGGTCCGCCCACGACGCCCACGTGCGTATTGAAGCGAAGAGCGTCGCCACGAGGAGGAGAACTGCCCCCGTGAAGTACGCCTCGTCAAATTCCGAGCTGGAGATGGCCACACTGCCCACCATGTCGCTGTCGTGGATAGCCATGGCCACGACCTCGAAGGTGAAGCGCATGCTACGCAGTCGCACCAGCAACATGTCGGCCACGAATGGCGCCGCAGTCGCCACGAACAGCAGCCACGAGGTCGAGAACGTCACCGCGCGACGCACGATGCGCTGTCGCTTCCACTTGATGAAGATCTGCACCGTCATGCTGTCGGACGACGTGCCGAGTGTGCGGAGCAGCACGAGGTCGATGAACCAGAGCGCCACGACGAGGTACGTGGCGCAGATCGAGTCTTCCAGCAGACCCAGAGCGAGCGCCCCTAGCTCTACCGCCGCGGTCTCGTCACCGTCGGTGCCGTACATTTCGACGAGTGCCGACAGCCCCACGCAGCGGTAGATGAAGAAGAAGAGCAGCACTGCAACGTAGACGAAGGCCCAGCCGAGCCACCGATGCGACCAGAAGTTGGCGTACTGCAAGTCAAGCAGCAACTCGCGAGGTCGCCGCCAGCGGCCAGACTTGAGGTCATAGCGAGAGTCGAGGGCCGAGAACTTCTCGTCCATTGCTGGCGGTTCGACACTCAACGCCGCAGACGAAGACGACACCATCGTGGCTGGTGGAGGGCAAACCTGCGCCTGGAGCAGAATCGTGGTCGACGCAGTGTTCACAGTGGTTGCAGTCGAGTAAATTGGAGAATGACAGCAGATCGAAGACTCGAAATCGAGTCGTGTCATCAAGCACGGGTACATGTGCGAGCTCAGGTTGTCGAAGCAACTGGATAGCAGACACCTTGGGCGTTTGTGGTCATGGAACTGCAAAGGTGGTAGCGACTAAATTCGTAGGTGGCGTCGAGCAGCACAACCGAACGCTGCGAGGGAGCTTGGTGTCCGCATAGTCGGCGTACAGTGGGCTCTGCTGTGTTCGAAATGGCTCTCGCGACCTTATTTCTCTGAAAGCCAGGCAAACTTGAACGTGAAGTCGACCCCTTCACACATACAAGCGAACCTGTTAGTGTAGCCCACGCTCCTCCCTGTATATTCCATCACTACGTACCAAAGTGCACCACGCGTAATGCCAGAACCATGGTGGAGCACGCTACCAACTTGCTCTGGAAGAGCTCTCTTTGCGTCTCCAGTACGAATGCCAAGTGATGCAGTGCACTGAACCCGAGGTTGCGATATATCAACGCAACGAGCAGCACAAGCGCGATAGACTCCACCAGTGAGAACACGAAGATGGGGCCGACCACGTCTCCAATTGTAGCTGTGGTGGCCCCCGCCAGCTCCGTATGATATTTGGCGCTCTGGAGGTGAACCAGCACGAGCAAGTAGATGCCATAACATAGAGGGACGAAAGCGTCGATTACGGTGCTGAGAATAAGACACTCGGTTGTGAACAGCACTTCCAGGGCCTCTCGGAGGATATTTACGTGTGGCGTCGCGCTCTTGCTATCGAATTGAGAGCGGGACTGCCGTTTTGAGTCCGTTTTGCTTCTCGAATCGTACGTTGGGGCTGGAAAAATGACGTTTAGGTTATATCGATCCACCCACGTAGCTGGTTTATCTACGAGGCCCGCTTTGGCGAATATGGTCAACTCGCTAACCTCCACCCGGTTGACATAAGCAGAATACTTTCTGCTGGACTCGATACGAGACAACCGTTCTAGCTGGTCGAGAAGATCTCGGAGTTCTAATGAAATATTATGTGAAAGACACGACCGAATTTGTATCCGCTGGCGACTCTGCATCTTGAAGCTGCCTTCATGTTTGCAAAGACGGGAGGCTCCACCGAGTACATTACCCACGATGCCCATCACTTTCGCGGCTTCACTCAACCTCGCCATAGTTGTTGCAGTGCGACGGTAGAAACAATATAGCATTGTTGCGGATCGTGCAATGTCGACAAGAACGATAATAAAGACTGACAAAGTCGAGTTTGTGTTTTCCATACTTGTGGCCATGTAAACTGCGTTGTAGAAATCCACAGTGAAGATGACCGCCTCCGGCATCATGTCCTCCATGTGAACCACGAATCGCAGTGCTAGATTTTTGATCACGAGTTTAATAACTGGAAGTAGGAAAATCACTAGGAGCTCGTAGTTGGTGTTATTAACAGCATGGAACAGCACTTGATATGCTGGATAGATGAGTGTAGTGATCTGTTGGGTAGCTATGAAGCCTCCGAAGCACACGAGCCGCTCCCTATCCGCAAGGACTGCGCGGATAACACTAACCCCAGTAATTAAGAAACTTGCTGCAATTGAGACGCCATAGAGCACGGGTATCATTGTAAGGGGCATAAATGGGATCGGAAACCACACGTATGCTGCGACTGCCATAGTCGCTACCATTTGAACGGCGGTGCCACAGGATATTAGCAAGAGTTGTTGACTCCTGGATATGATAAATGACTTGAGAAAATACTTGGCTTGGACCATGATAGTGTAGAAGACAGCACCGGAGACAATCGTAGCTCGGATCCAGAAGCCGTAGTTGCCCCGCCATCCCAGGACAGGGTCTTGGAGAGGAACGGACTCCTGGCAGATGATAAAAACTTCTAAAGGGAGAAACAGTGCCGTGATGGTAAAAAGAACTCGGAAAAGTGACGCCGTTCGCGTGTACTCATCGAGAGCAAGGAGACGTTCAACGGAGTACTGCCCTCCTCGGTAGCTGATGTGCAAATTCGACCACACTTGAGAGAGTTTCAGGCGCCAAAATCGTAGGCAAAGACAAACTGTCGCTAGCGAAGCTCTTTGAAGCACCTCTTGGCTATGCTTTGGCAAGGGGAAGATCATTTCTTGAGCTCGTTTTGGCGGATGAGGTAGGCAGCTCTATATTTATTAACCTCACGAAGCACATCTCTAAATTAGCGGCACAGAAAATTCAGGACTCTATAGTTTTAACATAACATAAATATAGGATCTCTGAAACATAAAAAAAATAATAAATTAGCGGTTTTGAACGGAAGTTACGTGAGAAAATTTGCAGTTCGTAAGAACTGTGCTTGCCCCTACAGACGAGTTTGTCACCGCAACTGCATTAAGTAACCTTTAAGCTACACTAACTAGGCAACATTGCCCTTGCGGTGCGAAGTTGTACCACCCACATACTACAGTCATGTTTGTCATTGAGCAACGGTATCCACGGTAATTCAGAAAGCAGCACAGCAACGATAAAATGCCTTTGCTGCCCTCATCCCGATGCACATTTGTCTTGATTATCTTCGGGATAATCTTTCGGAAGATGTCTACGTAGCGATATCGTTATAGTAAATATTGACCGATTTCAAGCGATCACAGCAAGGATATAAATAACACTTGCAATCTTTTCAAGTGTAGTATCTGTGGCCAACACTAGGGAAAATGAAGAACTATTACTTCGAAGCAATACACAACAGCTCTCGCGATTTGAAATCAAACAACTATCAGCGCACTTTGAATTCGATAGATCAGCGAGAGGCATAAAACATTAAAAAAAAATAAAAAGATCGTAGCTCGGTTAGCAGGAATCAGCGAGTGTGCAATAGCTTTTGATCAGTTTGTACAGACTAACTCTTAAAACACGATTATTGACACCGATGTTAATATTATCTAGTAGATTTGTAAGATTACCAGGTAGTTTTGCAAAAATTATACTTAAGTACAGCAACAGTTATTGAAAGACAACGAAGTGCGATATCAAGCAGGCCTTAACACCCGCAAACCAGTAAGGATCGGTCCATTCAGTAGATAGTTGTGTACAACCAATATTCTCCGGGAGACTCAACACCATGGAAGATGGTATATGCGTTAGTCAATTGCACGAGGAGAAGCAGCTCGATGAAGAGGACAACATCTCCGGGTTCCGTCAAGTGGCACTAAAACAAAGATAACCGAAGAACTTGCCCAACAGTTCTGTTACGAGTTTTTTTTTTCTTCTTTTTTTATCGCCGCGCTACGTCGCTGCCTTGTTGGACTTCTGCTGGTCCAGCAGCAGGCTGTCCATGATGCTGGCAGACACGTAGTCGGCGCCGCCCTCCTGACTCTCTACCCTGGGGGCAAACTTGCCCTGCTCCGCCAACTTCAGCTCGGCCATGGCCAGACTGGCCTCAGCACTGCGTCTCACGCCGTCCTGCATCTCGTACGCGGCAGCAGATGCCAGCGAGACACTCGAGCGGCCCGCAGTCTGCGCTTGTTGCACCGCTGCTACGGTTGCCGCATCCGTAGTATGACCAGAGGTGTTCGCGGCGGCGGAGTGGTCGAAGGTGGCACCTCTGGGGGGCGACCCAGCGACGCCCGTGGGCTGCAGGGGGCGCCGCATGCTGCCGACGCTCGTGAGTTCGGAGCGGATCTCGTTGAGCTCCTCGATGCCTCGTTGAAACTCTCGTTGTAGCTGGACATTACCAGTGAAAATTAGTAATCGATCTACGGGTAAGGGGAAAATGACTACTCGGGGGTGGCCGCACCTTGACCAGGTCGTTGTCCTTGGTGGCGTCGAAGAACTCCTTCTTGGCGCGCAGGATGGCGCCCACGGAGCGGCCGCTGTAGAGCCCCACGAAGCGCCCGATCTTGGGCAGCTCGCGCCGTCCCAGCAGGAAGCCCGCCGCCGTCACCGTCACGAACACTGTGCCCCAGTGCACCATTCCTGCAATGGCCACTGGTCGGACCTAACCGGACAAAACATACGGGAGGCGTCAAATCGACTCAACATGTGCGAAGTCGACGACTGGATGGTCGGTTTCAAGAACTTCTCGTATTCTATCCTCGTATCCTTCAGGAACTTTCGTCTAGTTCAGCAGCATACCTCAGTCGTCACAATTCCTACTGGACCGGAGCAGCGAGCTGTTGTCGAGCTGTGCTCGCTCTTCGGAGCCTCACCGAGTCCCCGGAGACTTACGCTAGCACGACTACCTCTGCTCCAGCCAGTTCACGAGCAGGCCGTTCGGCTACTGCCGAGCATCCGCAAGAACAACGTTCTACTCACTGATGCCTGCCACTTGAGCAACTTTGAGTTGGACTCGACTATTGGCCGCTGCGATGGCAAGTGCCTCCAGGAGCATGAGCTCCGCGTGTGCGGTGGAACACGGTAGCGGTGCACTCAACCGCTCTAACCCGGAAATCTCGACAACGATTATAATTTGATCGGCTGCTGTTAATGAATACTACTACATGTGCTTCGACGTTTGCGGTGCTGCTCAGCATTTCCCTGCGAACAAGCACCTCTTGTCCCATCGCTTCGTGTAATACTCGGTGAGTTGGCGGCCATTGTCACGCCACTTCAACCACTGCGCCTGCTCTTCCGGTGTGAGGTCCGGGAACAAGTCAACATGCATGTCGTGGTCAGCTTTGGCGTCGTGCAGAAGTACAGACCTTGCAGCGCGATCGTAGCGCAGTCGCTCAGTTCCACGGACGACTGACATCTTACGGCTCGGGTTGTTGCTGTACACCACCCGCTCGCCGAACTTGGCCTGACGCTTCAGTGATCGACCCACACCGTCCTGCAGGAACCCTTCCTCCGGTACGCCAACAATGTCTGCTAGTGTGTTGAGGATGTCGTACTGCTCCGTCGCGTCCTCGATCTTCATCCCCACGGCGTCACCAAGTCGGCCCTCGGCAACGAGCGCGCCCGCTACATGATGCACGGACACGTCACGCGCCTCCGGGATATAATTTCCAGCTTCGGGAGCTTGTCCGTGGTCGCCCACGACAACGACGATGGTATCGTTCAGAATCCCTGCAGCCGACATGCGGTCCATGAACTTTCCAAACTCCATGTCCGAGAAATAGCGCATCTCCACGTAGTTCTTGATGCTGTCCGCGTACTCCACGCCGTCATACAGCGCCGAGAAATCGGGCTTCTTCGATTCAGCGTACCATGTCGGGCGCTCTTCGTACGACACGTGACTGGAGATTGTGTAATGCGTGAGGAAAAGCGGCTTCTTCGCTTCTCCCTTCGCCATGCGTTCGCTTTGCTCCTTGGTCTTGTTCACCACCAGGTCGCCGAGAAGCTGGAAGCTGATGTCGTCGTGCACACCCCAGTAGAGCTCGCGATGCTCCTTGCCGAACCACTGGTCGTGCGTGATACCCAGGTCGCTCTCCGCCAACTTGATCATCTCGTCCCGCCCCCACACGGTATCGAAGCCGTGGGAAGGAAGGAACGTGTCCCAGTCGTCGTAGTCGGTCTTGCAACCTGTCGTGAAGAACGGCTCGTACCCCTTCGCCTTGAAGAACTGCGGCAGGCCGTCGAGCTTGTAGTTCTTCTTGCCTCCCGTCATACCCGAGTCCGCCACGCTATCGTACGGGACCTGCGCGAACAGCAAACTCTCGACGGAGCGGCTGGTCCTCCAGCTCGACCACATATTGGTGAACGCCACGCCTCGCTTGGCCCACTTGTCGAAGTTCGGGGTGACGGTGATGTTGCTGCCCCTGAACAAGTTGGACGGGTCCTCCTCGCCGACGAGGTAGTGCGAGTCGTGGAACCGGAACGACTCGACCACGACAAGCAGCACGTTGGGCGGATTCTCGTTCTCCACCTCAACGTCAAACGCCAGGGGGCCGTGAAAGCCCGTGGTGCGTCGGAACAGCGAGTCGTCCTGGAACAGCTCGAAGTCCTCCGTTGCCGTGTGGATGAACGTCTTCGCCGAGGCGATGCTGCCGTTCGCGATGAGCGGCAGGAACCCCTGCGCCGTGACGAACAGCGCCTGCGTGAACAGCTCGTTCAGCGTGGCGTTGAGCCCCGCGTAGGCCACGAGCGCCGAGCTGTTCTGACTCACGGCCAGCACGAGCGCGGGCAGCAGCACCAGCGCCAGCACCGGCACGACCGCTCCGACGCGGCCGCTGCAGCAGTTGACCTCGTTCTGCTGCGGTTTGACGGCCACGACGCCCGCCTCCTTCTCGTCGGCCGGCGGCTTGTCACCGCGCAGCGTGGAGCCCAGAAACTCCACGGTCTCCCCCACGCCGTCCTCGAGACTCTTGTCCTTCTCCTCGTTGAGCTTCCGGTGCACGCAGCGCTCGACAGCGGCCACCACGGCAGCCGTGGGGCTCCAGCGGGTGAGATCGGCCCAGTCGTTGGCCGCCCGCAGCGCCGCGAAGAGCATGGCCGTGGCCGCCGCCAGCGTGGCGCTCACGTAGGCCTGGTGGACCTCGGCGCGCGAGATCTCGGCGGCGCCGGCGCTGCTGGACTCGTGGATGGCCATCTTGACCAGGTCGAAGTGGAAGCGCATGTCTCGGATGCGCACGAGCAGCAGGTCGGCCACGAAGGGCACGGCCATGAGCGTGAAGAGTGTCAGAGACGCCAGGAACCGCACGAGGGCGGAGACACGCTGCTGTCGGCGCTGACGCAGGTCAACGGGCTTCTGGACGCCCTCGACGTCAACGTCGACAGCGTCACCGTCATTGCCACCGTCACGAGCTCCGCTGAGGCGTTGGCGACGCTGCAGCAGCCAGCGGTCGACGACCCACAGCGCCGCGCAGAGGTACGTGGCGCAGACCAAGTCCTGCATTGCGCCGAGCAGCATTGCGCCGAGCTCCACGTCCAGCGTGCAGTCGCTGGGCGTGCCGTACATGGTGATGAGGCTCGTCAGTGTGGACGCGCGGTAGAGCGAGAAGAAGAGCAGGACGACCAAGTAGACCAAGGCCCAGCCGCGCCACGGCCGACGAGGTCGTGTTCGTGTGCGTGTAGCCATGTTGTTGTTCATCCTTGGGACGCGCAAATTCGAGACTGACTGGGCTGGTGGATTTGCTGTTCGGGATCACTTGGCGTTTGCATGCGATGGCGACGACACGTCCAGCTGTCGCGTCGAAGGGTGCAAACGGGCCGCGGTCAAAGTGTCGTAAACGTTGATGGCGGATGGCGCGTGGGTCATGAGACGGTGGCGGTCCCCTCCTCTGCCACTGGCGGAAGGCAGCGAGTTGCGGCGAGGCCTGCATTTGGATGAGAATGACCGACGTGGTTCTCCTCCGGCAGCGCGAGACCAAGCAGGCCTTTCAGCTTGACATGCAGTTAATTTTAATCAGCGCCTACAGTTAAACGCCTTAGGGCCGGCTGGTCATAGATATTGCGAGCGTTGATCACAGCAGCCACGTGGTGGCCAACCCTCTGAACCGGGAAATGCTCAGCTGAGGGCATAAGAGCATGCTGCGCTGCATGCACAGCTGATAGTACGCATTCGCTTCAGCGTGATTATTGGACGCGGATCCCTGATTTTCGCCTGTGTACCGGATTCCCGGGAAACCAGGGCGTTATGGAGTTCTGGATTTTGAAGCGGTGCGAAAGAGCAACGTGGATGGCGACAGTGTACTACAGTGTTGTACACACACGAAGGTGTGACCTCCGACTCGTGGGCGCGGGCGCTGTGCTGGACCAATTGGAGGATTATGAGCCGAGGCATCATGCCAGCTTTGACTCATTGAGACAGGAGTGTCTCCTGCAAAACACTTCGGGTACATTATCGCAAGGGTTCACCCGCTGTGGCTACACCATTGCACTCAACTCTTCTCTACGACTCAGGTTTTCCACTGTGTAGCGCAGAGTTGCTCACGCATGAGAGGCCCAACATGTCCAGAGCGGCGTGGTGATCACAGTGCGCTGATGTGAACACCCATTGTACCCCGTCGTGGTGATCACAGTGCGCTGATGTGAACACCCATTGTACCCCGTCGTGAGAAGTCTGGACAAGGAACTTCGTGCGTTTCCCGCTCGTCAATCGATCCGAGTCTCGCTTGCTCTCAGAGCAGTGCTCTGGCAGAAACTCTGCGGGGTCAGCGCTGAGTGAGCCACTGATTCAGTGGCTCACCTGTTCAGTGGCAGTTTCACCTAGCGTCCACCAGGCGTAATCGCGTCGTCGCGTCGTCAACCAATTGTAATACTATTTTTTAGTACATGATAGTAATATGCACACAGTAAATATCTGTTGTATTTAGATAGAAGTAACACATACTTTGGGGTGTTACTATATTCGCTTATTTGTTTTGCACCTATACAGCAGTGGCTAACTCGATGAACTAATGTCCAAACAAGTTCTAGCAACATGCGAACTAAGCTGAGTTTCCAGGTCGTTTCAAGAACCATTGAGTTTGGCACAGGAGAGCTTATTATTTAGAAGTAGAGTATGTTTGTGGAGTCGATTAGAAATAGCTAATCTGTAACTACTAATAGTAGCTAACCTTAGGGGTAGTATTTTGACGAATCGTCTACAACGGATAGTAACTCATAATTTCCTATCAAACAGTCATGCTACTATCGTAGAACATGTTACCAACCGCAAGTCATGCTCAGAGCTGCCACAAGCCAGGTTCGTGGCTTAAATCTCAAGCATGCATGAGTCTAGCAGGTCTAGTCATAGCGAAACAACTTTGGTCGGACGCGGCGTTGCTACCACCTCGCTATGAATACGTGCAGCCTCTGAAATCTCGAGATCTGCAATACGCTTGAGGTTCATGCCAAAGATCCACAGTCACGAGATCTACCGGGGGCAGACTACACACCAACAAAAGGAGCCTTTCAACGTGCATGACCAGCAGCTCCTGGACCAATCGGAAGTTACTGTACCACTGAACAATGCACGTTTGACTGGATGGCAAGGTGGGAGTTCGTAGTGGCAGGGTTGACCAGGATGATCAATTGATGCCGGGTGACGGTCTCAGGTCCACCAGGTACGATCTGGATAGCACACACAGGACACAGGGCCAGTCTCGTCACCTTTGTGTCCTCCTTTGTGTCCTGGTACACTGGATCCGCCCGTTGCCGGGCCAGTTCTCGTTCAGTGGTGTGGGATGTCACCGACGCCACGCGCGGCATCGGACGCGCGCAGACTGCAGCCAGGTACTTCAAACGTTGGCATCCAACGACACGAGCGCGTACCAGAATTGTACTTCTTCGTTGGCGCTGCGTGTCTCGCGGTCAGCGTCTTCATGTACGGTTAGGCACGATGACTCTCCGCTTCAGCAGAACAACTTGCTCTTCTGCGTGTACGCGTCCAGTACGGTCGCCGTGCGAGGAATCGATCTTGGCAGCTGCATCCATGCGTCCCCCCCCCCCCGTTCGTTGGACTGCTCTTGGACACTTGCACCGCGTCACTCTACTCTGTTTAGTACGTAGCTCTGCTGTCATTGTCAAAAACAGAAACGTAAAGCACTAACGGAGCACTCGCAGCATCTTAGGGCGTAGTGATCACGGAAGGTCTGACTCACCTGAGCGTATAGCGGTCGTGATCGTCTGTCGGCAAAAGATTTGGTGTTGTTCGCGTTCAAGAGCTTCCAGTCCGCCAGCTTGATCTACGAGGAGCTCGTAGGTAGCGCCTGCACTCTTGGCATCATCAGTTTGCTCTTTAGACTGCACATGCTGAGTCGTCTAAACGACTGAAGAGAATGGAGATGCAGACCGATCTGGAGCGAACAGTAGCGAACCATTCCTTCAACATCGTGCTCAGTGACAATGAAGACGGGGTTCCAGTGATAATAGGGCCGCGGTTCGTGGCTCGACGACCTTAAGACTGCCACGCTGCGACGATTCGCACGATTCTCCTTGTGGAGATGGTATCGTTCGTCGTTGTAGCTGGTCAAATGTACCTCGCGATCTCTGGAGCCTCGGAGACACCGCTGGAGCTGTCCTGTGCCAATGGATAGCTATGCGAGACGGCGAAAACCAAATTGAATCTGCGTCACATTTTTCAGGTAAGCTGACACGGCTACAACGACGGTGTGGTGAGAATTCGTTATCCTCACCAACTCATTTTATTTTATGGTTCTTGCAGGTGCTTTGTGGTCTTGTGGATGCTCTGTACGACACTGGAGCAGGAAAATGCGCCACAGCCCCACTTTACATTTGCAAGGAATTAGCAAAGGTGAACAAATTGAATTTAATGGTGCTAACAATGTTGTGGGTACACGGTGAATTTCAATTTGCTCAGCATTCAGGTGATAGGAGACTTCTTTTTTTTTATCCCATCGATTCATGTAGTACGTGAATCGGAGTTTAGCCATGCTAGCCACTCATCTTGCGCCTCGGTCGTGAGACTTGGAAATAAGTCGTCTCGCATATCGTGATCCGTGCGACAATTGTAAAGTAGAACGTCACTCGAGTGGCGATCGTAGCGTAGGCGTTGGTTCCCTCTGACCAACGACATCTTCATAGTCGGGTTGTTGCTAAACTTGACGCGTTCGCCAAAAGCAACGTTCCGCTTTAGCGATCGTCCGACCCCGTCCTGCAAAAAACCCTCGTCAGGAACACCGGTGATGTCAGCTAAAGTATTTAAGATGTCGTACTGCTCAGCAGCATCTTCTAGCCGCAACCCAGCATATTTCCCCAGTCTTCCCTCGGCAACGAGAGCTCCAGCGACTCGAGTTGCAGACAAATCCCTAGCTTCAGGCTTATCATATCCGAGTTCAGGTGCTTGACCGTGGTCACCACAGATGATAATGATACTGTCATTAAGGATTCTTTCACTGTCCATTCGGTCCATAAACATGCCCAGCTCCATGTCGGTAAAGTAGCGCATTTCCAGGTAGTTTTTGATGAGCTCTGTGTATTAATACTCGTTGCCTTCGTAGAGCTGGGAGAAATCGGGTTTCTCTGAATCAGCGTACCATTTGGGACGTTCTTGGAACGGAATATGGCTCGAGATTGTGTAGTGTGTCAGAAACAACGGCGTTTTATCCTTGCCTTGGGCAATTCGGGTGCCCTGCTCCTTCGTTTTATTGACAAGAAGATCTCCAAGAAGTTGAAAACTAAGGTCATCGTGCACGCCCCCGTAAAGACCTCGCTGCTTCTCCCCGTACCAGTCATCTGGAGATATATTCAAGTCGCTCTCTGCAAGCTTCATCATCTCATCACGGCTCCACACCGTATCAAATCCATGGGTTTGGAGAAAGGAATTCCAATCATCGTACTCTTTTCGAAGATGACTCGCTCTACCGACGAACAAAAGGCTTCCAAGGAGACCTCGCCTTCGACGTCACTGTCAGTGACGATAACCCTCCAAACGTCTTGCTTATTGTGGTCAAGTCTTTCAGGTTTCACGATCCTCGTTATCTTGTCGGGGAACTCTGTGGTTGAGTGGATGCAAGCCTCGACCCACGGAGTTTATCCATTCGTGTCAACGGGTACAAACTTTGAGGGGTATCACCTAACACATGAGCAAAAAGCTCGTTTAGCGTGCGGCGTACGCTACTGACAACGGGCTCGCGCTGCTCACCGCAACCACGATGACCGGCAAGATGATGATAACAAGTAGAAATACAGATATCTCATGCCACACACGTAGACGAGTTCGTTTGACTTGAGGTGTCTCCCAGGAGGTCGGCGTATTCGCGTCTGCAACCACGAGGTCGCAAAAACTTAGGTTCCTGGGGCTGTTCGAGCCAGAATTTCTGCTCGTACTGTCAAGTTCCAGCATAACCTCATCAATCTCATCGTTACCGCATCGCCATCTGAGCTAGCTTTGGTCGACATGGCTCGAACTCGTTTATTGCTTTTCTGAAAGCGTGATCGTGATGTAACGACAGTAGTAATAGCGTGAGCTGGGTTCCACTGTGTGAGCTTGGCCCATGGTGCACATGTGCGGATCGCAGCGAATGCAATGCCTACAATACTCGTGAAAACCACCATGACGTAGAGTTGCTTCATCTCATCACTTGTCATCGCACCTACAGCACTATTTTTCTCGTTCGAAGCCAGCAACTGGAACGTAAAGCGCACTACTCGTAGACGCACGAGCAATAAATCGGCGACAAAAGGGCCCACAGTAAATACGCAAGATATCCACGCCAGTAGGAAAACAAAAAGTAGAGACGCAATCTGTTTGAGTTTTGTTGTATTCGTCGGATCCGCTGCGTCAACGTCCAAGGCGTAACTTTGCTGCACGGCATCAACGAGCCACAGCGCGAAGGCAAGATAGATCGCACACACGAGGTCTTCCATGAAGCCGAGACTTAGTACTGCGATCTTCACGCCAAACGTGTGATCCTCTTCTTTTCCGTACATCGCAATGAGAGCCGAAAGCGCCACACTCCGATAAATGAAGTAGAAGAGGAGCACGACGGCGTAGACAAACACCCACCCGATCCATGGTCGCGTCCACAAACAACGATATCTCAATCGACCGCAATAGCGCTGGCGCCGCGGGGTATCGACCACCGGCAAGGATCGAGAACCACCACTTCGGTCGTCATCGCGAGCGCTTTGTTTAGTCGGGCGGAGATTAATTAATGGATCGCGTGTCCCAATGACCCCACAGCAGCAGCCACCGATGCATGTTCCGACCCACCACGTTGGGTCGATGAAATACTTTCCGGCCATTAAGGCGTCTTCAAGCATTAACAAGCGCGCGGACAGTCTAATTGGGCGGTGGCACTTGGAGCTGACCAGCAGCATTTGTGCCGCCAAATTCAGGCAAGTCGGGTCACCACGAGCTCCAATCCTGTCGACGACTGCAGCGTGCGTGTCAAAGTGGCGGGCACAGCCAGCAAGTCAAAGTTCTCGCTGAAGAAAAGTTTTTTTTTTCTCTCGATTCGGCTGAAAACTTCAATGCTTCTCGTTGCCAGACCGCTCTTCAAAAAAAAAAAAAACGGTAAAAGCTGAACGACGCGCAGGGGTTTCTCCCAGATTAGTTACCTAGACCATTTAGTCTCTGCAACTTCAACCGCCCCGCACTTTTGACGCGTTTCTACGGACAGCAAAAAATTAAAACAACTAAAACGAAAGACGGTTCTCGTCGACAGTAACGCCTGCGACTAGACGCTGTTAGCTGGATGCCATGCAGCATGTCGGGCGTAGCGCCTTCGAGCGCAACGCGACGAAGTTAACCCTTGATGGCAGTCAGATGTGACCAGAAAGTAGGCGACTTGGTCTCCTGCGTCGCCTCGGAAAGTCCGGGCGCCTTCCTCAGGACCTGGTCCGAGGCACGGAGTGACTCACCACTACTCGATTCGATTCCAGGCCCACTATGGACACATCACAAACTGAGATGGCCGAGCTCGAGCAGGCGAATCCCTTAGCGGAGACCGTCAAGCCCGCCCGATCCGGGGGATCTCGACCTTTCGGGGCCATGCTCAATGGCGTGCAGCACGCGGCGCTGTGGCGGCGGCCGTGGCTCGGCTGGGTCTTCGTCTACGCCGTGCCGCTACTCTCCTTCTTCGTGTACCGGTGCATCGGGCTCAAGCCGCTGATCCTCATGTACGGCTCCAATGCGGACTGCACGTCCGGCGTGGAGGCCGCCGCGTTGGCGCTGGGCTTCCTGGAAGACTTGGTCTGCGCCACGTACCTCGCGTGTGCGTTGTGGGTCTTCGACAGCTTCAAGCGGGTGGTCGGTGACCGCCTTGGGTGTGGTGGTGACGGCTTCGTGGACATGTCGGAGAAGCGCAAGCGGCTGGCGCTGCGAATCTGCAACGGTATCTCGACGTTCCTGGTGTCGTGGCTGCTGTTCGTCGCCATGATGGCGCCGTTTGTGGCCGACCTGCTCATCGTGCGGCTGCGGGACATGCGCTTCACGTTCGAGTTGGTGGCCATGGCCATCCACGAGAGCAGCAACGCCAGTGCTGCTGCCATCTCGCAATCGGAGATCGACGAGGCGTACGTGAATGTGGCGGGGCTGGTGGTGGTGGCCACGCTGTTCGCCATCGTGCGGGCGTGGGCCGACTGGGCCGATCTGTCCCGCTGGAACCCGGCGTTCGCGCTGGCAGACGTTGTAGCTGCTCGCGTTGCTGCGGGGAAGGAGCTGAAGGGTGATCTGCTTAAGACCCCGCACGACAAGGTGAAGGAGAACTCGGAGGAAGCGAGTCTCGAGGCGGGGGACCCCACGTCGTACATGGTCACGACGTCGCCGAACAACGTGAGCTATAGTGATGCAACCACGGACAAGTCCGCAGCTTCCGCGACGTCGGCGATCTCACGCGTGACGGTTCTCCGCCTGTGTGTGTTGCTCGCCATGCTGGTGCTCGGCCTCATTGTGCTGCCGGTCATCGTCCTCGCTGCCAGTCGCGCGTGCTCGTCTCTCGTGGCGTACTCGGGGCTTAACGCGACGCTGAACGAGCTCTTCATTCGCGGCTTTGACGTGACAGCCCAGGGCTTCACGCCATCCGTTGCAGACGGCAGCATCGATCACGCTAGGACGTACGTCCACTCGGCCACGGAGAAGTACACGCTCTTTAAAGACGACTCGCTCTACCGACGGACTCTGGGGTTCCAGGGAGATCTCGCCTTCGACGTGAATGTCACCGAGGAGAACCCGCCCAACGTCCTGCTCCTTGTGATCGAGTCCTTCAGGTTCCACGACTCGCACTATCTCGTCGGAGAAGAAGACCCGTCGAATCTCTTCAAGAGAACCAACATCACCGTCACGCCCAACTTCGACCGATGGGCGAAACGAGGCGTGGCGTTCAAGAATATGTGGTCAAGTTGGCGTACGAGTCGATCGGTGGAGAGCTTGCTATTCGCACAGCTCCCTTACGACAGTGTGGCCGACTCGGGCATGACTGGAGGCAAGAAAGACGTCGAGCTCGCCGGCCTGCCGCAGCTCTTCAAGGCAAAGGGCTACGAGCCATTCTTCACTACGGGCTGCAAGACCGACTACGACGACTGGAACAAATTTCTGCCCTCTCATGGCTTCGACACCGTCTGGAGTCGAGATGAGATGATGCAGCTAGCTGAGGGATATCTCAACATCTCGTCGGACGACTGGTATGGAGACGCTCATCGTGCTCTTGGTTGGGGCGTACACGACGACTTGAGTTTTGAAATCCTTGGCGACTTGCTCATCAACAAGACCAAGGAGCAGAGCGAGCGCGTGGCTCAAGGCGAGGCCAAGAAGCCGTTGTTCATCAACCACTACACTATCTCCAGCCACACGCCGTTCAGAGATCGACCCAAGTGGTATGCGGAAACCAAGAAGCCCAATTTCTCGGCACTATATGAGGGACTAGAGTATGCAGATGACGTCCAGGCGTACCTCGAGATGCGGTACTTCACCGACATGCAGCTCGGGAAGTTTTTGGACCGCATGTCCGACGAGGGGATCCTCAACGACACCATTGTCGTCGTTGTTGGTGACCACGGCCAAGCCCCAGAGGACGGTCTGGATGTTCCCGAGGCGAGAGAAATTTCGGCAACGCGTGTTGCAGGAACAATTATTGCTGAGGGCCGGCTGGGAGACTATGCGGGGCTCATGATCGATGATGCTGTGGAGCAGTACGACATGTTGAACACGCTGGCAGACATCACCGGCGTTCCTGAGGATGGTTTTTTGCAAGATGGCATTGGGCGCTCGCTTAAGCGCAACATCACGTTTGGTGAGCGTATCGTGTACAGCAACAACCCGAGCCGGAAGATGTCGGTGGTTCGCGGCCACGAGCGACTGCGATATGATCGCTACTCAAGTTCCGTGCTGCTGCACAATGCAGACACCGACCACGAAATGAAGACGGACCAATTTCCAGCCCTCAGCGCGAGGGACAAGGCGAACTGGAGGACCTACCGCGACAACGGACGCCGTATCAATGCCTACTATACGAAGCGCTGGGACAAGAAGTGCTTGCTTGCTGCCGAGTGCTAAGGGGTGCTAGAAGTCCTGTGTTTATGTGTTTTTTTGCTTACTCAAATGTCGTAGATCGGGTCTCTATTGAATGGGAGGAGGCTGTAGGTTCTTCATAGCTACTCATAATATGAGCAACCGCTTTTTCAACTGATATTCCTTTTACAGGTGAAGTCTATCCATGCACGATGGGATCAAGCTGCGTGAGTGATACCATGAGTGATACCATGCGACGGCGACAGCCTCTGCGATTTGGGTGAAACCCCTGATTTCATGGTTAAGCGATCGCCTCGGAACTTTGTATGCTCAAAACATGAAACTGCAGGTACTTTAGAGCTTCATGCGAAGGCGGAGGTGCTGCTAGCTGCAGTGCCAGAGGGACCTGCGAAACTCCACGAGTTGACCTGAACCCAACGCCACGGGGGGGGGGGTTATTCGCTGCGTTTTTCTGCTCTCGGTTGATCAACCACCAGCACCCCGGTGACCCCTGCACTCCCAAAACTACTGGCCCCCGTACACCGCCTGCGGTTTACACCGTCTCGACGTGCAGTCTCTCGATCGCGATGGTCCGCCAGGACTCCGTCGACAAGGGGCAGCAAGGGGTTCGCTACGGCTTTCCGACCGCAGTGTCCGGGGATGCAGCCGAAGACCACCCGTCCAAGGATCAAGATGGGCCCAAGTCCCCCGCTATCTTGCGGTGGCTCAAACCGGAAGTCCTGATGCAGACGGTTGGTAAATGGGGGTATCCGTGGACGGGGTGGGCCTTTGTCTATGGTCTGGTGCTCCTGGTCTTCTTCATCTACCGGTGCACGGCTCTTAAAGATCTGTTCGCCATGTACGCCAGCGTCAAGGATGGAACTCCGGGTGTCGTGCTCGGAGCTTTGACTCTCGGGCTGTTGGAAGATTTCGTGTGTGCGACGTACTTCGCCTGCGCTCTTTGGGCGTTTGACACCGCCAAGGCCGCTACCATGATGTGTCTCCCCCAACTTGCGCGCCTTTGGATCTCCCAGCTTGTCTGCAAACTCGTGACTTTCTTGGCGTCGTGGCTGCTCTTCTTGGCCATGACGATCCCCTTCGTGGCCGATGTGATCATCGTGCGTCTGCGAGACATGCGCTTCACGTTCGACATCGTGACGATGGCAATCGACGAGAAGGACAACGCCACCGCATTTGAGGTATCGAACGGGGAAATCGCTGAAGCAGTTCTCAACGCCGTAGCGCTGGTCGTTGTGGCTACGGGCTTCGCCGTTGTGCGCACCTGGGCTCCCTGGGCCGATCTCTCGAGCTGGAATCCTACTCAGATGGTGCTGCTTTTCGTGGACTCCCAAGCACGTTATTCTCTCTGCTCTGGGAGATCAACTCGCGTCAAACACAAGCATAGGCCCAGTGCCAAGGTGAACCAGGACGATTCGGAAGACAGCCAGGACTCCAGCAGCCCGACGGAGGATTCAGAGCTGGACCCAAGCAACATACTGTCGAGTCGTGCGAAGACCAATAAAATCCGAGGCGGAGACGACGAAGACGAGCATCGTAACGCTGCGAAGACAGCGCAGTACGTGAAGCTCGAGATACGCGAAGGTGCCGACAGTCCTGAACTGAGGAAGCTCAAGGCCGTTGATGAAGACGACGACGACAATTCAATGGATTCCAACCCAATGGATCAGTACCGTCAGTACCTAAAGCGCGGCATTATCACCCTTGTCGGTTTAGTGCTGTTCCCGGTTGTCGTGGTGGCCATCAGTAGAGGGAGCACACCTCTCGTCGCCTACTCGGCCTTGAACACGACACTCAACGAGCTGTTCAAGCACGCGTTGCAGCCTCATGTGCGTCAGATCACGCCTTCAGCTAAGGATACCAGTCTTCCTTGGGTCGAAGTTTTCATCGACTACAAGACGGAGGAGCACGAGCTGTTCGGAAACGACACACTCTACCGACGAACTACCGGCTTTAAGGGCGATCTCGCCTTTGACGTCGACGTCACCGGGGAAAACCCTCCCAACGTTCTGGTTATCGTGGTCGAGGCTTTCAGATTCCACGACTCGCACTACCTCGTCGGGGAGAAAGACCCATCCAACCTGTTCAAGGGCAGCAACATCACGATCACGCCCAACTTCGACAAGTGGGCGAAGCGAGGCATTGCGCTGCGCAATTTCTGGTCGAGTTGGCGAACGAGTCGATCCGTGGAGAGCATTCAGTTCGCCCAGCTTCCCTACGATAGCGTGACGAAGTCCGGTATGAGTGGAGGAAGACGCGAAACCAAGCTCGCTGGTTTGCCGCAGCTCTTCACCGCAAAGGGCTACGAGACTTTCTTCACCACGGGCTGCCTTACCGGCTACGATCAATGGGATACTTTTCTCCCGTCACACGGGTTCGACACTGTCTGGAGTCGTGACGAGATGAAGGTGATCGCTGAAAACGATTTGGGCATCAAGCACGAAGACTGGGACGGCGCGGAGCACCGGGCTCTCAATTGGGGGGTGCACGACGACTTGAGTTTCCAGATCCTCGGCGATCTAATGGTCAACAAGACCAAGGAACAGGCTGACCGCGTGGCACGCGGTGAACCCAAGAAGCCGCTGTACCTCAACCACTACACCATCTCTAGTCACGTGGACTACAAGCAGCGTCCGAAATGGTACGACGAATCCGAAAAGCCAGACTTTTCTGTCATGTATGAGGGCGAGGAGTTCGCAGACAACATCAAGAACTACCTCGAAATGCGCTACTTTGCCGACGTGGAAATGGGCAAGTTCCTCGACCGCATGGCCAAGGAAGGCATTCTCAATGACACTATCATCGTCATCTCGGGGGATCACGGACAGGGTCCCGAATTCGGCAACGATGTTCCTGAAGACCGCGACGTCTCGGCGACCAGAGTAGCGGGTGCGATCATCGCTGAAGGACGACTGGGGAATGCCTCGGGCATGGTGATCGACGATGCCACGGAGCAGTACGATATCCTCAACACGCTAGCAGATATCACTGGAGTGCCTGAAGGTGGCTTCGAGCAAGACGGCGTGGGTCGATCTCTCAAGAGGAAGATGCAGTTTGGTGAGAGAACGGTCTACAGCAACAACCCGACACGGAAGATGTCGGTGGTGCGGGGCCACCTCCGTCTTCGCTACGACAAAGTTACGAATTCAATGCTACTTCATGACGCAGACACGGACCACGACATGAAGAACGACCTGCTGCCAGACTTGACCTCTGACGAGCGGGAAGAGTGGGTCGCGTGGCGCGATGCTGGTCGCCGCATCAATTCGTACTACACGAAGCGCTGGGAAGGGAGCTGCCTGCTTGAGGCCGAGTGTTAGGTAGGAAGAACTTCAGTAGTCTTAGATAACGCAAAATACATAATTCAAAGCTTTAGCTCTGGAAGTTGCAATCGCAAATGTAAGGTCGCATGGAATTAGCTGGTCCGTGAAATGGTGTCGACGCTGGCGTTGCTGCGACCAAGTAACAGCGGTTACCCGTCTAGGGGGGAGAGTCAGACTGCAACCTGCCACTTCCTGCAGTGCAGCCCGACGTACAACCCCGAAGGCCATGACAAGGGTTGTGCGCGATGTGCCCCCGCTAGAGCCTTCCGCGTCTGAGACGAATGCTTCGAATCGGCGGTGCTCCCCTTCCAAACCAAACGCGTCCCCACTTCTTCTACCACGTCGTGTTGAAGACGACACGTCTATCCATAAGCCCACGATTGCGCTGCTGCAATCTGGGAAGCTGCCGCAATGAACATGCGACTACGCTTTTCGAGTCTGAAGGAGCTAAACCTTCGTCAATGCATGAGCAAGGGCTCGCCCCAGCCCAGCCAAACCAACACCGAATCACAGCAAGCACTTCCTCCGGCCGAGGCTGCAGAGACGAGCGGTAGGTTCCACCAACGGGATACCAATGGCGTCGGCTACGCGTACGCGATCGTTAGCTCGCGCCGCGGTGCCAAGTGAATGCGACGGCACTCGCGAAACAGCGAAAACTGTTCCCACATTCTATTCGCGCCGTCGTCGTGCTCTCGATTCGCTTCGAGCTTCCACGGCACCAGGACGACACCGACAACGACCTATTTGCCAATCGCCAGCTTGGCGCCAAGGTGAACGACCTGACCTACCTTTGTCTCCGCTTCGAGAACGAACAGCAATTGCCGCCCATCCATCTATCCATCTACAAGTAGTGATGACATCCAAGAGCCCCGATATGCAGGGGCGAGCAAGTAGTATGCTGCAGTGCTTGACCGGGCTTAGCAGTCGCCCTTGGCTGGGGTGGGCGTTCGTGTACGCGTTCGTGCTGTTCCTCTTCTCCGTCTACCGGTGCACGACGCTCAAGCCGCTGGTGCTCATGTACGCGAGCGCCAAGGACTACACGACCGGGATGGTGCTGAAGGCCTTGGGGCTGGGCGTCCTGGAAGACCTGGTCTGCGCGACGTACTTCGCCTGCGCGTTGTGGGCCTTCGACAGTCTCAAGTGGTTCGTGGCCAAGTGTACCGGTCGCGACAGCGATCAGGACAGCCGTCTTGCTAGTAAATTCGCCACGTTCACGGCCTCCTGGCTGCTGTTTGTCGCCATGGTGGCGCCGTTCGTCGCCGACCTGGTGCTGGTGCGGCTCCGCAGCATGCGCTTCACCTTCGACCTGGTCGCCATGGCCATCAACGAACGGGACCACGCCAAGGCCGTGGCCGTGTCCAGTTCCGAGATCAGCGAGGCCATGCTCAGCGTGACCGAGTTCCTCATTGTCGCCACGTTCTTCGCCATCGTGCGGACGTGGGCGGCGTGGGCCGATCTGTCGGCGTGGAACCCGACGCACCTGCTGCTTTCGTCCGAGGACTCGCTGCTGTACGTGGCGCTGAGTGTAAATGAGACCAAGAACGGATCCAAGCCGCTGTCGCCGAGAAGTCGAAGCCCCAAGCGGAAGGGAGACTGTCAACAGTCCTTCAAGCAGGGCCTCGTGGCGCTAGCGGGCCTCGTGCTCTTCCCGGTCGTGGTGGTGGCCATCAGCTGCGCCAGCAAGCCGCTGGTGGCGTATTCGGCGTTGAACACGACGCTGAACGAGCTCTTCGCGCACGGGTTAGAGCCGACGCTGGACGTGCAAGTCACAGCTCCTACGATCGTCGAGACGGTGATGGAGAGTGTCGAGGGCGCGGCTGTAAGCAGCTCGGGGGACAGCTCGGAGCAGGAGGGCCTCAACACGGCAGAAACCCACGAAAGCTCGCTGAAGAATTCGAACACGAACTCACGCGCGAGTGGACAAGAATCCACCAGCAACAATGGAGATGGAGCTTCGCAGCAGAGCGGACGAAACGAGACAACGCCTATCAAAGCACAGAGGTACATTTCTTCACCAGTTTCCACACCAGCAGCACCCACACCGGCACCTACGCCGGCAGTCAAGAAGGTCACTTTGCCCTGGGTCGAGACGTTCATCGACTACAAGACGGAGGAGCACACGCTACTTGGAGAGGACACACTTCACCGACGCACCACTGGCTTCAAGGGTGATCTCGCGTTCGATGTCAAGGTGAACCCCAAGAACCCGCCCAATGTTTTGGTCATCGTGGTGGAGGCGTTCCGGTACCATGATTCGCACTACCTCGTCGGGGAGAAAGACCCATCGAATCTGTTCAAGGGCAGCAACATTACGATCACGCCCAACTTCGACAAGTGGGCGAAGCGGAACATCGCACTCCGGAACTTCTGGTCGAGTTGGCGAACGAGTCGATCCGTGGAGAGCTTGATGTTCGCTCAGCTCCCGTACGATAGCGTGACCAAGTCCGGTATGACCGGAGGCCAACAGAGAACCAAGCTTGCTGGTTTGCCGCAGCTTTACTCTGCCAAAGGCTACGAGACGTTCTTCACGACTGGGTGTTTAACGGACTACGACGGCTGGGATTCCTTCCTGCCTACGCACGGATTCGACACTGTTTGGAGTCGCAACGAGATGATGAGAATCGCAGAGAACGAAATGGGCATTAGACCTGATCAATGGCGCGGTGAGGACCACCGCGGCCTCGACTGGGGAGTGCACGACGACTTGAGTTTCCAGATTCTCGGCGACTTGATGGTGAAGAAAGCCAAGGAGCAAGCCGAACGAGTGGCCAGAGGAGAACCGAAGAAGCCTCTCTTTCTCAATCATTACACCATCTCGAGTCACGTCGACTTCAAACAGCGTCCGAAATGGTACGATGAAGCCGAGAAACCAGATTTCTCGGCACTCTACAACGGCGAGGAGTTCGCAGACAACATCAAGAACTACCTCGAAATGCGCTACTTCGCCGATATGGAAATGGGCAAGTTCCTCGACCGCATGGCCAAAGAGGGGATCTTGAACGACACCATCATCGTCATCTCGGGAGATCACGGACAGGGTCCCGAATTCGGCAACGACGTCCCTGAAGACCGCGACGTCTCGGCGACCAGAGTAGCGGGTGCGATCATCGCTGAAGGACGACTGGGGAATGCCTCGGGCATGGTGATCGACGATGCCACGGAGCAGTACGATATCCTCAACACGCTAGCAGATATCACTGGAGTGCCTGAAGGTGGCTTCGAGCAAGACGGCGTGGGTCGATCTCTCAAGAGGAAGATGCAGTTTGGTGAGAGAACGGTCTACAGCAACAACCCGACACGGAAGATGTCGGTGGTGCGGGGCCACCTCCGTCTTCGCTACGAGCGAATGACCGACTACGTTTTGCTGCACAACGCTGACACGGACCACGATATGAAGAATGATCTACTCCCAGGACTATCAGATGCGGAGCGCTTGGAGTGGGTGAGCTGGCGTGACAAGGGGCGATTGATCAACTCGTACTACACCAAGCACTGGGAAAAGAGGTGCCTGCTTGATGCCGACTGCTAACACCTCGGCTACAGGATTCGTCGCAAAGCTAAGAATCTGCAAGATCTCATTCGTTGGTATTCGTTTACTTCACGTGGAATTATCTGTGGCCTTCGTCTAAATACTGTAGTCGTCGTTCTCGTGCATTTTATCGTTCAGTCGGGTGCTGGAATACTATTATCAGCTTCGTTTTTGTGCCGTGGCTATTACTGGTAATAGTTGACGGTTTCGAGGGTGCAGCCAGCGATATGCCCACGGCACGAGATACTATCCGATAAACAGCCCGACGAGCGAGAAGCCAAGCATTCCTCAGGAGTTCACTGACCCGATCTCGAAGTCCAAGCGTATTGAAGCGCAGGCAATTTCGCCTGCGATCGGGCCATGCGAGCTCAGTCAGTCATGACGGCGCGTTCGGCTTGAGCGTTAGCCTTGAATGAACTGTTTGCTGCCCAACACTTTTTATCCGTGGAGGTGCGAGCGATCCCATTGGGTTCGTGCTAGGCGAACACGACGCTATGTTCAGTACCAACCTGTGTCCTCGGGACCAACGTTCGCCAGCATGGCAATAGGCGTCGCTCGGTCAAGCGCAGCGTCAGGTTCCGTATCCAAGCGGTGTTCAGTACAATCCGAATCGCAAAATGGAGCTCACACCCTGCCATCAGCGGCAAGTTATGACTGTCACCAAGATAACGATATGACGACGGATTTGTTTAAACTACCCCCCAAAGAGCAAAAGGAGTGGTGAGTCTAGTGTGAGTAGAGACTTTTCTAGTGGAGACTTTTCGAAGCCCCGTTTGAGTTTACTCGAGTCTCGAACGCTGGGGTGCAATAAAACGTGGCTAGTGCCTGCTAACTTACTAAAAAAACTGTCGAGTGCTCAACCATAAAAAACAAATGAGAATACCTTCGTGGGTTTGAATGGAATGTTCTGGTACGTAGAGGATTCCCATGCTGTCGCCTGTGTTCTCAGGGTTGAAGGCGAACGACATCTGTACATGTCATCGCTCCCTCTTGAGACGAGCAGCCATTTGTGCTCCCATTGGCCGAGGTCACCTCGAGCTGACGGACCCCACCGATTCCGAATCGGTGATTCGTCGTCAAATTGACGTATCTGGGCCGTTATCGCTGGGTCCGAGTTTTTGCAGTTGCAAGTTACAACTTGTAACTCCACGCCGTGGGATGCACGGTGGGGCCCGCCCCGTGGGTGCAAGTTTTGGTGCGTCAGTGGTGTCCGGCTCCACGCCGCGATGGCGAACTGCCTGCGAGTTTACTCGCGATTATGGTGCTTGTACAGTGCTGGGCGGCTTCAGAGCGAGTGCCTGATGGGTTACCCCTGCAAAAACGAGCACAATGATGACTTTGGGCCAAGGCATCAACTTCAAATCTGCTGTTCGAAGCATTTGCTGTCCGCAGCAGCTGCGACGCCATAGATTTGTCCGAACAGCAGGTCGTCGCGTCGTGGAAAATATGGCACAGAATACGCGATGGCCGCCAGACGCGAGTGTCCGGCGGGCAGCGTCCGTAAGCTCAACTTGGCAGCGTCCGTAGTGTCTGCCCAGAAAAGGTATGGGGCGCGACAACCTGGCTCAAAAATCACACGAGCTGCCTCACCATCAGGGGATAGAGATTTTTTTTTGCGCTGGGGGCTCCGCCTGTCCGCAAACTGTGGCGATGGCACGACTGAGAGCACAGTGCCGCTCACTTCCCGATCGTCAGCATCGGCAGCACAACGGGCGTCCGTACCTGACTGAGTGTCCCCACCGAGCTCTTTCGCAGCTGTAGTCTAGCCATTACTAGGTCCAAGTCGCAACGGTGAACCATGGTGCCTCTTGAAAACGAAGACCCCGAAGTCGAGCCGAAGCCCATTCGCGCCTCGGTCTCTCATGACGCCACGCCGGAAAAGTCTCAGCCCCAAGACGACGACGGACCGGAAGACCTCCCGACGTTCACGGAATGGGTGGTGATCAAGGTCAAACAGACCTCCATCGCCAAGAAACTCGCCCGCGAGGACTGTCCCTACCGCGGATGGGCGTTCGTCTACGGGTTCACGCTCGCGCTCTTCTTCGTGTACCGGTGCAACACCCTCGGTGCTTTGATCACCATGTACGGCAGCGAGGACGACAACACCGTCGGGGTGGTGCTGGGGGCGTTGGCACTCGGGTTCTTGGAGGATTTCGTCTGCGTCACGTACTTCGCCTGCATTCTGTACATGCTCGACTGCTTCAAGCGCGTGCTCACGTGCTGCGGCCAGGGGATGTTGGCTCGGATCGTGGGCAACGTCACCACCTTCTCGGTGTCGTGGCTGCTGTTCGTGCTCGTGGTGACGCCCGTCATCGCCGACGGCCTCATCGTTCGTCTCCGTGACATGCGCTTCACCTTCGACATCGTGGTCATGGCCATCGACGAGAAGGACAACGCCAGCTCCTTCGAAGTATCCAACAAGGAGATCACCGACGCGGTGGTGAACGTGCTGGTGCTCGTGGTCTCCGCTACCGTCTTCGCCACCGTGCGGACGCGAGCTCCGTGGGCAGATCTCTCGACGTGGAACCCGACGCATATCCCGCTGCAACGCGAGTGTCCCCACGCTTATAACCCCATGAATTTGGTGAACAAAGCCCCTAGCGGCACTGAGAAGCGTGCAGCGGGTGTGGAGCTCGCCCCGTTGGCGAAAGCTTCCAGAGAGGATTCCTCTGTCGACAACGGGTCTGGAACCCCCAAGTACGTGACGGTGGAAATTGGAGACGCCACTGAGAGCTCGGAAGCTGACACGGCCTCGCCCTCGGACGGGGAACTCGACTCGGATGTGAATCTTTCATTGTCGAAGAAGGCTGTCGTCGCTTCCAAGCCGGACAGGTGCCAGTACTTGAAGCAGGCATTTATCGCGCTCTCCGGTCTGGTGTTCCTCCCGCTTTTCGTGATCGCACTGATCAATGCCGCCTCCCCTCTCGTGGCGTACTCGGCGCTCAATACCTCGCTGAACGAGGCGCTGGGCCACGTCTTCCAACCGAACGCGGACGGTAGCTCGTCGGCCGTCGACGAGGCCAACCTGCCCTGGGTCGAGACGTACATCCACCACGCCACCGAGAAGCACGAGCTGTTCGGAAACGATACGCTTTACCGAAAGACCACAGGCTTCAAGGGTGAGCTCGCGTTCGATGTCAAGGTGAATCCCAAGAACCCGCCCAACGTCTTGCTCATTGTAGTCGAGTCCTTCCGCTTCCACGACTCGCACTACCTCGTCGGAGAGGAAGACCCGTCCAATCTGTTCAAGGGCACCAACATCACCATCACGCCCAACTTCGACAAGTGGGCCAAGCGCGGCATCGCACTGCGCAACTACTGGTCGAGTTGGCGCACGAGTCGCTCAGTGGAGAGTCTGCTCTTCGCGCAGCTTCCCTACGACCACGTGACCAAGTCCGGCATGACTGGAGGCCAGAAGAACACCAATCTTTCGGGTCTGCCGCAGCTCTTCTCGGCCAAGGGATACGAAACCTTCTTCACCACTGGCTGCAAGACGGACTATGACAGTTGGGACGCCTTCCTTCCTGCCCACGGTTTTGAGACTGTTTGGAGTCGCAATGAGTTCAAGAAGCTTGCTGAAAGTGATTTGGGCATCAAACCTGGCGACTGGAACGGTCCGGAGCACCGGGCCCTCAACTGGGGGGTGCACGACGACTTGAGCTTCCAGCTTCTGGGCGATTTATTGGTGAACAAGACCAAGGAGCAGGCCGACCGTGTGGCTCGTGGTGAGCCGAAGAAGCCCCTGTTCCTCAACCATTACACCATCTCGAGCCACGTTAACTACAAGCAGCGTCCGAAATGGTACGCCCAATCTGAGAAGCCCGACTTCTCTGCTCTGTACGAAGGCCAGAAGTTCGCGGACAACATCAAGAATTACCTCGAGATCCGTCACTTCACCGACATGGAGCTCGGCAAGTTCATGGACCGCATGTCTGCGGCTGGCATCCTCGACGACACCATTGTGGTCATCTCAGGAGACCACGGCCAAGGACCGGAGTTTGGCAACGATGTTCCGGAAGACCGCGATGTATCCGCTACCCGCGTGGCTGGCGCTATCGTCGCTGAAGGACGCCTTGGCAAGGCTGTAGGCATGGTTATGGATGACGCAACGGAACAGTACGACATCCTCAACACGCTGGCTGACATCACCGGCGTTCCGGAGGGCGGATTCGAGCAAGATGGTATTGGTCGTTCGCTCAAGCGCAAGATCAAGTTCGGCAAGCGCATTGTGTACAGCAACAATCCGACGCGTAAGATGTCCGTCGTGCGCGGACATGATCGTCTGCGCTACGACCGGGTTACTGACGTCGTGCTGCTGCACAATGCCGACACCGATCACGATATGAAACACGATCTTCTGCCGAGTCTCACTGAGGAGAAACGAAATGAGTGGCTGAATTGGCGTGACGCTGGTCGCCGAATCAACTCGTACTACACAAAGCGATGGGAGGCGAAGTGCTTCCTTGCTGCCGAGTGTAGTTAAACCCATCTAGATAGACTAGTCTAATATATCGCTGTTGCTCCAGTCTTAGGGGAACGATTTGCTGGTGTTTCCCACTTGCGAGCCAACTCGACTAGAAGAAATGGTGGCGACCAAGATGAGTGAGAATGTGCATTTTTGATTAAGCAGCACCATTCAAAGCGAGAAGGAAGTATCCTTGCCCTCAGAGTCTTGCATCCTACTAATCACCGCCGTTGCCACCTCCACCATTGGTTGTTTTTTCTTCGTAAGGCATAGATTGCCCCCCCCCCCCCCCCCCCCCCCACCCACCCACCTCGCACGCATCCTCATAGAGGTCTGTCGAAGTGGTTCTACTGCGTGGTAGTCGTCGAAATGACAGGACCGTTAAAACCTGGAGGCAAGTTTGCATCGAGGAAGCCCCAGTAAACGGTGAGTGTCAAACGCCACGGTAGATCCCGCCTCGATAGTCCTAATGGACATACGAGGGCCCTTAAAATGGCCGTTCACTACAGAATCCAAACGATACTGGCCCATTTCCTCGTGGCTTTCGTTGAAGCAGACACAGAGAACGTATTCGGCTCCGGGACACTTAATTTAAGCCGCAGTGGTCATCAACTCAGCCCCAGCCTTGATCAACACCAATTTCCACTAACAAGGCATACCAAAGAGTTCCAGGGGGTCTCTTTGGGTTGAGTTAGACTCGGGCCGAAACTCGTATCCGGTTTAAGACCTTCGATGGCCTTGAGAGCAGCTTGGTGGGCTCGCCCCCAGCTTTTGAGATCATTGAAATCGGTTCCTGTTGCATCGCGGAGGTGGTCATGGATATGTTGTATTAATGTTTCATGCAGACTCCCGTACAGCTCGACGACCATTACTTTGCCATCGCTCCACAACAGCGTTGTGGGCACCAGCAACAAAACGTCCGACTCCATGTAGCGCTTCCAATCGTCCGAGTGCTTCGCATAACTCGAATGGGGTGCCTTCGCCATCTCTAGGCGGACTTCTCGACTTCATTCCAGTCAAGACGCCAGACAGCGTTGTTGATCCTGCGGACGGCATCGAAATTTCCGTGGTAGTGACAAAGTTTTTCTTGTGAAGAAGGAAATTTAGTTGTTTTCCAACTGTACCTTGCTCGGACCAGGAGTCCGAGACCTTTATGTAAATAGGCATTATGAAAAGGAAAATAAAACGAAGTCACTGTAGTGGGTCTATACGATAGTAATCCGTAAGACCACGAATCCAGCTAAGAACGCAGCCAAGGTCGCTGACAGAAAACTGGTTCTAGCTTCCTCGTATGTGGATATTAAGCTCAACGATGATGACGCAGACAACGTGGACACGGGTGAAGCTGAGCCCGTTAACGATAATGAAGACCGGGAGGCATTATTGTCATCGAAAGCAGAATCAACTGACCCGAAATTGATGTATAAGTATGTTGGTGTCCAGCTCGCTGTTGTCGTCTCTGGTCTGGTGATGTTGCCTGTCATTGTTATTGCATTGGTCCGTCTGAGTTCTCCTGTCGTTGCGTACTCCGTCATCAACGCTTCTCTGAATGAGTTACTCGGTCATGCACTGGAGCCTACACTTGAGAGCAGGACACTACTTTTCAGGGATTCCTGGGTTGAACTGTACATCCACGACGCTACTGAGAAGCACATTCCGTTTGGCCCCGATACACTATATCGCCGCACAATAGGCTTCCAAGGGGATCTCGCCTTCGAGGTAGATATTGAAGCAGACAACCCGCCAAATGTCTTGCTGATCGCCGTAGAGTCTTTCGAGTTTCACGACTCCCTCTATCTTGTCGGAGAGAAAGACCCACCCAACTTGTTCAAGGGAACCAACCTCACTGTAACGCCAAACTTTGATAGGTGGGCCAAGCGGGGTGTTGCTCTTCGTAACTTCTGGTCGAGCGTTCGCACTAGCCGTTCAGTCGAAAGTTTGTTGTTCGCGCAGATTCCGTACGACAGCCCGGTGCACACTGGCATGGCTGGGGGAAAGCGAGATACACACCTCGAAGGTTTACCTCAGCTTTTCACGGCAAAAGGGTACGAAACCTTCTACACCACAGGTTGCACGACACACTACGACAGTTGGGATATTTTCCTTCCCATTCATGGCTTTGATACTGTTTGGAGCAATATAGAGGTGACAAAACTAGCGGAAAGCGACTTGGGCATCAAACATGAAGACTGGTATGGCCCTGAAGCTCGAGGGCTGCACTGGGGCGTGCACGACGATCTTAGTTTCCAAATTCTCGGTGACTTGCTCGTGAACAAGACAGCCAAACAAAAGGAGTGTATGGCTCAAGGTAAACCCAAGGAACCACTGTTTCTGACGCACTACACCATCTCAAGTCACGGGCCGTACCGAGAGCGCCCGAAGTGGTATGCCGACACCGAGAAACCGAATTTCTCCGCTCTTTGCAGTAACGCCGACGAACCTAAACTACGTCAAGATTATCTGGAAATGCGGTACTTCACAGACGTCGAGCTGGGCAAGTTCATGGATCGCATGGCCTCCAACGGAATCCTAAATGATACCATTGTTGTAATCGTCGGAGACCACGGCACTGGGTATGGTGTCTCGGCAACAAGAGTGGCGGGCGCCATTATCGCGGAAGGCCGTCTTGGCGACGATGTAGGCCTCGTGATTGACGATGCCACTGAGCACTACGATATCCTCAACACATTGGCTGATATAGCCGGAGTGCCGGACGGAGGCGGACGCTCGCTTAAGAGAAATGTCACCTTCGGCGAACGCGCTGTATTCAGCAACGACCCGAATAAAAAGATGTCGATAGTGCGTGGGCACCAGCGACTTCGCTACGATCGAATCAGCGACGCTGTGTTCTTGCATAACGCAGACACGGACCACCATGAAACTACGGATTTGTTCCCCGAACTTACGGAGGAGGAGCGAGCAGAATGGATGGCTTGGCGGGGCGTTGGTCGCCGCATCAACACTTATTACACGAGCCGCTGGGACGACAAGTGCCTCTTTGCTATCAGCTGTTAGCTAGCTAGCACCGACAATCCTTATCCTGAATTCCATTTCTATTACTATTACCACTTATCGTCTGTGCTCACGCTATTACTTTAGGGCTAAGGGCCGTGTTTAGGAACGGCATTAAGGGCAATATTTGCTTACCCAACGACATAAGGTTGTATGCTGAGCTTTGTTATTGATCATTACAATGGAGGACACTTATCACTCGGTCGAATCTATGCAAATCGTGGTCTTGTGTAGAGCTTGCTGGAAAACTTTGTTGAGCTCCTCACGATGTCTCTGTGATCTAGAATACACTGTCGATGGCATCAACGACACCAGCACCAAGCATGACAAAACCCAACACCACCATCCCACACAAGAATGCCTGGTTTAAACGCCTCCCGCACGTCGCGGGCTCGTCGCGGAAGAGACGTAGGTGGAAATACGCTGGCATGATGAATGCCAGCAACGAGCAACACGTGGAACCGATAAACGAGATAAACCTGCCGAAGTCTGTCAGCAATAAAACATGACGTTAGCACGTAGTTCACCAATATACTAACGCACGTGACGAGCTGTACCTGGAATGGCAGCAGCAATAATTGCAGTGAACAGCACGACTCCGGCACGCAGAATCACGCCCTTTCTCTCCGTGACCCGCAAGTCCTCCATCTTGTTGCCACACGCCACCATAGGCTGCAGCACCTCAAACACCGGGAACAGCATCACTGGGTACGTGAAGAAGAGCCCCAAGCACAGGAAGATCTTGACGAGCGTGACCAAGCCACCACTGCCTTCAAAATTCAGCGTGATGACGGCGTCTGTATCATTCCCGAACGCGAGGTACCCGCAGATACCAAACGTAGCGTACAGTGTCGTGATAATCACGACGGTGCACACGAGGATCGGTGTGAAGTTCCTCTTGTTCTGCATCGAGTTCTCCAGCGGCAGCACCATCCCCACCCCTTCAAAGCAGTAGCTCGCCACGCCAAAAAAGAACGGCACAGCGGACACCACCCCAATCGCCTGGATGTTGTCGTAGTCTTGCTCCATGTAGCTCAGATCGATGTTTAGCACCACCAGCAGCCCGAGAATGCACATGAAATCCGCCAGCAGCGCCACGTAGGCCAGCTCCTTCATGTGCTTCAGTAGCGAAAACCCAATCAGCGGTGGCACGCACACCGACACCACCAACTGCTTCGAAACATCCAAAAACTTGTGCGCGTTGGTTGAAATAAAGATCAAATCTGAACATCACAACAATAAAAAAAAATTAAACTCTTGGAAACCAGCCAGTAGTGACGACAGCTTACAGGCGATGCAGAAGCCCGTTTGGGAGATGACCAGCGCCGAGTTGACGAGCGTGGAGCCGATCCGCCCCATGGCGAAGAAGCCGATCTCTCCGTACTTGCTCACGTGCTTGCCCTGCTGCTTGAGCTTGTACTTGCACTGCACCACGAGCATCATGGCGTACGTGCTCACGGCCGCCACGCTCACCAGCGTCACGAAGCCCATCTACAATACAAAAAAATAATCTTATTGGTAAAAAAAATCTTTTAATCTGATTAAAATAAAGAACCTCACCAAGACGCCGCACTTGCGGAAAGCGTAGGGCAGCCCCAAAACGCCCGAACCCAGGAACGCGATGCACGTGTTGATGAACGTCTTCAAGTCACTATACCCCGCGTGGTTGCATCATCAGTCACGTACTAAGTATTGCCGAGAGCACTGCCAATACCCGTATGCAAGTGGCCACGTACGAGGTGAGGTGCAGCGCCGCCTCCGCGTGTTCGTGCGACGCGGGGCTGTCGAGCCGCTTGGGCGCGGTCTGCTCGCCCTGCCGCACGCTGAAGCTGGAGGCGGTGGAGCACGTGTCCGACTCGCTGTCCAGGTCCGCGCCCGCCAGCTCGGGCACTTGCACGGAGCCCGCGTCCGTCATGTTCGCCGTCGAGTCTCCGGTACTGTAGTGACGTTGTATGATCGGTATGGAGGAATCGCTCGGCAAATCCCGCCGGACGTACTTAACGCGCACTTATGGAGGCTACAGCTGGGTGTGCCTGCGACTAGAGCGAGCAGCGCCCATGTGGCTCGACGGCTCGATGCATTTACTAATATACATGTACATGTATGTCCGAGAAGGCTGCGGGTGTCGGTCGGAATGGAGGTGCTGCTGGGCTGCTGCTCCGCGTGACAAGCCTCGGCTGGCAGGTCTAGTTGAAGTTGCCCCTCCGTCGGACTAATCGCGGCAACGGTATCCTCTCTCGAGACCAGAATGCAGTTAGCGTTAAATGGGTCCTTGCTGTTCGTCGTTGCCATCGCCAGCTCAAGTTCAACGGAGATGCTAGGATGGACCTGCGGATGCTGGTCCGCAGGTTGCCCAGTTCTCAATTGGCGTTCGTCGCCGAAAGCAACAGCCAGCTCGGTCACCCCCTACAACAGTCATGGGCGTCGCCTCGACCGTCACGCAGGAGCACGTGGACACCGTGAAGCAGTACGTGGCGCTGCGGCTCGAGAAGCGCACGAAGGAGACGCTGCAGCTCGTGAGCGACGACGTGCAGTTCTACAGCCAGCGCGACGGCAGCTACCGCGGCAAGGAGCAGTTCCGCGCGTACCTGGACAAGATCAAGGTCGAGGGGACATGGCAGCCGCCGGCCATCGAGGACGGCGACGATGAGCACGTGGTGGTGCGCGGCGTGGTCAGGATCTTCTTCGTGCCGGTCTCGGTCAAGTCCACGTTCGCCTTCGACGACGAGGGCCGCATCTGCAGCATCCACACCAGCAAGGCCTAAATACGGCTGTCCTGCTGTAGCCATGTTCGCTAAAAACACACACAAACGTTCTAAAAAGTTAACGGAGCTCAGTATGGTCCCAAAAGGTCGCAATTTCGTGTGCGCCACGCCACTTCGTACTTAACGCTCTGCCTGGAGACAGTTGTTAGCTGACACGGACGGACGAGTCCGCGATGGCCGCGCCGCAGACGCAGACGCAGGAGGCGCCGCCCGCGCGCTCCAAGCCGCAGGAGCTGTACGGCAGGCTGCACCTGGGCATGGACCACGTGCTGGCCAAGCTGCTGCTGCAGGCGCCGCCGCTGCCCGCCGCGCTCAAGCTGCAGACGGAGACGCAGTCGCTGGCCACCACGTGGGTGCAGGTCTCCGAGGCCTTCGAGAAGCGCCGCGCCATGCTGCAGCGCCGCAAGGCCAAGGCCAAGGCAAAGGCCAAGAGTAAAGACAAGAAGGATACGCAGCGCGAAGGGACCAGGAAGAAGGAGAAGACGAAGAAGAAGGAGGACAAGAAGAAGAAGAGCAGCAGCGTCGGCGCCTCTCCACGCAGTGGGAGGAGCTCCCCCAGCGTCAAGGCGGACAAGAAGAGCCAGAAGAAGAAGAAGACGGCGAGCTCTCCGCGCGTCGTGAAGCTGGAGAGCGACGTGAAGAAGGAGGAGCAGCCCGACGCCTACCAGGCCTCGGTGCTCAAGAAGCTGCGCAGACAGCCCATGTGCGAGAGCGTGGCCTTCGGCTCCAACAAGCACAAGATCATCGTCAAGTGGCTGGAGGTGGACCAGGGCAAGGGCGCCGGCACGTCGCCTGAGCTCATGCGGCTGCTGACCAGGCTGCAGCTGGACGCCACGGCGGACAAGAACAGCAAGCCCAAACTCACTCGCAAGCGGTCGCTGGAGACGCTGGACGACACGCTGCGAGCTGAGAACCGCGGCAAACGGAGGGCGCCGAGTAGCGACCGCAGACGCAGTCAGAAGCAGCGCAAGGCGTACGTGGATGAGGACGAGGTGGTGTACGAGTCTGGAGAAGAGGAGGAGGAGCCCGAGTACAAGGGAGGCTACTCTGATTCAGACGAAGCGGAGTTTATGCCAGAGTTGGAGAACAGTCCGCCGCCGGAAAAACCCAAGAAGCGCGCAGCAGGACGATCACCGAAGAGGCAAAGGAAGCAGGTCGCGGAGGAGAAGGAGTCGAAGGAAGAGATGGAGGTGAAGGAGGAACCGGCCAGCAAGACTGGCATGACGTCTATGGAGCAGCTTGCCGCGGTGGTGGCGAAGATCAGAGCAGACGATGTAGCGTCGGGCAAGGCAGATACCAAGTATTTGTCTTACGAAGAGAAAAAGAAGCCCGAAAAACCGAAACCTGGGGCAACTTCTAAGTCTGCTATCGTGCTGGATGACAGTGATGAAGAGGAAGAAGAGGAGGAAGAGGTGGAGGATGAGGAAGAGGAGACCAAGGACGCTGATTCGTCAACCGACGACGACCAGGACATGTTCGACCTGAACGAAGAGGATGTGTATGTCGTGGAGGCTATCCTCTGCGTCAAGGAAGGTAGGTCGCTGCTAACGGCAGGTGGTCAACGGGCCAAGGATGCCGATTTGTATCTTGTCAAGTGGGAGAGCTACGACGAGCTTACGTGGGAACCCGACGAGAACATCCCGCGCCGACTTATCGAGATGTTCCGAACGCGCGAGCGAGCCAAACGATCCTGCCAGTATCAAATCAAGGTGGCTCATGAACGCAGAGTGGTGACCAACGTGACTACGGGGGCAAAGGAGATTATTTACCTGATTCAGTGGATCAACCAGGAGACCCCAGTGTGGGAGTCGCGCACGACGCTCCCGATCAAGACGCAGGTGTGGCTGGACAAGGTTCTCGGCGTCAAAGCGCCCGCGACGAAGCGCCGAGACACGAAGGCGGTGAAGCAGTATATTTACCAGTAGGGAGCGTGACGTGTCAGCGGCATTCCTGTCGAAGCTACACCAGTTGAGTTACAATTTGAACAAGTACAAAGTGAAGAATGAACCAAGGATACGTCGTCGAGTAGTTAGTTGACGCCGCTTTTTGCGGCGATCGACACGGCCTTCATTTGCTTCTGCTCTGCTCTCCCCCCTGTGCCTGCCGCACTGCGTCTCTTATACGATACGGTCCAGCTCCGTGGCGTACGCGAGCGTCTCGCCCACTAGTCTCAGCGACGGGATGTCCGCAGCGCCAAGGGACTTTTCGGGGGCCTTGAACCACACGCGGCCCTCGCGCACGAGCCAGTCGGGCTTCTCCTCCTGGATGTAGGCGCTGAGCTCGGCGGGCGAGTCGAAGATGAGCATCTGCTGCGCGTCCGCGAGCGAGAGGCACTGGTACGCCACCTCGGCGCAGTCGGCGATGTTCTCGCGCACGGTCTGCAGCAGCTGCGCCAGGAAGAAGCGGAAGAAGGGGTTGGGCACGTTGGCGCGCGCCTCCAGCACCTTGTTGTACGTGCCCTCCATCAGGTACTGCTCCAGCTTGACGGCGAAGGCCACGTTGGCGTCCTGGCGGCTCTGCTCGGGCAGCAGCTCCAGCTCGTTGTGGAACTCGGCCATGCGGTTCTCCACCAGCAGCTGCAGCAGGCGCGAGCCCAGGATCGGGAAGTGCAGCGGCGACGGCGGCAGCCCGCCGCGGTGGTACACCTTGAGCTGGATCACGCTGCGCTCGAAGGCCGTCATGTCCTCGCGCAGGATGCTCAGCAGCGTGGCGCTCTCGAGCACGTGACCTGCGATTTAGGCACAGAATTAGCGATTCCGAGGCGGCTTTTAGGGCTATGAGGGCGGGGAAAGGTGTGCTGGACGCGTACGGGCGAGCTCCAGCTCCTGCTGGGCCGTAGGGGACGCCACGCCGCACGGAGGAAGCGCCGGCAGCGTGGTGAGCGCGATCTGGAGGGCATCGGTTCGGGGGTTGGTTAGAGGGCATCTACGCGCGCTTTTGGACGCGGGAGACGACGCACCTTCAGCTGCGAGAGCAACTTGGCGGCCTCGTCCACGCGGTTGCCGTCGATGGCCGCGCGCAGCGCCTGCGCCTCCTGGTTCAGAGCCTCGAGGTTCGCCGACATGTTGGGCGGATTGTTGATCTTTTGTGTGTGTCGGAGTGGATCCTCCCTCGCAAAAAAGCCCGCCAGCTGGTGAGGTGGTTTGGGTCAACTTGGATTTAACCCAAGGGTTTTATGGCTACTGGGTGATGGAGCGGAAACGTAAAGTGGGTCTTTTGATGGACGCTCGCCGATGCGTGCCCCCCGATCAGCACAAGGCGCACCTGGGAACACAAGCGGCGTATGCAGCTGCTGGTGAAGTGTTATACTTACTTACTTACTAGGAGGCTGTGCGTGAGCAGCAGTAGTTGACGGTACCTTGTATTGGAAGCGAGATGGCTACACTGCACTTCAACTTGCTGTATCTTGTTTGACTCGCAGAGAGCTCTGCTGTCCTACTGCCGCTTTGATGCTGCTGTCATCTGCTCGAGCAGCATCTGCAATGGCACAAGACTCGCGTCGTGCGTGAACACGACGTCGTAGAGCTCGAGGTACTCGTCCAGCGCCTCGTCCACATGCACGTTGAGGAAGCCGACGCGGATGATCTCGTCGGCCTCCAGCCCCTCAGCCATGTGGACGTCGCCGCGCGAGTCCCCCAGCAGCAGCACGTTGCACCGCTTCTCCAGCTCGCAGCTCTGCCAGAACGGGGAGTCCAGCAGCACGCGCGCGCTCTTGTTGAGCGAGTGGATGAGCGCCCTGTCGAAGCCCTCGATGACCCCCTGGCTGTCGAACCGCATCATGTTGGACACCACGTGCACGTTGCTGGGCGTGAACGCTTGGCCGTCCTCACCTCCTCCAGCTTCTCCGTTTCTCTTACGCTCTGCGGCGAACTCCTGCTCCAGCGCCGCGTGGATGACGTCGTAGAGCCCCGCGGAGAAGACGAGTGTCGGCACCTGCTGGTCGTGCAGCAGCTTGAGCAGCGGGTGGAAGCCCTGGCGGAAGCTCAGCGAGCCGAGCGCCACCGCCTCCTGCACCTGCGCCTTGGTCAGCTTATACTCGACCAGCAGCGCGTGCGCGCTGTTCCACCACTGCTCCATGAAGGGCAGCTTCTCCTCGGCCGAGAGCGTCGGGGACATCTCCACCGGGTAGAACCTCGCGAACAGCTCCTGCTCCCCAGCGCACACTTGCGGCTGCAGCACTCTGCTGGTCATGAGCAGGCCGTGGCTACTGTTCTCCTGCTGCAAAGGGGCCGTGGGGTCGCTGCGCGGTTTGTAGTACGGCGTCAGCGTGTGGTCGAAGTCGGCGATCACCAGCAACTGGTCCGGTCCGTCCCGCGTGAACTTCTGCATCTTGCGCGCGAACGCGTCTGCACCGCACAACGCCGGACAAGTTAGTGAGTGCGTCATTGGTGCTGGCTCGAGCTACGAGATATCAACCAGTCTCTGCAGCCTACGGACCGGGGTCTCCGATAACCATCCGAGGGGCGCGGCGCTGGTGGCCATCGCTGTACGAGTGCGCCTGGATCGACGGGCTGGCAGCGGACGCGTCGGCGCCGGAGCTGCGAGCGATCGAGCGAGCAGCCAAGAGCGATCCACCCGTGGCTGCGCACAGAGGCAGGAGTCTCGAACGAGACGAAAGGAGCTGGCGCCACGCCATCGTTCCCAGGTGATCAGCGCGCGCGTGAATTCCCCGTGCTGGGCCAAACCTTTTTCTAACACGATTGCATGCCATTTGCCAGCATATCCCAGGTGCGCTGCAGCTTCCTCCCTGTTGCTATCGTTGGCAGTGTTTTGCTGCTACTAAGCGTTGGCTCTTGGCGCCGAGTAGACAAGTTTGTTCACGGGTGGAAGAAGTTCTCGTCCGATGGATTCGACAAGCTCGTGCCCCCATCGCTACGTCCTGGCGCCGTTCTTCAAGCACGCACGTGGTTTCAGTCGTATTACTACATGTAGACTGTTTGTTGCTTTGGGCTGATCGTGGAAGTGCGTCGATCAGCGTTGAAGGAACAAGCACCAAGTTCGCACGGGATCCTCCTGGAGAGTGAAATTCTGGATTGGAGGCGAAGAGTGTGGCTCGGGGCATTTTCAAGCACTACTACTCGCGGTGGAGCAAAAGCTCCCGTTCATGATCGATGAATAACATCATCTCTCCGACCTCACTGATCTTTTGTATGGCGTTTTTTCGTGAATATTGACCAATGATTTGCATTGATTCTGTTTCTACCAATCCACTCGAGACATAGCTCGTATTTTTTACCAATAAAAGCTCAGTATCAGTCAGAGGTCGGAACCACCTTAACTCCGACGTATCGGGTCGGAAGCAAGCCTCAGATATGTATATCTGTATAGAGAAGGCCGCCCAGCCACATATCATTTAGATATTACCTCCCTCTCCGACCCATTACGATGAGCCTCAACGATCTCAAGCCCGCCAACACCAAGCGCGCGCGCTCGACCGCTCTAAAGGCGTTCGAGCGCTTCCTCTCGAGCGAAGGGACCAGCCTCGAGCACGTTGGCGCCATGATCTTTGCCGAACCGAGCCGCGCAAGCGCCATCATCCTGACGATAATGGACAAGTTTGGCGTTTATCTTGCTTTCCACGCTGGCTCGAAGGGGCAGTATCTGTCACGGCACTCCGTGGCACAGTACTACCGACAGGTGAAGTGCTGGCTGCTCGATGAATATCCCGTCCCAGGTGGTGCTGTTGCAAGGCAGCTGCTAAGTATGGGTCGCACTCTGGAGCAGCACTGTATTAAGCGCGAAAGCGGTGGTTTCGTGAAGAAGGCGGTGGCATGCACCAAGACCGACTTGCAAAAGATGGTGGGATACCTGTATTCAACAGCTAGCTGCGCAGAGGACTACCAAGATGCTGCATTGCTATGCTTGCTCTGGTACCTGTTTGGCCGTGCTTCGGACTTGACCTTCGTCCGCAAACAGCAGCTCTCCATCGGTGCTGGAGGGGTTTTCTTCATTCGCTTCATTCGGATGAAGACGTCTGATGAGCAAGCGCTGTCGCTGTTCCCCGACGCTGACTTCCGGTCGTGTCCGTTGCTGGCTCTTGCGCTTGCGCTGGCATCTCAGGAAGCTCCATCGACTGCGCTGTTGAGCCATCTTCCAGCGCTAACGGCCCACGTGCCAGTTGAGCTGACTGCCTCTGTCCCCCTCCTGGAGATGCTCGAGGGTTGCGACGACCAAACTCCTTCAAGTGCACCAGCTCAGTCGAATTCATCCAGGGCACCATCACCTCTTGGGATCCACGCTGAAGTTAATCGTCTCCTCGATCTAGTTGCGGGTCCAGCTGGAGTGGAAGAACCGCTGAGCTCGCACTCCTTTCGCCGAGGAGGTGCTCAGCATGCAAACGCTTGCTCGGACTTGACAGCGCAGTGGATCTTCGACCGCGGAGCCTGGGACATGACTACGACAAACAAGGCATTTGCATACGTCTTCAATACACCGAAGGAGGACCACCAAGTTGCGAAGGTGCTCAGTGGTATGGCACCAAAGCAAACCTCTGTGCTGCCGTCACTGGAAGCCTTCGACTCGACTACGCAAGATCAGATCCATGAAGTCAGCCATAAAATATTCAGTGCAAGCCACTCACTGGGAAATCCGGCCTTCAACATCAGCGCTGCTGTGCGAGAAGTGCTGACTGCGACGCTGATCCTTCACTATCCGTCGCTGTTGAAGATTAACCCACGCGGTAAAGTAGTCGCGAAGATTGAGCACTGCGCCGAGGAATCCGGAGTGACGACGACCAACCTGCTCACTTGGTCACAGCAGCTCGCAAGATCATCAAACCAAGCAAACGGAGTCACTGAAGACATGACCGAAGGAAGTAAAGGAGCGAAAGCTGCATTCGATCATCAAACGGCCTTGATTGAACGATTAATCGAGCTGAATCGACAACTGGAAGCACGCGTAAACTCGTTAGAATCTGCAAACGACAGTAAAAAAGACGATATAATCGCACGACGAGGTGAGCAAGGATCGAAGCGACTGAGAGAAGAAGAATCAAACGTACCCCAGAAGCGCAGACGCCGTTCGAAGCTGCAACCGCTAACCGACACCTGGTTTGCGTGGTATGCAGGACATCCGCGCGGCTGGAGATGCAACGACAAGCACAAAAAATCAGACGCCAAGCAGCTTGTGGCCTTCTTGAAGCTCTTTATCGAAGATGGATACGTGCTCGACGAATCGTCACCCAGCTACAAGGACGATGTTCGTCAGCTTGGGGAGTTAGCATCAGGCAAGGTCATGGCGTTCTTGCGGTTGCGAAACGTACCCTCATCAGGATCCTGCGCTGTGTTGAAAGCGCTTCGGCAGCTGCATCGCGAAGGAAGCCTGAACGTTCTCATCGGAGACTATCGGAAGCGCCTTGCCATCGGAAGAGTTGTAGATCCTGCACCAGCACACCATCAAAACACACTCAAACAAGTCCCATAGTCCAACACAATAGCACAGTCATTATTCCTCGTGTTTGTTGTTCTTGCTTCCGTTGATGCCGCTTGCGTGGAGGTCTGCATCGTTCATTCAATCATAGAAATTTTACCGATGGGTGGAATCGAACCACCTTCATCCCTTTCGGGGGCTCTTCCATTGAGCTACATCGGTGGGGTTAGACAACAACATCGCAGGATACTTTACACTGGAGTGCTCGACGGGGAATTAACGACCACAGTTCTTCGTGGAAGCGACAACCCTCTTAGGTGCACCGATGCGCGGCACAACCCCCTCAATTCACCCCCCCGGGTGATCAATCGAGCACTGAGTGCGCAGGGCAAACGGCGCAGTCAAACTTACGCGTGCACCACTCATTTGTTAGGTTATTTACGCGCGTAATTACCTGCTGTCATCCTATTTACGAAAACCTTCCCAAATTAGTTCGATATAAAGTTCTGTGATATGGTCGGATTCTGGTCGGAGTTGCATTCACGGTCGGAGACGTGATGATATGGTTGTCGGCTACTTCTATTATTGTGGGTGTATGGTTACACCGAACCTTGCCTAGGTGGACCAAGGAACACGACCTCATGATCCAGCACGGATTCACCAAGAGTACGATTGAGAAGGCGGTAGAAGACAGCGGCATTTCGTTTCGCGAGAGATTCATGCCGGTTTTCGTCCTACTGGGTTCCAAGTACGTGTCAACCCTGATTTTCTCGGCCGGGCTGTACGATGTGATCCACGCTGTACTCAACAAAGAGTACAAGAAGACACCTGCTCAGAAGCCCCCGAAGAGTGTGCACGTTATTTCCAACATGATGCAATTCGACGAGAGTGGCAAGCCGTTGCTTTATGTGGCAAGGTACGATAATATTGGTCGAGTGTACGGTAGTCTTACCAAGGTTGCTAATTATTGCTTTATCACAGCCCATTCACAACATGAACAAGAGTGCGTTTGCTCTGGTTGGCACACACTTTTGGAAGCAGTGCCAGCTCGAAGAGCGCCGCAACATTCTGCTTTTGGGTGATTCCCTTGGTGACGCCGACATGACCAACAGATCCGACTTCACGGAGGACAAGATTGTGCGCTCAACGACGGTGATGATGAAAAACTCGACCTGTACATGCAGCGCTGAGACCTGGTGCTAACGAACGACTCGAGCTTGCTGCCGATCGAGCTTTTGCTGAACCAAGTCAGAGCATAGAAACATCGACGCACGAAGAACTTCCATCAGCTTGAACAATGCTTCAGCTCACAGGTCATACATTGTATGACTAAGGAAAGCACTAGAATGTGAACCAACAACGCTTTCTCGCTAGTAAGTAGATCTGCTTGTTGAGTATCGTAAGATATGTATTGTTTTAACCTGATCCAAGAAAGTATGACGTCTTCAGCAGCTCATGAACCATAAATTAATGCAAACCTAACTTCAAACAGCGTGTTTGCTGGACTGGGGAGAAGGCGGCATTTCCTCATCTATAGACAACTTTGTGGTACTCGACTCGCTCTCATCCTCGTTTCCCTCTCCCAACTGCGGCAGGCTCAGAGATGACTTGGTCGTGTCGCCCTTCCCTGACGCCGTGTCAGGGCTGTTCGATGCCAGTCTATTGAATGTACGTGATAGCCGCTGCGCTAATAGCTGCGACGGATATTCGATCAAGTAGTATGATATCGTCGCCAACAAGATCACGAGACTGAATATCGCGAATGTCTTGTCATAGTAGTTCGTCTCTTTCTTGATTGGTGGAGTGAATATCACGAAGACGTGCAGTAAATACACAGAGAAACTGATTTTGCCCAAGTACCGAAGCACAACCCACTCGAAAATCAACGACACGGTCGACGGCTGCACCATCTCGATCACGAAAAGCAGCGACAACTTGACGCTCGTGAACGGCATGATGTAGTGCGTTTCAGGTTCAAGTGGCATTCCAAACCAGTTGAAAAACAGCCCGCGGAAGACGACGCTGAGGTACGCAGCGATCAACACGGCCTCTACCAGCCGAAGTCCAATGATGTGTAACATGCCGAACTTGAACCCTGTGTTCTTGATTAACGCCTCCAACTTGACGTAGATGACGGCCGCCATGGACCCGGCGATGAAGGTAGGAAGGTGTTGGCTCAACGGCTGAAGATGGAAATTGTTACGTGTAGTGTACAGTCCTTCGTGAATGACCCAAACGTACAGCGGGACGAACGACATCCACCAAAACCGGCGCATCTTCAGCACGGCTAGGACGAACGCCGGTAGAATAAAATAGTACGAGATCTCCAGCGGCAGCGTCCACATGAGGTAGTGTCGGTGCTCCGGGTGGAAGGTGAGTGTCTGGAACAGGTTGAAGTCTTCAGGATTCTTCACTAGGTAGTACCGCTTCTTATACTTGAACGGCAAGAGCCACAGCGTGATCGCTACCAGCGCAAAGAGCGGATACACACGGAAGAACCGCTTGGAGAAGTAGTCAGCCAACGTCCACCCCCACTTACGGCACGAAGCTTGTTCTGCCAGGAGTTTGCTGCCTTTCTTCATGAAGATCATGGTGAGCAGAAACGATGACAGCACGAAGAAGGCGTCGACACCGACGGCGCCCATGTAGATGTCGTGCATGTATCCAGAGTGTTGCGTGACGACAAAGATGACTGCGGCACCTCGAACTCCATCGAGGAACAGAATCTTCGCTACCGGCGACGAAGGTGGCGCTACTGGTTCCGTCGCAGGGAAACCTGGGGTCGCTTCGGATGTCTCCGAGTTCTTCACGGAGGCGGATCCATCCTTCTGTGCGCTTTCATCTTCAACCACTTCAACGCGAAGGATAATGTCGGTCATGCCGATTCTCCTCCTTCTTTTCGATGACCTCCGCCAGAATGCGGCAAGTCAAGGAATGCGTTCCTGACAGGAGCCCTATGCCACTCGCCCGCCAATCTTTTAAGGACACAGCTGTGTTATTGCAGCTCGCTGAAGATGGTAAGATTTGCTTGCTGTAACTGCTCCTGCCGTATGCCTGGAGATGATGCGTAAGGCTTGCTTGGTACAGTAATACCAACTTGGTATTACTGTATCCGCTAGAGCTGGCGGAGCTGAAATGTTGAAAATTAAAGGGAGGGGTATACGTCAAGTATTACGTGCGCACTTGGCAGCGCACTAGGCAGAGGTTTCCTGAAACTTTTTTTTTTAAATAAGGTTCTCAGTTCTGGTACAATTTGAAGATTGTAAGATTGCCAGCATACTGTATACATATAATCAACGCATAAACACCAGCTGGCAGAACTGAACCGGCTTATTACATGTATAGCTCTGTTTTATGTACGTTTTACACATGTACTGGGATAGCAGTGGCTGGGAGGTCAACCAGTTAATTGGAGGTTCGGTAACTGCAGCCAGTAACCTTGGCACGTGAATGCTGGGGACCCGGTAACAGCAGTAGGTAACCACGTTGGTAAATGCCGCTGTAACCATTGATCACACGTATACTTTGGTGGTCAACCGGTCACTGTTGTTGTCTTGATGTCCAGTGAATGAAAATCATACGAGCAGTACATGTAAAACGTCAACTTCGACAACGACACTTGTTGTGAGTTGATAGAAAGCTAGGGTTCAGGGTCACCTATTACGTCCTGAGTCGAAGAAATTATTCCGTATTGATTCGCCAAAGTATAGTAGTATTGTGGTACATATTGTGCTTTGCACGAACTTTGGCATGCGATTAAGGGCTCTAAACCAACGAACAAATCCTTCGCGATGATCATATATCGCAGCCTAACTCTAGTTAAAAATAAGCTAATCAACTGCCAGTCCCAAGCACAACGCAGAACAAGAATAGACCGGTTGCCACTGCAAGAATAGATCGGCTGTCCCTGCAAGAATGGCTGCAAGAATAGAACTTCTTGTACTAAGCATCGATTTCGGCGGGGACACTTTCTCTCGCTCTCTTCGTCAGGACCTTGCGCGTTAAACCAAGCTCGAATTTCAGCGCACGGCATATAGTAGCAGTAGAAATGTGTGGTAGTGCAGGAAACGCTGGCTTTAAAGCTGCTTGCAGCTCCTCGATATAAAAACAGGGGTGTTCTTCGACGAAGCCCTTCACAAACTTGATAGTCTCTAGAGGCCAGCGCGTCTTCCGTTCGATTCGAGCGTTTGGAATGACGTTACCACGCCGACGGAACAGATAGCCCCAGCGAGAGATAGACCGCGTTGACACTCCCATCACTGAAGCCACAACCGTTAGATCAATATCGTAGAGGTAGGTTAGTACGATAGATCGCCAGCGCATGTCAATCGATATCATGATCGGCTGAAAAGCAATCAGACGAAGCAAGCGAGTTAGAATGTCAGGACCGTAGTATTGTCGGATTTACTCCAGCCATTCAACGGCATAACTCAACGTTAACTCGTTGTCTTAGCGGCTATTCTATCTTAAATCGACGAGGTAGTCTCCTAACTCAATGATGGGCTTATTTGCTAAAACAACGAATTACGTCGTTGTTTAGACAGAAACACAATACGTAGTACGCATAATAACATGATGTCTGAATGAGCTTACACGTAGAAAGATAACCAAAATGGATGCAGCTAGCAGCACTTCACGCATTTTCTTAGTTATTCAACACACGCTACAACCTTCATCACCTGTACGGTGTACACCCCCTTCGTCTGCTTCACGAACTGCAGCTCTCGCGACCGCACAACCAGTGATTGTGTGTCCGCTAAGATTACCGCACCCAACCTGTCCGCTACGATTACTGCACGCCGCGGAACAGCAGCAGCTCCGCCAGCTCCTGCTTGCCCGACACGTGGTCCGGCTCGCCCGCCTCCTTGGCGTAGGCCGCCACCTCCTCCAGCGTGGCGCGGCCCTCCTCGATGCGCTCGCCCAGCGCGCTCTTCCACGACGCGTAGCGCTGCTTGACCATGTCGCCCAGCTCGTTCTTCTGCAGCAGCTTGGCGGCCTGGCGCAGGCCGCGCGCGAAGCAGTCCATGGAGCCGATGTGCGCGATGAAGATGTCCTCGAGGTCCGTGGACTCGCGGCGCACCTTGGCGTCGAAGTTGAGGCCTCCGGGCGCGAGGCCGCCGATCTCGACGAGCTTCTTCATGACGAGCACGGCCTTCTTCTCGTCCATGAGGAACTGGTCCGTGTCCCAGCCGACGAGCGGGTCGCCCGTGTTGCAGTCCACGGAGCCCAGCATCTTGTAGCTGGCGGCGTAGTAGATGTCGTGCTCGTAGTCGTGGCCCGCGAGCGTCGTGTGGTTGGGCTCGATGTTGAGCTTGAAGTCGTTCTGCAGGCCGTAGGTGTGCAGGAAGGCGATGACCGTGGCGGCGTCGTAGTCGTACTGGTGCTTCATGGGCTCGCGCGGCTTGGGCTCGACGAGGAACTGGAAGGTGGCGCCCAGCTCCTTCTTGTAGGCCACCACGAGCTTGAAGAAGGCGGCCATGTGGTCCAGCTCCATCTTCATGTCGGTGTTGAGGATGCTCTGGAAGCCCTCGCGGCCGCCCCAGAAGACGAAGTTCTGGCCGCCCAGCTTGAGCGTGATCTCCATGGCCTTCTTGACGCGCGCCGCCGCGTGCGCGAACACCTTCATGTCCGGGTTGGTGCTGGCGCCGTTCATGAAGCGGCGGTGGCCGAAGAGGTTGGTGGTCCCCCAGAGGCACTTGACGCCCGTCTGGTTCTGCTTCTCGAGCAGGTAGTCCGAGACGTCGTCCAGCAGGCTCTGGGACTCGTCGAGCGTGGCGCCCTCGGCGACGAGGTCCACGTCGTGGAACGTGTAGTACTTGACGCCGAGCTTGGTGAACATCTCGAAGGCGGCGTCGGCCTTGCACTTGGCGGCCTCGAGCAGGCGCTCGCGCGGCGACAGCGACAGCGAAGCGGCGTCCAGCGCCTCGTTCCACGCGCGGTTCGTGTACGTCTCGCCGCCGAACGGGTCGCCGCCCGTGTTGCCGAACGTGTGCCAGTAGCAGACGGCGAAGCGGCACCACTCCTCCATGGTCTTGCCCAGGATCACCTCGGACGCGTTGTACTCGCGGTAGGCGAGCGCGCTCTTGGCGCTGGCGCCCTCGAACGAGACCTTGGGCACGTTGGGGAAGTACTCCTTCACTTGGTGCTGCACCATGGCGTTCGTTGGCTGGCTGGCTGGCGTGTCGGTCGGTTAGTGGCTCGCAGAGGCGCGCGTGTGAGTGTGAAGGGCTCGGCGGATTCGCGAATGAGCAGGGACGCAGACGTCGATGAGCTTGGGGGAGGAGAGTGCTGAGAGGGCCTTCGCCTTGTCTTGGCTGCTGGTGATCCAACGGTGCGCTCTGACTGGCTGGCAACTTCAAGGTCGCCGGTCGGAAAACCGGTGCTCGATCGGTTTTCGGTAATCAGATGGTCATCACCTCGGCGTCGTTGAAGCTCGTCAAGATCCGGCGCAACACGGCAGCATTGCTCTCAAACTTGGAGAGTCTGAAGGCACATTAGATCTCTACGGAGCCGCTCGTGGCTGGCTGAGTGGATGTGGTGGGTTCGGCTAGAGACGCCAGACGTGGTGTCGTCAGTGCGGTCTGGGGCGGTTGCGATGGCTGTGGCTATGCGGCAGGGTGCTACCGTTGAAGGCACGGTGCCTGCCAAGTTGGCAGCGCCAAGCAGCGGTTGGGCTACGGTGGGAAGAATGCAATGACGAGCAAATGATGGCGTCGGGGGTATGCGTGCTGGCGCTTCAAACTGCGGTGGATCCGCCGTTCACCCTCATTAGTAGTGCCAGGACCATTTATTATACCATGTACGACCTGAAACCAGCTCACCTGCTTTTGGATTTCATAAACTGCTCGTCTGTATTCAAAACATCTTTACGAGATCTACCAGATTCCGGTATTTTTCTCGATTGAAGGTAAACTTGAAAATCCTTTTCAAAGCCATGAAAGGTGAACGGTGTCCCTGAATGAAGTACACATAGTATTTATCGAAGAGGAGCTATCGTGTGGTTTGGAGAAACTTTGATGTATACCACCCGCTGCGCTGCTTTTGTGGATTGAGCGCGAGCTGTTACAAAATCATGTAGGCTGAGGCTGAAACACATTGGATCGGCGAAAAATGATTACCAGATCTGAGGGAATGCAATCACCGTCAAATGATTACCGCGGCAGCATGATCAATCGCAATCTTTACGCGCAAGGCGTCCTTGTAGACGACGCATTGACGAATCGAGAACTTGCACTGGTATCCATAGTAGCCACGGCTATCTGTCCACGAGAAGACCCCCTAGTTCTGGCACCGTATCCTAGGCAGTACTTAGTAGGCACCACACTGTCCTTTCACGCAAACTGAATGGACAACTTCGGTGGAGGAGGCTTGCTTTCTTACGGTATTTAGTGGACCAACCCACGCGATGTCATCAATTGCAGGTGGGAGCAGTACACGTCCAGCAAGTCAGCGAGACAAAGTGGATCCTCTCGTTGAACGATGAAGAACCTATTTCGCCGCCAGAAATAAATGCACTGTACACTCCAAACACGCAGTGGTGCTCTTACCATCAATTGACGACGTTGACTGGTCTGGTGCCGGCGTAGTAGGCTAATCATTTGATCGTCATTGCACTCCCTCCCGCCGATATTTTTTAGTCGACGAATTTGGTTACAATTTGTGACCAATTTCGTCGACTCACAAGCCTCGCTAACTATCGGTACACTACGTTATGGACGTGGGTTTCCAGAAGGAACTCTCGTCACCTCCCAAGAGTGAAGCGATTTCTTTTTTTTTATCTCGTCGACAGCACTACGGAACTTTTATCGAAAGCATTGATAGCCTCAACCAAATTCGTAATGATGCACAAGCAACAAGTCATCATCCCGACGCCATCATTTGCTCGTCATTGCATTCTTCCCACCGTAGTCCAACCGCTGCTTGGCGCTGCCAACTTGGCAGGCACCGTGCCTTCAACGGTAGCACCCTGCCGCATAGCCACAGCCATCGCAACCGCCCCAGACCGCACTGACGACACCACGTCTGGCGTCTCTAGCCGAACCCACCACATCCACTCAGCCAGCCACGAGCGGCTCCGTAGAGATCTAATGTGCCTTCAGACTCTCCAAGTTTGAGAGCAATGCTGCCGTGTTGCGCCGGATCTTGACGAGCTTCAACGACGCCGAGGTGATGACCATCTGATTACCGAAAACCGATCGAGCACCGGTTTTCCGACCGGCGACCTTGAAGTTGCCAGCCAGTCAGAGCGCACCGTTGGATCACCAGCAGCCAAGACAAGGCGAAGGCCCTCTCAGCACTCTCCTCCCCCAAGCTCATCGACGTCTGCGTCCCTGCTCATTCGCGAATCCGCCGAGCCCTTCACACTCACACGCGCGCCTCTGCGAGCCACTAACCGACCGACACGCCAGCCAGCCAGCCAACGAACGCCATGGTGCAGCACCAAGTGAAGGAGTACTTCCCCAACGTGCCCAAGGTCTCGTTCGAGGGCGCCAGCGCCAAGAGCGCGCTCGCCTACCGCGAGTACAACGCGTCCGAGGTGATCCTGGGCAAGACCATGGAGGAGTGGTGCCGCTTCGCCGTCTGCTACTGGCACACGTTCGGCAACACGGGCGGCGACCCGTTCGGCGGCGAGACGTACACGAACCGCGCGTGGAACGAGGCGCTGGACGCCGCTTCGCTGTCGCTGTCGCCGCGCGAGCGCCTGCTCGAGGCCGCCAAGTGCAAGGCCGACGCCGCCTTCGAGATGTTCACCAAGCTCGGCGTCAAGTACTACACGTTCCACGACGTGGACCTCGTCGCCGAGGGCGCCACGCTCGACGAGTCCCAGAGCCTGCTGGACGACGTCTCGGACTACCTGCTCGAGAAGCAGAACCAGACGGGCGTCAAGTGCCTCTGGGGGACCACCAACCTCTTCGGCCACCGCCGCTTCATGAACGGCGCCAGCACCAACCCGGACATGAAGGTGTTCGCGCACGCGGCGGCGCGCGTCAAGAAGGCCATGGAGATCACGCTCAAGCTGGGCGGCCAGAACTTCGTCTTCTGGGGCGGCCGCGAGGGCTTCCAGAGCATCCTCAACACCGACATGAAGATGGAGCTGGACCACATGGCCGCCTTCTTCAAGCTCGTGGTGGCCTACAAGAAGGAGCTGGGCGCCACCTTCCAGTTCCTCGTCGAGCCCAAGCCGCGCGAGCCCATGAAGCACCAGTACGACTACGACGCCGCCACGGTCATCGCCTTCCTGCACACCTACGGCCTGCAGAACGACTTCAAGCTCAACATCGAGCCCAACCACACGACGCTCGCGGGCCACGACTACGAGCACGACATCTACTACGCCGCCAGCTACAAGATGCTGGGCTCCGTGGACTGCAACACGGGCGACCCGCTCGTCGGCTGGGACACGGACCAGTTCCTCATGGACGAGAAGAAGGCCGTGCTCGTCATGAAGAAGCTCGTCGAGATCGGCGGCCTCGCGCCCGGAGGCCTCAACTTCGACGCCAAGGTGCGCCGCGAGTCCACGGACCTCGAGGACATCTTCATCGCGCACATCGGCTCCATGGACTGCTTCGCGCGCGGCCTGCGCCAGGCCGCCAAGCTGCTGCAGAAGAACGAGCTGGGCGACATGGTCAAGCAGCGCTACGCGTCGTGGAAGAGCGCGCTGGGCGAGCGCATCGAGGAGGGCCGCGCCACGCTGGAGGAGGTGGCGGCCTACGCCAAGGAGGCGGGCGAGCCGGACCACGTGTCGGGCAAGCAGGAGCTGGCGGAGCTGCTGCTGTTCCGCGGCGTGCAGTAATCGTAGCGGACAGGTTGGGTGCGGTAATCTTAGCGGACACACAATCACTGGTTGTGCGGTCGCGAGAGCTGCAGTTCGTGAAGCAGACGAAGGGGGTGTACAGGTGATGAAGGTTGTAGCGTGTGTTGAATAACTTCTAAGGAAATGTGCGTAGTGGAGCTAGCTGCAACCTGTTGAATTTGTCGATGAGGAGATGGATACGATCGATGCTCAAATCGGTTAACAAGGGGGTGTTGCTGTGACACTGAAGAGGCCAGGCTTGCGTTGGGCAACTCGGACAAAACAAAAAGGCAAATTTACACCGGTATTCAATGTGGAAGCAATCAAGAATTCCGTGACGCAATGGAGCCGTCGACTGTATGGCCCAGACTGTACGGCCCATACAGTCAACGGCTCCATTGCGTAACGGAATTCTTGGTACACTGGCATACGGAGCCATTCACGTAGACATCATGAAAGTGTAGCGCTGTATTGCATTCAACGCCTGAACGGTTGATACTACGTGTAACGTACTACGATACCAAACAAGGGGATAATAGTAGCACTGTACCCAGTACTTGCTGTGTATATCTTTGATGACGAAACTTTGTCTAAAGTGCTGCTTTGATCAACTGCACAGTACAATGTCAGGGTCACCTGTCGAGTGACAACGCGCATTCAGACAATTTTCTCACCTCCATATGTACATTTTATGAATTCATGATTCCAACCCCAGATCAATTTTGTAACCCTATAGCGATAGCTACATATATAGGGTAAAATCGCGCGTAGAATCTGAAATTGAGGTTAGTTTTGGCCAGTTTCGATGTATAAAGGACGGCGTAAAAGTTAGATGTATCATTTTTGCAGGAATAGCGTGATGTCATTGGCTACAAGTGCAAAACACCTGTAAATTTGTGTACACAGCATGATCAAATCAGGTTAGGATACTCGTTTTAACGCTTAACATTTAAAAAGATAGATCCATACGTATTTAAACAGTGAGTGTGCAAAGGATTTGTTACAGCTGATGCCCTTTCCTATAGCCATTATAATATGCATCAAAACTCTCCACGGCCCCAACCGACCTGGAAGGTGGTCATTGGTATGCATTGTTGTTCGTCCTCCACGGCTTATTTGGCGGATCGAACAAGTAATTTGATAGCTGAAACACTTGGCTTTCTATTGCGGGTCTTTTGGCTGTATTCGTCTGAAAACTCGCTTCACAATTTAATGTGGGGGGTTGGTATCATTCATTCAGTATTAACGGGCGACATACGGAGCACATCAACGCCGTAGATCTAAGAACATTGTACTGTCGGGAAGCTACTGTACAAATTGTACATTGTACTGCAATGTGTTGATTCAATCAATTTGATTGAGGTACCACTGTACAGCCCAGAGAGCCATCATCGGAATTGCGAACTCGCTATTCAATCGAATAGTCAGAAGAGTGCTTCCAAACGTTAGAGCGGCCTACGTAACATCAATGCGCAAAGATACTTACCTCACTCCAGCCTGCGTGTGTTAGTCTCGCGAGTCTACCAGTACACGAAGCATTCTTATCCAGCACATCTAGAATGGAAATGGTGCTCTTTCACGTTGGAATGTCACCTTGTTATCGAACTGTACTCGGACACCAGCCGGCGATTGTGCATTGATTATTTTTGAATACACATGTCTCTGATCGGGCAGTTCCTCATCCACTGTTGCTACCATCCCTCATGTTTTCTCCGTGTAATCGCTGGATTAGACTGCGAGTTGAATCCACGAGTTTTTGTAGTGTATCGTTCTGTGGAGCACTCATTTCCAGTTTTTGGCTCGAGCAACACGCGTCTTCCTGCACAAGTGCACTAAAATGCTTTGGCAGCAGTCAGACATAACGATAAACGTCCAAGCGGCAGATGACGGAAAGACCCAGCAGGGTGGAGTAGTTCTTGCAAGCAAACACGACCCAAAGACCACCGAAACCAGTCAAGGTTTCCCTCGGAGTACCCCAGTAGCGCCACCTTCGTCGCCGGTAGCGAAGATTCTGTTCCTCGATGGAGTTCGAGGTGCCGCAGTCATCTTTGTCGTCACGCAACACTCCGGATACATGCACGACATCTACATGGGCGCCGTTGGCGTCGACGCCTTCTTCGTGTTGTCATCGTTTCTGCTCACCATGATCTTCATGAAGAAAAGCGTCAAGCTCCTGGCAGAACAAGCCTCGTACCGCAAATGGGGGTGGACGTTGGCTGACTACTTCTCCAAGCGGTTCTTCCGTGTGTACCCGCTCTTTGCGCTGGTAGCGGTCACGCTATGGCTCTTGCCGTTCGAGTACAAGAAGCGGTACTACCTAGTGAAGAGTCCTGAAGACTTCAACCTGTTCCAGACACTCACCTTCCACCCGGAGCACCGACACTACCTCATGTGGACGCTGCCGCTGGAGATCTCGTACTATTTTATTCTACCGGCGTTCGTCCTTGCCGTGGTGAAGATGCGCCGGTTTTGGTGGATGTCGTTCATCCCGCTGTACGTTTGGGTCATTCATGAAGGACTGTACAACACGCGAAGCAACTTTTATCGCCAGCCATTGAGCCAACACCTTCCTACCTTCGTCGCCGGGTCCATGGCGGCCGTCATCTACGTCAAGTTGGAGGCGTTAATCAAGAACACAGGGTTCAAGTTCGGCATGTTACACATCATTGGACTTCGGCTGGTAGAGGCCGTGTTGATCGCTGCGTACCTCAGCGTCGTCTTCCGTGGACTGTTCTTCAACTGGTTGGGAATGCCGCTTCAGCCGTCACAATACTACTTCATGCCGTTCACGAGCGTCAAGTTGTCGCTGCTTTTCGTGATCGAGATGGTGCAGCCGTCGACCGTGTCGTTGATTTTCGAGTGGGTTGTGCTTCGGTACTTGGGCAAGATTAGCTTCTCTGTGTACTTGCTGCACGTGTTCGTCATTTTCACGCCGTCGGTGAAACAGCAGGTCAACTACTACGACAAGACGTTCGCGATATTCGGTCTGGTGTTCATGTTGGCGACGGCTTCGTACTACTTGATCGAGTATCCGTCGCAGCTACTGGCGCAGCGCCTTTCACGCGTGTTTTCTGCGCGAGCGGCCTGTGAGCACCAGAAGGTTCCTGATGAAAGTGACACTGAATCCGACGAAGCTGGGACGGAGAAATCGTCGGCCACGCTACTAGATAAGAGGGAGGGCGTTGCAGCGTCGGTGTAAGCAGATTAAATCAAGTCCATACTGCATTGTAGTTACTCGAAATGAACCTGAAAAAATGTTTTTCGTATGTATCCTATGAGAGACCGGTCATATCGTTGTGCATAACCAGATATGATAGGTCATATTCTAGCTGGAGCGGCAATACTACAGAAAGCAGCTTCGTGCTACGCCGCATGATGGCCAATTGGTAATGGTTTTCAATGCGAGAGCTTTACGCTCGCTCGTTCACCACCAGTGCTGTGTTGTTATACTACAGTAAGTAGTATAACCACACAGCACCAGGATCTCGTACGGCACGAGTAGCAATTCGAACGTGTCATTTTCTAAACTCGCAAATAGTTATTTTAGAAATAGCAACGTGAGTAAGTATTAGTTTTCTGTAGTACAATCCAAAATCGAACTAACTATAATTAAGTAATAACATTATTTGTCGCGTTTATTGTGCCTTTCTGACGTTTTGCCGATGCTTTGCAAGGGTTAGATCGGTACTTGCGATGTAAATCGGATTTTGTAAAATGGGGGTAGAGCATTGTAAAACGTACCCAGCTCCTCGCGATTTCATCCAATCAAGATGCGACACTTCATTTTGTGGTCACCGGCTGGCCGGCTGGCCAGAAGCCCTCATTCAGAATCAAGCTGGCCTGGGAGGACGACGCTGAGGACGCACCAAGGACGACGCCAAGGACGGCGACCACGGCGACTACCACTGCCGCCACTGACTTCTGCATCTGAGGGCTACTTGCCCGCGCTGTTCTCGCCAAGAAGCGCCCTCGTAGCTTAACGGAAAAGCCCCGATTGCGGTGATAGAGGTTCAATTCCTCTCGAGGGCAAAACTATTGAGAGCATCTGGCGATGGTGCTAGACAAGAGAGTGAGGCCGGGAGCGTCAGCAGATGCGAAGCAACTGTGCGTGAGCAGATGCGGTGCGGGAGATACTAGCGTGGGTGGATGCAAGGCTGAGCCAGCAAGGATATGGCTTGGTGTGTGTAAACTAATGGCTTCGGGCTCGTACCTTTGGTTTAACTCTGTGAACAGCACCTTAGCAAAAACTTCGGAAGCGGGAGAGGCCAGCGCCAAGCAATCCCGCGCGCTTTAGCAGATTAGAGGTGTTGGTATGCATCAGTCACTACCGCTTTCGCTATGCACGAATCAATTCCGCTTCCTGACAGTTTAACGTGCCGCTTGTTCATAAAGAATGGGCAAGCTTACGGCTCCGGTCGTAACAAGGTGCCTTCTTCACCTGCGATTGTGTTCAGTGTAGCGGAAGGTTATCCAGCGCTACGCGTCAAGTTACAGGAGCTTTTTGAGAGCAAGCTACCCGACCAATGGAACTCCGAGTTTCTCGTCTACTACAAGCCTACAAACAACGCCTATCAGAAGGATTTTCAGGTGTTGTCCAGCGATAGCAGTGTGATGCAAGTTCAACTCGAAACAGCATGGCACAAGGCAAGGCTTCGAAGCGGAGGGCAAGCGGTTTCGTACTAGAGCTTTTCATCTACGTACCAAGGCCAGCTGAACAAACTGCGTCGCTTCGACGGGCGACTGCCGCGCGCATACAGGAGCAAATGCCACGATTATCCGAGGTGCTACGCGAGCAAGGAATATCAGCAGGGCCTGCTACACAGATCTACGTGGCTACCACGCAAGCAAGGCTTCCCGAGGGCGCTCCGGTTGTAGTGCCGAATAACACGACATTCCGCCAGCTGCAGCATGTCGATATGCAGCAGGCTGCAATAGAAGAAGGTCAACAAGAGGCACAACGATTAGATAGTGCAGAGTATCAGCTCATTCGTGTGAAGATTCAAGATGTACCCGTCGCGATGCAGGTGAACATCAGCGACCTACGCGCAGCGCTTGGCCTTCCCAGCTACAGCTTGCGCTGTAGTGGGTCTAACTTGACTCACTACTTTAGCTTACACGTTGCGCAATGTGTATGAGGAAGCGTAAGTACTTAGTAATTACTTAGGTTAATTATATTTGAATACACAAATATAAGTTAAGTAAGAAAGGATTCCAAGTGACTTAGATTAGGTAAAATGAGAACTGTATTGTTTGTGAATTGATCTTCCTCTAAAATGTGCTAAAAACTGTTTATCGTCTATGAAAGGGGTTGACAGCGGCTGGCTGTCAGAGCCCCGCTAATATGCATGTCTCTGATTGGTAGAAAGATGCTGCTTTCTACCAATAGGATCTTTGGGTATGTGTGGACCACTAATTGTGGTGGCCCACTTCAATGTATCCATTGGTGTGTCTTACACCAATGTGAGGAAGTATCTAAAACCTTTAACAGATATTTATCTGTTAAACCATAAGTGACAAATGTCATGCACAAGTGACAGTTGTCACTTGTGACCGTTATCGTGCACAAGTGACTGTTGTCACTTGTGTGTGTAACCCCGTTACACCATCCCCCCGTTAAGCTTAGACGTGTCGGTCTCGACACGTCAATTAATATTGACTGCTTGTCAATTGTTTGTGCTGGGGTTTCCGTGCTCATCCGCAATGAGCACGATCAAGCTGAAGACCACCATTGCAACAGAGTGTAAACTCTCTGTTGCTGTGTACAATGCGCGGTAGCGCGAGGTGCGCCGCTACCACGGGGACAGACAACACAGTGTCTGTGTACGATTCTTCGATGTCGACCGCGTCTATGCGTCGACATCTCTAAGCGAATTTCTGTTGCTTACCGTGATCGGGTAAGCAAGCGCCAAAGCACTTCGAGTCCTTCTCGAAGTGGCAAGTATTAGCAACTCCACGCTGTTGCGGTGGAGGCTGGTATCCGTGCGCCGTGCGCACTGTCCGTCCAGGTGGCGGTGCATATTAGCAACCGCGACCACAACAGGTATACTATATGTATACCTGAGAGCTTCAATGATCTCCGTGCTAATTATCTAGCACGCGAGTCGTCAGGCGTTGTAGATTACTACAGCGCTCGCACTACCTTCTTGCTGGTAGTGCGTGTTGGGTTTCGTACTCCTTCACCATGTCCGGAACGTCTTCCATCAGGACGTTCCGTGGTTCCCACGTGTCGTGTTGGGGAGGGAAACCTCTCCAACGAATGCGAAAACAATCCGGACCTCGGATTGTTTTCCTATGATCAACAATTCGCTGGACGATCCAGCGAATTTCTCCGCGTGCGTCTCGCAGCGGTGGCGGAGGTGGTGGAAACACGCCCCGATGGTCAACGCCGTGTCGACCTTCATCTCGTGTTGCTCCACGACCAAGTGATGGTCGTGGAGTACATTCAGAGCGCGGCGGTTGCCGCTCTGTTCCTTCGTGTCCCGGCTCTGGCGGTCTCCCAGACCGCCTTGAACGTGCCGGTCGGGCTGTAGGCCCGACTGTATTAACTGCTCCAGCGCGACTACGCGCTGGAGAGGAGGGCTTCCCCCTGTCGAGTCTGTCTCTTCGGGTCAGACGAGCCACTTGGCTCGTGCTGGAGGTATGGCTTTAACCGCCCGACATAAAATGTCGGGTGGAGGCGCATGCTAGACGGTATGTCTAGCGTGTATGCGTTACCGTGGCGTGCCATCACCGTGAATGGCCCGATGAAGCGCGGAGCAAGCTTGCTTGCTCCGAAATCCGAAACAGCATGTTTAGGCAGGTTTTGAGTAGATAACAAAACCAATGAATCCAATTTGAATTCATGTGTGTTGCCCCTGCCAATATTATCGGCGTTCAGCTTCTGTTTGTCCACAGAAGCTGCAATCGTGTCCTGGACAAACCGAATTACGGCTTGTTTTTGATTGATGAAGTCAATCGCATCCGAGCTGAACTCGTTCAGCTCGCTCTCCGCAAGAGGCCCGGCCTCTGCGTGGTTCTTCGCGGTGTCTGCGCCCTGCGCAGACCCGTGGTCCTTGTTCCTTGTGGAGTCTGTGCTCTGCACAGACTCGTTTTCCTTGTTCTGGGGGTCAGCGCACTGCGCTGACCGTTGGTTCTTCCTGCCAAGGTCTGCGCCACGCGCAGACCTGGTTGTCGTGGTCCTTGTTGTCGCGGCTGACACTGTGCAAGTGTCAGTGGCTTTTTGCGACTGCTGTGTTGCAGTCGTAGATCCTCCCCCACTTAAAGTGGGAGCCACCACTCCGAGTAAACTCGGCAGACGGGGATGCCGCATGGCATTCACATAAAACGGTGTATGCCCGGTCGAGGTATGCACCGAGTTATTGATGGCGAATTCCACCATCGACAAGCACTCGCTCCAGTATTGGAACGAGTGAGCGTAGCTCTTCAAAATGTCGACGAGCACGCGGTTCACGCGCTCGGTTTGGCCGTCCGTCTGCGGATGGTCCGCAGTCGACATTGAAAGCTGGCTCCCAAGAAGTGTAAACACTTCTTGCCACAGGTGCGCTGTGAAGCGCGGGTCTCTGTCCGACACAATGTCGGACGGCATGCCATGGTGTTTGAACACCATGTCGACGAACAGACGGGCCGTCTGCTTCGCGGTCACCTCTGCCGGCACCGCAGCAAGATGTACCATCTTGCTGAAGCGGTCGACGAAGACCACAACACCGGTATTCCCTCCGCTGTCCGGGGGAAGACCAAAGATGAAGTCCAATGACATGGACTTCCAACACTCCGACGGAGTCGGTAGTGATTGTAATGGAGCCTGCGCAAACGGCGCAGGCTTTACGCGTTGGCACACCTCGCAAGCACGGACGTACTTGCGCACCCACTTGTACTGGTGGTGCCAGTAGAAGTCACGCGTGAGAAGGACGTATGTCTTCTCACGTCCGAGATGTCCCGCAGACGGGGCATCATGATACTCGTACATGATCCTGAGTCGCAGGTCATGGTCATTTGGCACGACAACGCGATCCGCGTTGTCGTCGACTGCATTGTAAAGCAGTAGTCCTTCGTGCACACGAAAGCGGTGTGCACGCGCTCGAAGGTGCTTGGGCAGCTTCTGACGGGACTTGTCAGAAGGCGCTGTGCCATAGGCCAGCAAGAGTTTCGCGTCCGCGTCGTGCGCGTACGCGGCCTTCACGTCGTCCAACAGAGACGACGTGGGTGTGCTCGTTCGCATGGCGTCAATGGCATTGACGCCAACAGCTTCTGCATAGTCCGGCCGACGTGATAACGTGTCGGCCACTACATTCAATCTTCCGGGTTTGTATTCGACCCGGAAGTTATACTCCGCAAAGAATGAGAGCCATCTCGCCATTCTTTGTGATATGTGTGGCGACTTCACTGCGGTGCGCAGTGAAGCATGGTCGGTGTAGACCACAAATGGTCTACTTCCAAGTAGATACACTCGGAACTTTGCGAGTGCATATTTCATGGCAAGGAGTTCCTTGTCATGTACCGGATAATTACGCTCAGCTGCTTTCAGCTGACGCGGCTGGTAATAGACGACACGATCACGGCCCTCGTGATCGTGCTGCATCAACGCACATCCGATCGCGAAGTCGGATGCGTCACACACTACGTGAAATGGGCGATCTTGGTCAGCCACTGCCAAGATCGGCGCCTCAGTCAAGCCCCGCTTGACTACATCGAATGCCTTTTGGCAATCGGTTGTCCAATTCCACACAGCTTCCTTCTTGAGAAGCTGTGACAGCGGGCGGATCTTGCCCGCATAGTCCTCCACGTACTTGCACAAGTACGTGGCCAAGCCAAGGAACTGCCTCAGTTCCTTGACACTTGAAGGCGTTGGCCATTCATTGATCACTCTGACCTTTTCCGGGTCAGGGCGAACACCATTCTTCCCTACGAGACACCCGAGGACGGGTATCTCGCTCGCCCCGAAGATACACTTCTTCAGGTTCGCGTAGAGCTTATTGCTTTCGCATAAGCTCAAGTAGCTTCCGGAGATGCACCCTGTGCATCTCAATGTCGGTCTTTTCGTCCACAGCCCGGCTGTGGATGAATACATCATCGAAGTAGCTCGGTGCGAAGTCGCGCACCGAGCGCAACAAGTGCGTCACGTACCTGTTGAAAGTCGCAGGGGCATTCTTAAGCCCCTGTGGCATTACTAGCCATTCCCAGAGCATGCCGCTTGGCGTGCTCACTGCCGTGAGAGGGATATCGCTCTCACGCATTAGGATTTGATAAAATCCATCTCGCAAGTCGAGAGCACTGTAAACGGTGCTCCCGGCCATCGAATCGATGATAACATCTTTTCGCGGTATCGGCGTCTGCGCCGGTACCGTCGCGTCGTTCAGCTTGTTGTAGGCATGAACGATGCGCCATCCGCCCTGTGGCTTCTTGACACAGAACGTCGGAGCACTGTGCGGGGACTTTGATTCCCGCACTTGTCCTGCTTTACGACGACTTTCAAAGAAGTCGTCGATCGCTTTCACTTGTTCTCGCGGCAGTGGCCACTGCCGCGTGACACAGTACTTCGTGCCTGGCACGAGATCAATCTCGTGCTGAATGCCCTTATCCTGCGGAAGCTCCGCAGGAATCTCTTCCGGGAGTACGTCTTTGTACTCCCTCAACAATTCGTAATAGGGACTCGACTTCAGCGAGTCCCAACCTTGTTCCTCGAAGCGCTCTCGCTTCGTCTTCGCACTGAGAGTGTCTTCACTCTCAGTGGTACTTCCCATGAAGAGCTGCCTCAGCTCTTCGCTCTCGCTCGCCGTTCTTTCGCTGTCCGAAAGAACGCAGACTTGCTCGATGCGTCCATCGTGCAAGTCGCGCGTGAAGCGCTTCCAGCTCATGGCTGGAAGCGAAGTCAACTCCGACGCCGTCGTCGGAGGACTAGCGAGTTCCATGTCACGATACTGGAATCCAGTATCGGTGCGCGTCAAGACGCTTAGCGTCTTGACATTCGGCGTCACCGCCTCAGTCTGCCCAGCAGACTGTTCTTGTTGCGCCTCGGTCACGGACCGAGACTTGCGCAGCGTTCTCCGCTTGCGCCGTCTTCTTGTTGTGCGGAGCCCGGCTCCGCACAGTTGTTCTTCTGGTCCAGGCCCGGCCGTGGACAGTTGTTCGCCGGCGGACCCTGTCCGCGGGCGCGCGGTATCAAGCCCGGCTTGACCGCATTTTCCTTCGTGCAGCCCGGCTGCACGGTAACGTGTCCCTTCGCCGGCAGACCCTGTCTGCGGGCGCGCGATATCAAGCCCGGCTTGATCGCATGGCGCGTCGTCGTGCAGCCCGGCTGCACGACAGCATGCAAATTGCGTCAGTGCGGTACGTTTGCAACCGTCCGCACTGTTTGCAGCGTCAACTCCCGGAGTTGACACGCCTTCGTCACCTCGACGCCATTCATTGGCGGAGCCCCTCATGACCGAGGGTGCGTCGGCTCCCGGAGCCGACGCGTCGTTGTCGACCTGACCGCTTCGGGTCAGGGACTGTCCCTTACACGCTTGAACGTGGGTACTGGTTCCCGGAACCAGTACATCGTTTTCTTCTGACGTCGGCAGCATTGCCGACGTTGGTTTCACTTGTGCGCGCCCTCGCGCACTTCCTGGGCACTCCGGGACAGCAGCATTAAGCGCTGTCTCGACTGATGAGCCGCGCGCACCTGCTGGTGCGTGCGCTGCGGTAACGTGGCCATCGCTCTCTGTTCCGCAGTCGCGGCCGAAGCACACGAGCGTGCGCTTCTTCCAGTCTATCACCGGGTCATGCCGTGCAAGCCATGGCATGCCCATAACAACGTCGAACTTATCGTCCAGGTCCAGGGCGATAAAGTGTTCGACAAACACTCGTTGTTTGTACGAGAAGCGCACGTTCACGACGCGCTTCTCGGTCTTCACGATGGCACCTGTTGCCAGTCGTACCTCCAGAAGACTTCGAGGTACATTTACTTCCTCGAAGTCAAGTCTCGACAGGCTTCGTAGTCGAACAAAGTTGTTCGACGCGCCTGAATCTACCAAAGCTCGAAGAGAGTCACTCGCTCTCTTCGAGTAAACCTTCAAGATGACTAGGTTCGGCCTGTCATCTTGTTTCTTGCAGTGAGAGCTGGTCTCACTGGCGGCTGCAGTCCTCAGTGTCGCGTGCCCGATGTCGGCACGCGCGACTGCATTACCAGTAGGGCGCCCCGCGCCTACTGGATGTTCGCGTTTTTTGTTGGTCCGCGGCGATGCCTAACATCGCCACGACGGCCACCTCCAGGGGGCATGGGAGCTGTGCACTCCCGTGCAAAGTGACCGATCCTTCCGCAACGGAAGCATCGCACGTTACCTCCCTGCTGCTGGTAACCAGCAGTTGTTGCGTTCGAGAGGTCCATTGGTTCTGGACTTCCCGGCCTCGCTACCGGGCGCGGTTGCGGCCTCGGCACGTTCACATGCAGTTTAGCCTGCCGCAGGCTAAACCCTTCTTGCATGGCAAGAGTAATCGCAGCTTTGAGAGTACTCGGGTACTCTCGGAAGAGATAGGTCTTCACAGGCCCATCTCTAAGCCCCTTCATGAACGTGACGACCTTGGTCGCCTCGTCAATCGGGTTAGTCACGAAATTTGATACCAAATATCGTGCGCGCTGCGCGTAAGCATGGACGTCATGCTTACCCTGCTGAAGGTCGAGGAACTCCGCCCTCGACCGGAACTCGTTTTGCGGGGCTCAAACGCTTGTTTGAGCTCCTCTTTGAACACTTCGTACGCGCTGAAGCACGTAAGATCAGAGAGTCGGCGTCCATACGCCCAACTCCTTGCGCGTCCGCCAAGGCAGGACATGGCGAACGCGACCTTCGACAGCGGGTCGACGATGCGTCGAGCCGCTATGGCTGTGTCGAGTTCGACAAGCCATCGGAGGAGAGGCTCGCCCTCTCTTCCCACGTAGTTGCTTACGCTCAACTTTAATGGTTGAGCACGCGGTGTCGTCCCTGACGACGCCGTCACTGAGGAAGCAGCGTCACGCTGCTCCTTCATGATGAACCCCAGAGCAACACCATGTTGCTCCGTCGGCGATAGCGTACGCAGCATTGTAGCTATCGCCGCTTCTCCAATGACTGTTGACAGTCGTTGGAGGGCCTCCCACTCTGGGTCAGACAGGTGGGGGCAGTCAGCGCGTGCAACATGCGTTGCAGGCGTGTTGGAGCTCTCCATGGGCACCTCCGTGCTCATGTGGTTCTCGGCTCCGCGTTCGTACATCGCGTACGAACGTCAAGCAGTCGGTCGTTGGACGGACTACAAAGTGCTACCAGGTGTGGTGGGTCTAACTTGACTCACTACTTTAGCTTACACGTTGCGCAACGTGTATGAGGAAGCGTAAGTACTTAGTAATTACTTAGGTTAATTATATTTGAATACACAAATATAAGTTAAGTTAGACAAGACTCCAAGTAGCTAGTTTAAGGTAAAATGAGAACTGTATTGTTTGTAAATTGATCTTCCTCTAAAATGTGCTAAAAACTGTTTATCGTCTATGAAAGGGGTTGACAGCGGCTGGCTGTCAGAGCCCCGCTAATATGCATGTCTCTGATTGGTAGAAAGATGCTGCTTTCTACCAATAGGATCTTTGGGTATGTGTGGACCACTAATTGTGGTGGCCCACTTCAATGTATCCATTGGTGTGTCTTACACCAATGTGAGGAAGTATCTAAAACCTTTAACAGATATTTATCTGTTAAACCATAAGTGACAAATGTCATGCACAAGTGACAGTTGTCACTTGTGACCGTTATCGTGCACAAGTGACTGTTGTCACTTGTGTGTGTAACCCCGTTACATGCGCCCTCCGTTTCGCGCACCAGTGAACGTCGATACACCATATCCTGTTGTCAACATGGAGGACACAGATCATCAAGACGGTTAAAGCACCGAATGAAAAGCAGGCATACATTACAGCTAGCTATTCTCAATAGATAAAGCATTTGGCTTGTAACCGCAGTGACTGTACAAGTTTTCTCCAACCTCTTCCTTTTGTCGAGTGCATGCATACATGGCCACGCGTAGCACCGCAAGGGGATCTTCACGGAAGGCCATGTTTGCGTGGCGCTGAATCCAGCGCTTAAGTAGCGAGAAACCAACCTCAATCGGATTGAGGTCGGGAGAGTAAGTAGTTGAATTATACCACAAATGACCGCCCGTTTTTTTTCAAATAATATATTACCACCTACAGGTAATATAACCGTCGAATACCAAAAGTAGTCAAAAAATGGGCAAGCCCTCTCGATACCTTCTGATGCAAAGGAGCATTCTCTTATTTTTCAGACGCTACAATACTTCTAAATATTGTTTCAGCTAATGCACGAATGACTGCCAGTTTTTCAAATATAAAGAACGATCCATCCTGATAGATAAAATATAAAAAAGATATAAATAATCATATATACGATCCAACGATCCAACCATAATTATGTGTGAATATATTATTCCAAGTTCAGGCAGGAAATGTAAAAAGGCACCTAATAAGCCGTTTTGTCATATTGAGAGCCATCATCCGGATTATAAATCATTTACAACTGAATATCATATCCCGAAGCATGGTATTAACCCCTTTAGGGAAAGAAAACACCTATCAGCAATGGATAGAGCGTGGCTATCGAAGCACACATAAATTGTAAATATTTTTTTATCAAGCTAACAAGGCTCTATTTTTTTTCAAAAAATTACTGTCAGCTTACAGCTCATTTAGAGCAGTAAGAAGCTTAGGCATTTTAGTACGAACGAAGTCATTCTTCTTAAGCCATTCGATATAGTTAGGATCAGGGCTTGGATCTGTTTGATCGTTTTATTACAGTACTTGCCCCAAGTTAGCAGGAATGATCCATCATCGTTGCTGAATTTAGACTTGAGGAATTCGGCAATATCAGGATTGGAATCAATAAGAATCTTCTGATTTAGTGGCCAACGACAGTAGCCTGGATCAGAAGCATATACATCTTCAATAACCTTTCCTTTATGCTTTCTAAACGTTAATGAACTCATGATTATTATCCAGTCTATCTATATAGATAGGCATCAGGAAATATTTGAAAAAATAATATTGAATTATGGGCATTCATGATCTTAGAAAAAGCAAATCAATCATTAGCATAACTATAAATAACTTCACAGATAGAGGAGTCTTACACTTACTCGTATCCCAGGTTAGTATCGATATAAAAGTTAAGCAAATCGCTCGGGGGTCAGGTAAGACGCTCCTATTAGTCAAGACTAATGATGATAGAATTATGTTAAAGAAAGGCGATTATATAATCGTTCGATCCTACAAACGAGAACTTAGTTGATCCTAACAATTGACTTTATACTAATATAATATCATGATTGGTCGCGTTTATAAGATCACCAATACTGACGAAAGCATTGTTTATGTAGGTAGCACTACTAAGACAATCGAGAGACGATTTGGAGATCATTTACGGCATTACAAGCGATGGATGGAAGGTAAAGAAAGATGCTCAGCGATGATCTTTCATCATTTTCGTGAGCACGGTATTGAAAACTTCAAGATTCATTTGATCTCTGAGTATGAGATTGATAGCAGACGTGATCTTAACGTTTTTGAGCAGTTAGCTATTGACACGACCAGCTGTGTTAATAAGCAAGCCGCATGGATATCCGAAGAGGATGCTGCTAAATCTAAGCGGAAATATAATTTGAAGTACAATCGAGAGCATGCTAGTGATCAAGTAGAATGTAAATGTGGTAAGACCTACACCCGCAGACACAAAGCTCGACATGAACGAACGACTTATCATCAGCAGTGGTCATAAGCTACTTCATTTTTTTCTCTTCACAAAACACTAACTAGAGCTTAATTCGCCTGATATTCTAAAATCTCACCTGTAAGTCTATTAAACGTCATCTCGTTCTCGAATCCAACAAGAACCGACATGTTGCAGCCTTGTGTCGAGGCGTTCGTCCCCATTACCTGGATACTCTGAGGAACATCCTTCTCGGTCAAACGTGACACATCGGCTACGAGGACACGGTTAGTCTGCTGCCAGGTTTGGTAGTCAATAAGGCCGTTCGATAACTCCTTTGTTTGGTCACCATTGATCGAGCCGAGCTTAGAGAACTCATTAATGAAATCTTGGAAATCATAGTCGTAGCTGATATCAAACACTTGCTGACTACCAATACGTACATTGAAATTACGAATCGACGAACCAGGCTGGAAGGTCCAAGGAGCGCTATCGAAGCAACTTTGGAATTGCTGAATGATAGAGGCATTGAAGTTGCCTGAAGAGGTCTCCGCGAATGGAAGTAGAGCAACTACCTTAGTGTTTTTCAGGCTTGCCGACAGCTGTAGGTCAAACGCAGTATTTAGCTGAGTAGAAGATACACCAGTGCGAGCTCGCTGGTAAAACCACTGCGCGTAGTAGTCCATATATCTGATAGTCTTGTTAGGCTTACTGATGATAGCTTGGGGGTTCTCAAGATCAAGGAACGGAACATAGAGACGGGTAGTCGTGAATGGGAAGTATGTAGAATCAATAGTAGGCTCCAGGGAGTTTGTAATTGCACCCCACGCAACCGAGATTTGGCCTGCGGTCGTAGCATTAAACACACCTGAGTTCGGAGCAGAGCCAGCAGCAGATGCTACCATAATAGGACAGCTCTGACCCGAAACAAGTGTAGTTGATGATAGAGTCATTGACTTAGTCGCTCCAAGTGTGATGACGGACGCACCCTGATTCACTCGGAAACGAAGCTTGATCTGGGGGTTAGCCATGAGGTCCAACTCCTTGAAAATCGGGTGAAGATCGACGAGTTTGATCTTAAGCATATAGTTCCACATTCCTGCAACAGCACCTGCAGCAGTTGAACCAGGCACAAAAGCACCACGTCCAAACTGGTTAGCGATCGTATTAGCAGCACCCGATGCGATAGTAACCCATCCGTTCGTGTTCTGACCACCAGCTACTGGAGGGTTGCTTAGAAGACGCTTGACGAATCCATCATTTACAGGGTACGAAGCAGCACCGGTAGAAGACGTCCCAAGAGCTGGAGTAATATCCGCAGCAGTAGCGCTGTAGCCATCACCATAGAGACTACTGGCACCAGATGTGAATAACAACGAGCCCGAGCTATCAGGGAATAGGAAATCTTCTGCGCCATGCTTATTTACATAGTCGAGCGAAGTCTCCGCCTGAGCTCGTAGGTTGTTAGCAAATAATTTGTACTCACTCATGCTAATGACTGACTTACCATTGAGCTCGAGAGACATACCATCGATAACATTCCAAACACCACATTTAAGACCAACAGATAGACGGTTGGCTACAGATGCAAGTGTAGTACTTGCGTGGGTGTTCTTCATGCTAACTTTGTACGGGATTACAACGTACGCATCGCGAAGGCATGCGAAACCCTCCGCCCCATTGAGCTGAGCAGTAGCATCGATTGTAATAACGCCATTCGCGTATGAAACCTGATTTAGATCGATCACATACGGAACGCGCTTGCGTGAACTGACCTTGACGGCCGGGTCGCTCTTCAGCGAAGACTGATATAGAAATTGATCGGCGAGTTGAGTTTCCGACATACTTGTTGAGAGCACTTATATAGCTCTCGATATAGGATCTACGAAAAATAATTAAATGAACTTAGTCAAACCAGTCTCCTCTGATCACGATTTAATATCTTTAGCGAAGCAGCTGGATATCCATCTTGATCACATCTATGAGTCGAATGAGATCAAATCGGCTCTCCCAAGGAAAGGATCATTTCTGATTCTACTACGCAAACCAAAACCAATCAATAGGTCATTGGGTCTGCGTTGTTGATGGAACGTATTTCGATAGTATGGGGGAAGGTCCTCCTATAAACTTGGGCTCAATGAGATACAACGAAATTCAAACTCAATCAGCTCATGGTTCTTATTGCGGCATATGGTGTATTCTTTGGTTATATGCAAAGCAGCATAATCACATGGATATTTTCAAACGATTTTATAATTTAAATATCGTTGTGCTTTAAAAATCTGAGTTAAATATACTACGATCATGTACCGTGAACTTATCATCTCAAGCGGTGTCCCCGCACATAAGCTACGTAAAGCTGTCAAATCTGGCAAGCTATCGCTTACAGCAGCCGAGCTGGCTGGAACAGGTGCCAAATTACACTTGCACCCTGAATCTCATGAGAAGGTGTTAAAGCCAAAAAGGTCGGTCGTGGCATCCGGCTTCACATCACGAAGCATGAAATTAAGAAAGGCTACAAGAAGGCTCGGGGAGGCTCTATCTGGAGTAAGATTTGGTCGGGAATCAAGTCTGGTTTCAAATTCGCCAAAGACTCAGGACTACTAAGTAAGGCTGCTGATGCTGCCATTCCAGCTCTTGCTACCGCAGTTGGTGCTCCTGAAGCTTCTGTGCCTGTTAGAGCAGGTCTAAAGTCTCTTACCGGAATCGGTGTAGACAATTATGATAGTGATGAGGAAGGAGGTCGCGTTAGTTTCGCAGATGTCAAGCGACATGCGGGCAATGCCCTGCGATATGCTAAGACAAAGGGGATCATCACTGACGTCATCGATGAGGGCGAGCGTTTCCTACACTCTAAGGCAACCAAGCCTGAACATCACGAGCTCGTCAGCAGTGTCCGCAAGGGTATCAAGCATCGCTTTGGAGTAGGTCTAGCACCTAAGCGAAAACCCAAGTTTTCGAAGGGTTCCCCTGAAGCTAAGGCTCATATGGCTAAGCTTCGTTCTATGCGTAAAAACAAGACCGGGGGATCTTTCACTATGTGATCGTACTAAGAAGAAAAAAACTTATTTTTTTTAGCTTTGTTTCTTACGCAGTAGAAGCATGATATTAACGCTGTTATCACGAAATTTCACTGGTTGATTGTTCTGGTTCCATATCGAGAGGGTAATGCTCGCCCGAGGGCCGTCATGCGTCTGGCACCACGTTTCATGCGATGGGAAGTACTGAATCTGCTGACCTATACCAACATTTCCTTTATCAAAACAGGCCATCGTATCTCCCGAAATCACGAAGTCATTCCTGATAAGATCACACCGAACTATGTAGCTCGTAGAAGGGCTGATAGCTGGAATGGTATTGCTCAGAAGACTCGTAGAAGTCGTCTGAGATGCACTTGGATATGTTCCTGTTGTAAAGCCAAGAATCGAACCAAAATTGGCATTATTGATGATCAAACGCGGAACTCGTGTCGTCGTTGAGAGACCAGTTCCCGTTGTCGAATACAGACCCGTTGCTGGTCGCGTGTATCCAGTTGGAAGCGATGTCGGCGTAGCTGCGCAATCAAGCTGGCACGCATAATAGGTTGAATTCTCTTCGATCTGAATGTAGAAAACATTGTTTCCATTACTATCAATCAGATACGCTCCAGCTGCGACCAGCGCCGTTTGTATATTTCGGTTGATATCGGAGTACAAGTAGTATCCGTCTTGGAGATTGACACTAATAGTAGAAGTGGTAGCAGCAGTAGGCACTTCAATCGTGAAACTGGTGTTAGCGAACTGCCCTGAATCGATGTTGAACTCGGAGTTGTACAGTGAAATCGATTGAATCGAAGCCTCGACATCTTGGAAATCACAAGCTGAGCCTGGAAATTGATATCGCCAGGTATTATTCAAGCCGTTTTGGACTAAGTTAGTATTATCAATCTTGACGAAACTACTCATATTTGTTATATAATCCGACTAATAATTTTCGCCAATTTTGATCAATTGATCAAAGTTGTACCTGATTTGACCCTTTACAGAGTCAATGAACAACATCTGACCCTTACCACGCTCGATAGCACGATTGTAGTAGTGCATTATGCCATCCTCCGTCAGTCCAGGAATGTTGAAATCGGTTATTAGTAGCTTTAGATCGCGACGAGAGTTAGCTCTCAGTATCGCTACATACTCAGTATTCAAACGAATCACTTATCAGTACCAAACCAGCTGTGACTCAGAAATATCGTACTCAACTTATGATGGCGACCTCTCGTGAAATAATGACTGAAAACGTTCTTCTGTAGACTCTTATCGTTTGAATAATCATCGATGATGACTAGTTCGGGTTTGCTGCCTTGAGTGTGTCTGATGGCATCGACTTGCGGAGGAGTCTCATGAAACGTGATGAATCCTTCCAATTTGTCCTTGAGATAGTCGTACAGCTCTTGATGAGGATTCCTCGCGATGATGTGAAGATGACTGAAAACATGAGGTGAATGCTTTAGAATATGAAAAACCAGGTTGTTCTTGCCTGAGAACGATGGGCCAAGGATGACCATTCTAAATAGCTTTTTGATACCAAGCTCTTTGATATCACCTACCGACTCAGCCTTGTATTTCTTAGGCAGAGAACCTCCATAGTCAGGAATAAGCGGGACTAGAGACTTTGTCTCGTGGCTCGCGCCACTTGACTTCAGTCTAATAGAGCTCATGATTAAGAAAATCGTTCGACGTATATAAGAGAGGCTAAAAATGACAGGATTTAGTTATCCGCCACCATTATTCATTTCTAATGGCTATAACCCAGCATTCTACCTCTCGCTTGATCAGACGGGACACTTGACATATGCATACGCCCACACACTATATCTCGGTATTAATGATTATCGACTGAGCTATATTACGGGCATAACAGCTGGAACATCTATTCCTGGAGTAGCTCTTCTCGTTGCTCCAGATGGATCACTCAGCCGATTAGGAGCACTAAGTTGCTCAAGTCTAACTGTTAACGGTGCAGCAGTGTCATCGGCGCCAACCTACGTAATCGGTATTACACCTGGCACTGCAGCTTTATCGAAATCACTGGTACTTGATGCTTCGGGCAATATCACTGGTATCAATTCGCTATCATCTGCAAACCTTACTGGAACCATCCAAACCGCAGCCCAGCCTAATATCACGTCGTTAGGTACTCTAACGGGTCTTACGGTGAGTGGAAACATTAGTGGTACTCTGAGTACATCATCTCAACCTAATATCACTTCCGTTGGTGCGCTAACTGGTCTTACGGTGAGTGGAAATATCAGTGGTACTCTGAGTACATCATCTCAGCCTAATATTACGTCTCTTGGCACTCTTACCTCGCTTGCAATTGTTAAAAATATCACGATTGGAGGCATAGCTGGAGCCTATTATCCATCCTGGGGAATTAATGGAATCCAGCACAACTCATTGGCGACAACCTACAACATTAATTCGTCAGGCACCTTCCCGAGCTCTGTAGTTACAAGCTATGCACAGCCTACTATTGGTGGTTTTTCACCAACAACCGTTACAAATGCTGCCACTGTATATATCGATAATAGCCCCGCTCCTGGTACTAGTATGACGATTACTAATGCATACAGCTTATGGATTAATGCTGGGAAAGTACTACTTGGAGATACAACAGCTTCGAGTAGCACCACTACTGGAGCTCTAGTTATTTCTGGTGGTCTTGGAATAAGCGGATCATTCAATTTATCGGGATCCATTGCTGGAGCAACCACTATTGCAGCATCTGGCATTGTAACCTTATCGAATACAACATTTTCAACAAGTCCTAATTTTGGTTGTTTAGTAGCTAGCGGTGGTATTAGGGCTAGGAACCTCTTCATCGGGCTTTCGACAACTCTAGCTTCTTGGACTATCCAAGGTCCTCAATTAGCCACGCTAGGGCAAACCTATACCAATTCAAGCACTGCTGCTTCTGGCACAGCTGCATCTGCTGTAATGAATAGTTTTGCCGCTTGCACCATCGCTGCAAGTAATACTGGTGTTACTGTTACTAGAGCAGCCAGCGTATATATAGCCGATGCTCCATCGGCCGGAACCAATATAACTTTAACGAACAAGCATGCTCTCTGGATCAATTCTGGTAGCACTTATATGAGTGGAGCTATTGCTGCTACGAGTCAGGCTACGGGAACCCTTATCGTAGGTGGAGGAATCGGTTGTGGTGGCGATATTTGGTGTAATCTAACTCAAGCCGTATCAGGCGTAATAATCAATCCTACTCAAACGGCTACTCAATCCGCATTTGCTACGACTGTGTCTGATGGATTACAATGGCTAGATGGATCATTTACGATCGTTCAGGACTGGTATGGATCGAATTCAACAGCAGTGCGAGGAGTCGTAGAAATTAATAACGGGAGCAAGAGCACTTCAACTAATTCTTTGTATATAGGAACCTTTACAAACAATGATTTTAGATTAGGAACCAATGATCAAACTAATATTACTATTCAAACAACTACTGGTAGGGTAGGTATTGGTAGTACTTCGCCTCTATATGGATTGTACGTGGGAATAACCGTTTCAACCACTATAGACGCTGGGGCAACTGGTGTAGCGTACTTCAAGCAATCTGGAGGTCTTGTCTCGACAGTTGGTCCTATAAGCTCTGTTCCAATAGCTATCGCTTGTGCTGGTTCAATGCTTAGCTCTACTGCTTATTATACATATAGTGATCGACGTCTAAAGCATTGTTTTGAACCGGTGGAGGACTCTGTGTGCGATGGTCTACTGAAAATTGAGCCTTGTATGTTTAAATACAAAAACGACTCGGAGGACTCTCCTCTGCACCTCGGATACTGTGCTCAGGAAATGCTGAAGGCAGGCCTCTACCATTGTGTCAACTACGTTTCAAATCCAGATTTACACGTCGAGGATGAAACAGTTGATCTGGAAGGTCTTCAGATGACTGTTGACTATGGCAAAGTCTCCTGTCTCCTTCATAAGCTGGTTTTGAGACAGCAGACTGAGTTGGAGATTCTCAAAGCCGATCGAGACGATGTGTATGCACGTCTTGATGAGTTAATAGAGCTGACTAAGAGCCTTAAGGGAGAGACCAACGAAGTTGGTTGATCGAGCCCATTCAGGGCTCTCTCCGCACTTGGCGGAGTCGCGAGGCGAGGGTGTCCGTATGAGAGACCAACGAAGTTGGTCGATCGAGCCCTTTCAGGGCTCTCTCCCCTGAGGGATCTTCGATCCTCTCCCCCCACCATCGTGAAGTCGCTCCGGGCGGGGCGTTAGCCCGCGCCAAAAACAAGTTGCTTCTATGACTTCATAGTGCAAAGGTCTTGACCGATCGCTTCTTTTTTTTATAGGCCAATACGCCTGATCCGCTAGTATCACTGTGCTTCTCCCACTGTTCGCCAGAGGCATCCGTTTGTGTTGAGACAGGCTTTTTCGAGTATGGCTTAGAATCAGTCGCCCACACTGTCGGACGATTACGCGATGGAACGTCCTTAACGAGGAGATCCTTCATGATGGATTTGAGCTCTGTTAGATTATGATCAGCATTTAGATTATAGAGCCCTCCGCTCTTGGAAATATTTCGTGGGTCGAGTACTAACATAGCTATAACCTTGTTGGGTCGCAGACCTTGACTTCGTCTAAGCTCTGCTCTTATCGTGGTCGCGTGATAATCGATTTGAATTCAGAATCAGAAATCAATCGATTGCTGTACATATCCACACATACTACCTTGAGTTGCTTTAGAATCGATGGATTTGTATTGCCAAGCCTCAGTTCTCCCTTGAGCTTATCGTATTCCATCCGAAGCGACTCGAGCGGGTCCTCAAGATGCTGATCAAAGTTGTATTGAAAATGGGTCATCTCAAGTATCTCTTTGAATAGCTTCTTATCATTAATAGATAGATGATCATATTTCTCGTGACTGATATCGTTTCTAAATACCAGATCCTTTATCATGGTCTGTAGAGAATCACTGATCTCACGCATCGGACCAACCTTTCTGAGATTTGGCTGAACTATGGTCAGCGTCCTCTTGTCAAGATCTGGCAATCTGATAAATTTAGAACCAAGCTTGCGATAAATATATGCTGATGGAGTTGCTTTGCCTTGAATATCATTCAGGTTGTAAGTCCTACCTTTACGCTCAACACCTTCCAATGGCACGACACCTGCACCTTGTAGTCCGCGACCTTTCAGCCCATCTGCCCGTTCAACCTTAGCAAGTGCTGAAGCTGACATTAACGTATCATTATCGCCCATTTGATCATTTTCTCGCTGCTGCTGAAGCTTAGATTGGTAAGCACGAAATTTGATTGAATATGCTGTTTTGGTGGCTTTTACCGCTGCCCTTAACGCTCTTACTGCGTCTTTATCAGCCTTTGATTCCGACTTCTTAGCATCGTGTATATTCTTCTCCAAGCGGCTTTGAGCTTCTCCGTATTCTCGAAAAGCAGATTCTGCGTCATTGTGTAGCTCTTGAAGGGTCTCACCGCCATAAGCTTCATATCCAAGTGGTGTTTTGATATCAGCAGCGTTGCTGAAGATGGCTTCTCGTAGCAACTTTAGATTATCATTGAGGTTTTTTTTTTCTATATTTCGATTTGCGGTATCATCAACATATTTCCCACAGTCTTCTAGCTCAGTTAGTAAGGATTGGAATGTGTCCATCCATCGAATATTTCTCATCAAATGCGACATTGCGTCGCCTTTCACAGGCTTGTGCTGAGCGTTTCTAAAATATAGGGGTTTGTTATGAGTTGGCTCACCTAGGTAGTAAGTCGGGTGGATCTTCGAACCTTTATCCGAATTAACAATCGGACGTAATCTTACTATTATCTTCACTTGATTATCAGCAAGCTTCCTGTAATAATCCGTGAGCATGGTTTTAGCTTCAAGTTCTGGGATAGCAAACTCTTTGTCCATGTATTCATCTTTACCAGTTTTAACACCGGGTCGTTCATCGATGAGATCATCTGCTAATTCATAAGGTTTAGCAATTTTCTCGTTAGCCATCTCAGTATTTGATACTAAGCTAAGTCCTTTCTCCTTGACAATGGTCAAGAATCGTTCGAGCGTAGCAAACCAATTTACAATTTTTTGCACAGCGGGGTGATGCTTGTTAGAATCTATACCAAACACGAAGATCCTAAAATGACTGTCAATCCATAGATATCCACCCAAACACACCACCATCTCTAAGAATAGGAGTTATGCGTTTTTGTAGGTTGTTAGCCTCTAGCATAGCTTTATTCTCAATGATAAACCATGGCAGCTTGTATTTAGCCTCATCATCATCGAGTTTTGTCGAAGTCGATTTATTTAAATATTTTAATGTAAGCCGTGGATCTTTTAGCGCTTTATCGAGATCTTCAATATCATCTTCGCCCCTTCTCTTTCTATCTGATCGCGGTTGGGGAGGCCGACGTTGTTGGCCGATCGAACGCTCTTCGAGCGTTCTCTTATCTTCAGCGCGCATGGCACCAAGTTCATCAATCGAATTGCTTTCACCATCGTAGATAATATCTCGTATTTTAGCCTCGGTAGCGACCCAATGGATTGAGCCATAACTTTTAAATTTTTTGCCACTCTTTACCGATCGAAGAGATCCATTTTCCCGAATGACACGTTTTCTATCGTCTTTACCATCCTTCTTAACTGGGTTGATTCCAATGGTCGCCCAGTTTGGATTAGCTTTGTAGAATGCTTTAATCCAATTTCTTGATGCAACTTGATCTTCATGATCTCGAATGACCGCGGTTTCTGAGGTCTCGATCTATGCATCAGCGGTATCAGGTTTAACACCGGCCGATCTATCCATCACATTTGGTTTAGCTGTAGACCCCATATGTGCTATAGATGGTTTAGCAACTGCTTCAGCGTCAGCCATGTCTGGTCTGGCAGTAGTTTCAGCATCAACCATAATAGGCACTTTCAGTGGATCAGTATTGATTCCAACCGATGATAACTCAGGTATTTTCTGGGAGGATTTTAGTGAATCATCTTGATTTTCAGTTGCTACTGAAGGCTTTTTTAAATCACCACCTCCATCTTGATCTTTCGAGTCCTGAGTGGCCCGCTTGTCAAGTGAGATGGTTTTGCCTGCGTCCGACGCCCATGATGCTTCCGCGTACATCTGTAGAGCTGCATATTTCTGTCTGACACGGAGCTTCGTCCGCTCGAGTAGATCGATACGCTTTTGCTCGCGTTGAGCAAGGGATGTAAATGATGGAAACATGTCGAATGCTATTAGATTGAAAATCGAAGGGTCGCAGACCTGAAATTGAAATCTCTAAGCTCTGCTCTATATGTGGCAACCGATATTATTTATAAAATCGCTTCTTATATTCGATAGTTTCAGGTACTTCGTCTGGAGTGTCCCAAAGTCGCATTGTGAATTTATGAACAATTGTGTTGCGCTTCTCGAGTAGCCTTATATAAGCTTCTTGACACTCATCGATTGGTAGCCCAAATATGTCCTCGACTTCGACTTGATAAACGGGATCGCAGCATAGGTAGCGGTATGGGCGTGTTGAGTCTAACTGCTGAAGTCGATACTTGATGTAGTCAAGGCGGTGGATATCACTGAGCATCGTATTCATTTTATTGAGTTTCTCTGCGTAGAAACGCATCCTCTGATGCATTTTCTTGAGTTCCTTCTTATACATTTGGATCTTGTAATCTTTCGAGTGTTAAGTACAGAATCCACAAGCGAGAGGCTCTCTTGAGCATGGTTTATTGGAAAGGGTGATCGCGATGCAAGGCATGTTGAACTTATGTATACATATAGTATAGTTAAGAAAATTATGGATATTGAGTATATTGACTACGATCCGCTGTCCGCTTACATATATGATAATAGCAAGGTCGTGGAAGAGGCTGAGGATCTTAGTAAGCATAAGCCTAAGAAAAAAATAGATCAGAGGATTATTGAGATGCCTAAGCCAATGCCAGCATGCTTGCCTGATCTAGCTTTGATTACCTTGTGAAAAGAGCCTTAACGGAGAGACCAACGAAGTTGGTCGATCGAGCCCTTTCAGGGCTCTCTCCGCACTTGGCGGGGTCGTGAGGCGAGGGTGTCCGTAAGACCCCTGAGGGATCTTCGGTCCTCTCCCCCACCGTCGGTGAAATAAGTTTGTTCCAATTTTCTTCTTCGATTCTTATTGCTCAATCTCAGATTGTCTTGGGGCTCCCAGGTAGGTTCATCATATCCCTTCCACTTGACTAAGTACTTGAGCTTGCCAGATGGCATTTTTTTATGCTTCAATAGTCGCTCAGCTTCATAGATCTGTCCATTTTCGAATGGTGCGTCAGTAGGTTTTGAATTGAATAGTTTGATATCGTTGGGACTCTTATAGAGGGTATGTCCATTTTTGGATCGAATCTGAACACGATATCCATCGATACCAACGATCTCATAGACGGTATTGCTCCATCGAGCGTTTTCCTTATCAAATACACCTTTAGATAGACGATAGAGTACTGTAGATTTGATTGGTAGATTTCCTTCTACCTTTTCAATTAACTCACGATTATGATCAAGATCTTTTTCTATGGTTGAGCCTTTGGCTTGATTTGGGGTCATTTTGATAGAACTATGCCAAGTGTTATTATATCCACTTACAACGTCGCTAAGTAGTTTCTCAGTGATAGGCTGATTAATTTTAAGTAATCGCATCTTCAACGTTCGATTGAAACGTTCAATCTTACCCATTTTAGCGTGATCGCCAGCATCGTTATTGTAGTGTGTGATCTTTCGCTCTTTGAGGAATGCCTGAAGCTTACGATTGAGGAACTCCTTACCATTATCCGACGTTAATACATGAACTCTCTCTTCCTTAACAAATTGCTTGATTCCACCTAATACTGCGATAGCTCCTTTGTTTTTGAGGATCTTCGCGAAACCCAGTCGAGAGTTGATATTGATAGCTGCTAATATTGGAATCTTGTGCCAAAACGGAAGATCCATTTGCCATGAATTCGGGTCGTGAGAGGTGATTCTAAAGTTGTCGTAGGTATCCTTCTGTGATACATGTCTTTGGATGTCGAGCTTGTCCTTATACCACTCCTCAACATCTTTTAAGCGGATGGATGAATCTCTTTCCTTAGCTTTCCTAAATAAGGCTTTTGCCGATATGAAACCAGTGGCTGGATCATAGTATAACCCCTCAAGTAGATCATCCATAGCTTTATAACATACGATTAAAAAAATGGCAAATGTTTCCCCTTAGATATTTAAAGGAACGGTAGAAATACCATCCGACAGTACTTGTCGCTTGTCGTAGTAGTAAGAAAGGGCTGTCTTTGTCTGATTGTAGGTAATGATTGAATTAGTCTCTTTGCGAATGCGGAATCCAGTGTTACTTCCCTCGAAAGTGAATTGTTGTCCCTTGACAACGGCTTCAAAGTTGGCAGAGCACAGAACATTAGCATTCTTCGATTTTTGCACACCCTTAGCTGATAGCTTGATCTTCTCCTTACCAGTCTTATCATCGATTTGTCCACTCAGGTAGCAGATGTAGTTTTTGGACGATAGACTGACCATAGCATTGCAACGAAATTCCTCCTTGAAAAGACCTGGCGTTCTTCGATCGAAAGCAGCATTCTCCTTGGTATCGTCTCTTGGGAACCATTCGTACTTATGTTTGTTGAAATGGTCATGAAGCTCAGGCTTGATGAGATTTGGGAAAGGATTACCATTACTAAAGGCAATATATCCACTATCGGTATCCATCTCCTGATACTGGAAGTCAAATCTATCGAAGTAAAAGTCAATGCAATCGTAGTAAAATTGTAGCATACGTAGCTTAGCTAACTGATATATGGCAATAGAAATATGGATTGGATTGGTAAGCTTGATTCGTCGTTTATGCTTAACTAACTCAACAGTCCCATTGGAAAACTCCGTTCTTGATTGGTGTGTGAAATGCTCGATAGACTGCTTAATTTGCTTCTCATCATTCAAGAATTTAATTTCCTTGTGCTTGCTCATATCCATGTCAGAGCGACCGAAAGCGGCATTACCGACAAGCTTCATCATATCAGCAATCATAGCTTTGCTATCATCAACATCGCCTTCTCGCCGTGCAGCAGACACCTGCTCCATGAATGACTTGAAGGGTCGATGACTGTGAGCCTTGATGAAGCTATACGTCTTAGTAATAATTAATCCATGCTCCAGATACCACTTGAGAAGAGGTGTATAGATGAGGATTTGCTTGCCAAAGTAGCTCCCAATAAGCTTGCGCCCTGCTTTAGCCATGTTCTTACCTCGAGTTTGATTGTAGTCAAACATATGCTGACCAATGACTTCAGCTGCCGGCTCGATCTCAATATTCTTGAAAATGGGGGTCGTCTCACTAAAATAGTCTTTTAAGTGGTCTGGCGTTTCTATATCGCATTCAAGAAAACCAAAAATCTTATCGTCTTTGATATCGTCAATGATCGTTTCGTAGGCGTCAATAGTAGTCAATCGTCCGCAAGGCATCTCATTGCCTAGACACCACAGGTATAGAGCGATAGCGTCGTATCCAATAACCTTCGTACACTTTTTACCACCAGGACCACGAAGTTTCGTCTCATTACGCTTTGCATAGCGATTGAAGATGATTGATGGTCCGCCGGCGATATTGGCCTTCATTTTGTAATAGATGTCTGACTCTTCCTTATCGATAGAGAATACCAATCGATTGGCATTGTAATCGAGTAGCTTCTTGTATCTGAAAGCCCTAATATCCATGTCCTTGCGTGCGACGTTGCATTCAATGCAAGTAATCATGACATTGTGATCGATATGCCCGAGCTTATTATTGATACGATCGACTGAAACAATCTCTTCATTTAGCTTGCAATAGCATAGGGCACAGAGATACCTCTGCTTCTTCATTAGCTTAGCGATGTGATCTTTCGTCATATCGAATTCACGTTTAGCTTCCTTGTCTTGAGCGATATAGCCTTGGAAACGCTTCGCAGGGAAGACGAATGATTCAGCCGGCTTCTTAGGCGGAAATTTGAGCTCACTCATTGTAGTCTGATACATGACCTTTTCGCTCAAGCCTGGCAGAGAGACACCATCACAGAACATATCCAAATCGAAACGCTTGAATAGCTCACGATGCTTTTCGATTGCCATCACGAATGGGGCAACGTCGAGGTTGTTATACCAGATGAGAAGGTCCTTGATGGTCTTCATTCCATAATGCCTCCAAACGAACTGTAGGCGGACATAGTCCTTATCCTTGATATTGATCTTGCGCAATTTGCTGTAGAAAGCTGATTTAGGTGGAATCTCAGTCTCACTGAGAACATCATAACTGGTGATGTATTCGTATGGGAAAACACCTTTAGTCATACCACAGACACAACGAATGCTATCAACACATTTACAGCCACCGAGATAAGTTGTGAGATACTTATCAAGAGATGTTCCTGCTGGAACACAGTTGATGATATCGAGAAACTTATAATCGTCAGTCGATATGGCCATGTAGCCACCATTTTTGATGACCTTATCGATACGGCCTAAGACTTCAAACAAGTCGGTTTTGATCATATTGATATCGTAGCTCCCACTGTTGAAACCGAGAACTGGAACTTTCTTAAGAATACCCAATAGATGCTTAGCTTTCTTATTGATGAAGCAGTCGCAGGAACAATCAACGAATTCGGCCAAATTCGAAAACATTCCGGGTTTGATCCAACGGTGCAGATCCTTACTGAAGAATGTGTCGGTAAGTTCTTCGCCTGGAATAATAGTCATGCCAAGCGAATCCGTTAGAGTGATAATCAGTTTCTCATACTTGCTGACGTTGTAAGCAAATATTTTGTCCCTAACCACTTTGATGTAGCACATCATATCAATAACAAGCTGCTTCGGGTCAGAATTGACAAAGCACTTAACCTCCCGTGTCAAGCTGTCGCAAACGCTTGCTGAAACAGGAACGTGTTCATTGGAGAATTGAGTTTTAGCTTCCTTATCGAAGTCTTGAGGTGCTAAAATGGCTTCAAGATCGAATACGATGAAATGATCAATGTAATGATCTACATTCTTCACGTTATCAGACTTCAGAATCGATTTAATGGTGTTAGCGTTAGGTTGATAGATCTTAGGAGCCTTAACAAATGATCCGATATTGATCTTATAACACTTAACTTGCTGTGCTCCCTCAATCTGATGCAGTTATCAAACGTCATCTTACAATCGGGACAAACATATCGAGACTGGACCTTGTCTGGGCTTGTAATATAGTGTGCGTGATTAGCGTGAGATAAGATATTGATCGTATCTTCGAACTTACCGTCAGTAGGGCGAAAGTTCTCAACAGCTCCTGTCTCTTCATCGTATGTATACACATTAATGTTGAGATTGAAGCACTTCTCAAGGTTATCAAACTCAAGGAGGTCGATAGGCTTAACGTTCTTATAGAGACTGAGAGAGTATTCAAAACCCTTGAACTCACAGTATTTCTTGAAGGCAGCTTTGACCTGGGTCTGAATTTTTCTTGAGTCCTTTTTATCCGAGAAATGATATGCAAGGCAATGGAATACGCACTTGTTGTTAGTCTTCGTGAAATTAACGATATATTTATGTTTCTTAATGAATTCAGGTACGAGAGCATCGCTGTCTCCAAGAGCATGATCGCGGTAATCGATTTGAATCAGAAAGCCCGAGATAGCTTTGAGCTTGACACCTGACTTCGGATATTTAAGTCCGTCGGCCAGCTCACGGGTTCTAATATCCGAAACAATTTTTCGAGGATCAGCACGGCTATTGACGGTGAATGGACTGTCATACACCGCCGTGTTAGCAATGTTTGGATAGAAGTAAAATTCTTCATCATTGACTGGGTCATAAAGCGTATAACCCAGTGCGATGTTGATCTTATAGGCCTTAGGCTGATTTAGAAGCTCGTTTTTGGAGTTTATCATAGAATTCACTCGTTGGGATGTATTCATAGAAGTGTCTCTCACCATATTTCTCCTTCTTGAAAATGTATTGCGTGTCGAGTTTGTAGTCGGGTGAAAATTGTTTCGTGAGCTCATCGATCGAGACATTGTATTGCTTGGCCATGAGCTTGATATTCTTGGGTAGGCTTGGTTTTCCAATGAAAACCATTCTACCAGTGCGTCCACGCACCATAAAAATATCTTTATATTAGTTTGATCTTCGCTTAAGATAGACCTTTATATCTGATTGATGACAAAAAAATGAAACTAATTAATTCGATTCCTTGGTTTCGTTTGCTGTATGCGCTTCCTTGAGTGCTCTACGCCTCTCACGACGTCGACCATTGATTTTGTCTTTGTTAGCAGTATCATATTCCTTCTGCTTGGCGACGCGAGCTTCCTTATTCTTTAGATATGAGCGCCTCATATTCTCTTTGAGACGATCCTTGTTAGCTTGGTAGAATTCCGAAGTATAAGTCATTCTATCTATGATTATCTATATATTATTGAATACTTTATATCAGGTTCGATGAAAAAAAATATTTACAATTTATGTGTGCTTCAATAGCCACGCTCTATCCATTGCTGATAGGTGTTTTCTTTCCCTAAAGGGGTCAATACCATGCTTCGGGATATGATATTCAGTTGTAAATGATTGATAATCCGGATGATGGCTCTCAATATGAGTAGTAATATACCCCCACAAATGACCGCCCGTTTTTTTTCAACGAATATATTACCACCTACAGGTAATATAACCGTCGAATACCAAAAGTAGTCAAAAAATGGGCAAGACCTCTCGATATCTTCTGATGCGAAGGAGCATTCTCTTATTTTTCAGACGCTACAATACTTCTAAATATTGTTTCAGCTAATGCACAAATGACTGCCAGTTTTTCAAATATAAAGAACGATCCATCCTGATAGATAAAATATAAAGATATAAATAATCATATATACGATCCAACGATCCAACCATAATTATGTGTGAATATATTATTCCAAGTTCAGGCAGGAAATGTAAAAAGGCACCTAATAAGCCATTTTGTCATATTGAGAGCCATCATCCGGATTATAAATCATTTACAACTGAATATCATATCCCGAAGCATGGTATTGACCCCTTTAGGGAAAGAAGACACCTATCAGCAATGGATAGAGCGTGGCTATTGAAGCACACATAAATTGTAAATATTTTTTTCATCGAACCTGATATAAAGTATTCAATAATATATAGATAATCATAGATAGAATGACTTATACTCCGGAATTCTACCAAGCTAACAAGGATCGCCTCAAAGAGAATATGAGGCGCTCATATCTAAAGAATAAAGAAGCTCGCGTCGCCAAGCAGAAGGAATATGATACTGCTAACAAAGACAAAATCAATGCTCGACGTCGTGAGAGGCGTAGAGCACTCAAGGAAGCGCAAACAGCAAACGAAACCAAGGAATCGAATTAATTAGTTTCATTTTTTTGTCATCAATCAGATATAAAGGTCTATCTTAAGCGAAGATCAAACTAATATAAAGACATTTTTACGCGACGAAATATAGCCACCCATATATAGCTATGTTTGGATACGAACTCGAAGGACTACGCCGACTCGATATTAAGCCCATCAAATGGGGAACCTCTTACCGTTTGAAGGTGCGTGGACGCACTGGTAGAATGGTTTTCATTGGAAAACCAAGCCTACCCAAGAATATGAAGCTCATTGCCAAGCAATACAATGTCTCGATCGATGAGCTCACGAAACAACTTTCACCCGACTACAAACTCGACACGCAATACATTTTCAAGAAGGAGAAATATGGTGAGAGACACTTCTATGAATACATCCCAACGAGTGAATTCTATGATAAACTCGAAAACGTGCTTCTAAATCAGCCTAAGGCTTATAAGATCAACATCGCACTGGGTTATACGCTTTATGACCCAGTCAATGATGAAGAATTTTACTTCTATCCAAACATTGCTAACACGGCGGTGTATGACAGGCCATTCACCGTCAATAGCCGTGCTGATCCTCGAAAAATTGTTTCGGATATTAGAACCCGTGAGCTGGCCGACGGACTTAAATATCCGAAGTCAGGTGTCAAGCTCAAAGCTATCTCGGGCTTTCTGATTCAAATCGATTACCGCGATCATGCTCTTGGAGACAGCGATGCTCTCGTACCTGAATTCATTAAGAAACATAAATATATCGTTAATTTCACGAACACTAACAACAAGTGCGTATTCCATTGCCTTGCATATCATTTCTCGGATAAGAAGGACTCAAGAAAAATTCAGACCCAGGTCAAAGCTGCCTTCAAGAAATACTGTGAGTTCAAGGGTTTTGAATACTCTCTCAGTCTCTATAAGAACTTTAAGCCTATCGACCTCCTTGAGTTTGATAACCTTGAGAAGTGCTTCAATCTCAACATTAATGTGTATACATACGATGAAGAGACAGGAGCTGTTGAGAACTTTCGCCCTACTGACGGTAAGTTCGAAGATACGATCAATATCTTATCTCACGCTAATCACGCACACTATATTACAAGCCCAGACAAGGTCCAGTCTCGATATGTTTGTCCCGATTGTAAGATGACGTTTGGTAACTGCATCAGATTGAGGGAGCACAGCAAGTGTAAGTGTGATAAGATCAATATCGGATCATTTGTTAAGGCTCCTAAGATCTATCAACCTAACGCTAACACCATTAAATCGATTCTGAAGTCTTATAACGTGAAGAGTGTAGATCATTACATTGATCATTTCATCGTATTCGATCTTGAAGCCATTTTAGCACCTCAAGACTTCGATAAGGAAGCTAAAACTCAATTCTTCAATGAACACGTTCCTGTTTCAGCAAGCGTTTGCGACAGCTTGACACGGGAGGTTAAGTGCTTTGTCAATTCTGACCCGAAGCAGCTTGTTATTGATATGATGTGCTACATCAAAGTGGTTAGGGACAAAATATTTGCTTACAACGTCAGCAAGTATGAGAAACTGATTATCACTCTAATGGATTCGCTTGGCATGACTATGATTCCAGGCGAAGAACTTACCGACACATTCTTCAGTAAGGATCTGCACCGTTGGATCAAACCCGGAATGTTTTCGAATTTGGCCGAATTCGTTGATTGTTCCTGCGACTGCTTCATCAATAAGAAAGCTAAGCATCTATTGGGTATTCTTAAGAAAGTTCCAGTTCTCGGTTTCAACAGTGGGAGCTATGATATCAATATGATCAAAACCGACTTGTTTGAAGTCTTAGGCCGTATCGATAAGGTCATCAAAAATGGTGGCTACATGGCCATATCGACTGACGATTATAAGTTTCTCGATATCATCAACTATGTTCCAGCAGGAACATCTCTTGATAAGTATCTCACAACTTATCTCGGTGGCTGTAAATGTGTTGATAGCATTCGTTGTGTCTGTGGTATGACTAAAGGTGTTTTCCCATACGAATACATCACCAGTTATGATGTTCTCAATGAGACTGAGCTTCCACCTAAATCAGCTTTCTACAGCAAATTGCGCAAGATCAATATCAAGGATAAGGACTATGCCCGCCTACAGTTCGTTTGGAGGCATTATGGAATGAAGACCATCAAGGACCTTCTCATCTGGTATAACAACCTCGACGTTGCCCCATTCGTGATGGCAATCGAAAAGCATCGTGAGTTATTCAAGCGTTTCGATTTGGATATGTTCTGTGATGGTGTCTCTGCCAGGCTTGAGCGAAAAGGTCATGTATCAGACTACAATGAGTGAGCTCAAATTTCCGCCTAAGAAGCCGGCTGAATCATTCGTCTTCCCTGCGAAGCGTTTCCGAGGCTATATCGCTCAAGACAAGGAAGCTAAACGTGAATTCGATATGACGAAAGATCACATCGCTAAGCTAATGAAGAAGCAGAGGTATCTCTGTGCCCTATGCTATTGCAAGCTAAATGAAGAGATTGTTTCAGTCGATCGTATCAATAATAAGCTCGGGCATATCGATGACAATGTCATGATTACTTGCATTGAATGCAACGTCGCACGCAAGGACATGGATATTAGGGCTTTCAGATACAAGAAGCTACTCGATTACAATGCCAATCGATTGGTATTCTCTATCGATAAGGAAGAGTCAGACATCTATTACAAAATGAAGGCCAATATCGCCGGCGGACCATCAATCATCTTCAATCGCTATGCAAAGCGTAATGAGACGAAACTTCGTGGTCCTGGTGGTAAAAAGTGTACGAAGGTTATTGGATACGACGCTAACGCTCTATACCTGTGGTGTCTAGGCAATGAGATGCCTTGCGGACGATTGACTACTATTGACGCCTACGAAACGATCATTGACGATATCAAAGACGATAAGATTTTTGGTTTTCTTGAATGCGATATAGAAACTCCAGACCACTTAAAAGACTATTTTAGTGAGATGACCCCCATTTTCAAAAATATTGAGATCGAGCCGACAGCTGAAGTCATTGGTCAGCATATGTTTGACTACAATCAGACTCGAGGTAAGAACATGGCTAAAGCAGGGCGCAAGCTTATTGGGAGCTACTTTGGCAAGCAAATCCTCATCTATACACCTCTTCTCAAGTGGTATCTGGAGCATGGATTAGTTATTACTAAGACGTATAGCTTCATCAAGGCTCACAGTCATCGACCTTTCAAGTCATTCATGGAGCAGGTGTCTGCTGCACGGCGAGAAGGCGATGTTGATGATAGCAAAGCTATGATTGCTGATATGATGAAGCTTGTCGGTAATGCCGCTTTCGGTCGCTCTGACATGGATATGAGCAAGCACAAGGAAATTAAATTCTTGAATGATGAGAAGCAAATTAAGCAGTCTATCGAGCATTTCACACACCAATCAAGAACGGAGTTTTCCAATGGGACTGTTGAGTTAGTTAAGCATAAACGACGAATCAAGCTTACCAATCCTATCCATATTTCTATTGCCATATATCAGTTAGCTAAGCTACGTATGCTACAATTTTACTACGATTGCATTGACTTTTACTTCGATAGATTTGACTTCCAGTATCAGGAGATGGATACCGATAGTGGATGTATTGCCTTTAGTAATGATAATCCTTTCCCAAATCTCATCAAGCCTGAGCTTCTTGACCATTTCAACAAACATAAGTATGAATGGTTCCCAAGAGACGATACCAAGGAGAATGCTGCTTTCGATCGAAGAACGCCAGGTCTTTTCAAGGAGGAATTTCGTTGCAATGCTATGGTCAGTCTATCGTCCAAAAACTACATCTGCTACCTGAGTGGACAAATCGATGATAAGACTGGTAAGGAGAAGATCAAGCTATCAGCTAAGGGTGTGCAAAAATCGAAGAATGCTAATGTTCTGTGCTCTGACAACTTTGAAGCCGTTGTCAAGGGACAACAATTCACTTTCGAGGGAAATAACACTGGATTCCGCATTCGCAAAGAGACTAATTCAATCATTACCTACTCTCAGACAAACAGCCCTTTCTTACTACTACGACAAGCGACAAGTACTGTCGGATGGTATTTCTACCGTTCCTTTAAATATCTAAGGGGAAACATTTGCCATTTTTTAATCGTATATTATAAAGCTATGGATGATCTACTTGAGGGGTTATACTATGATCCAGCCACTGGTTTCACATCGGCAAAAGCCTTATTTAGGAAAGCTAAGGAAAGAGATTCATCAATCCGCTTAAAAGATGTTGAGGAGTGGTATAAGGACAAGCTCGACATCCAAAGACATGTATCGCAGAAGGATACCTACGACAACTTTAGAATCATCTCTCACGACCCGAATTCATGGCAAATGGATCTTGCGTTTTGGCACAAGATTCCAATATTAGCAGCTATCAATATCAACTCTCGACTGGGTTTCGCGAAGATCCTCAAAAACAAAGGAGCAATCGCAGTATTAGGTGGAATCAAGCAATTTGTTAAGGAAGAGAGGGTTCATGTATTAACGTCGGATAATGGTAAGGAGTTCCTCAATCGTAAGCTTCAGGCATTCCTCAAAGAGCGAAAGATCACACACTACAATAACGATGCTGGCGATCACGCTAAAATGGGTAAGATTGAACGTTTCAATCGAACGTTGAAGATGCGATTACTTAAAATTAATCAGCCTATCACTGAGAAACTACTTAGCGACGTTGTAAGTGGATATAATAACACTTGGCATAGTTCTATCAAAATGACCCCAAATCAAGCCAAAGGCTCAACCATAGAAAAAGATCTTGATCATAATCGTGAGTTAATTGAAAAGGTAGAAGGAAATCTACCAATCAAATCTACAGTACTCTATCGTCTATCTAAAGGTGTATTTGATAAGGAAAACGCTCGATGGAGCAATACCGTCTATGAGATCGTTGGTATCGATGGATATCGTGTTCAGATTCGATCCAAAAATGGACATACCCTCTATAAGAGTCCCAACGATATCAAACTATTCAATTCAAAACCTACTGACACACCATTCGAAAATGGACAGATCTATGAAGCTGAGCGACTATTGAAGCATAAAAAAATGCCATCTGGCAAGCTCAAGTACTTAGTCAAGTGGAAGGGATATGATGAACCTACCTGGGAGCCCCAAGACAATCTGAGATTGATCAATAAGAATCGAAGAAGTAAATTGGAACAAACTTATTTCACCGACGGTGGGGGAGAGGATCGAAGATCCCTCAGGGGTCCTACGGACACCCTCGCCTCACGACCCCGCCAAGTGCGGAGAGAGCCCTGAAAGGGCTCGATCGACCAACTTCGTTGGTCTCTCCGTTAAGGCTCTTTTCACAAGGTAATCAAAGCTAGATCAGGCAAGCATGCTGGCATTGGCTTAGGCATCTCAATAATCCTCTGATCTATTTTTTTCTTAGGCTTATGCTTACTAAGATCCTCAGCCTCTACCACGACCTTGCTATTATCATATAAGTAAGCGGACAGCGGATCGTAGTCAATATACTCAATATCCATAATTTTCTTAACTATACTATATGTATACGTAAGTCCAACATGCCTTGCATCGCGATCACCCTTTCCAATAAACCATGCTCAAGAGAGCCTCTCGCTTGTGGATTCTGTACTTAACACTCGAAAGATTACAAGATCCAAATGTATAAGAAGGAACGCAAGAAAATGCATCAGAGGATGCATTTCTACGCAGAGAAACTCAATAAAATGAATACGATGCTCAGTGATATCCACCGCCTTGACTACATCAAGTATCGACTTCAGCAGTTAGACTCAACACGCCCATACCGCTACCTATGCTGCGATCCCGTTTATCAAGTCGAAGTCGAGGACATATTTGGGCTACCAATCGATGAATGTCAAGAAGCTTATATAAGGCTACTCGAGAAGCGCAACACAATTGTTCATAAATTCACAATGCGACTTTGGGACACTCCAGACGAAGTACCTGAAACTATCGAATATAAGAAGCGATTTTATAAATAATATCGGTTGCCACATATAGAGCAGAGCTTAGAGATTTCAATTTCAGGTCTGCGACCCTTCGATTTTCAATCTAATAGCATTCGACATGTTTCCATCATTTACATCCCTTGCTCAACGCGAGCAAAAGCGTATCGATCTACTCGAGCGGACGAAGCTCCGTGTCAGACAGAAATATGCAGCTCTACAGATGTACGCGGAAGCATCATGGGCATCGGACGCAGGCAAAACCATCTCACTTGACAAGCGGGCCACTCAGGACTCGAATGATCAAGCTGGAGATGGTAATTTAAAAAAGCCTTCAGTAGCAACTGAAAATCAAGATGATTCACTAAAATCCTCCCAGAAAATACCTGAGTTATCATCGGTTGGAATCAATACTGATCCACTGAAAGTGCCTATTATGGTTGATGCTGAAACTACTGCCAGACCAGACATGGCTGACGCTGAAGCAGTTGCTAAACCAAATGTGATGGATAGATCGGCTGGTGTTAAACCTGATACCGCTGATGCATGGATCGAGACCTCAGAAACCGCGGTCATTCGAGATCATGAAGATCAAGTTGCATCAAGAAATTGGATTAAAGCATTCTACAAAGCTAATCCAAACTGGGCGACCATTGGAATCAACCCAGTTAAGAAGGATGGTAAAGACGATAGAAAACGTGTCATTCGGGAAAATGGATCTCTTCGATCGGTAAAGAGTGGCAAAAAATTTAAAAGTTATGGCTCAATCGATTGGGTCGCTACCGAGGCTAAAATACGAGATATTCTCTACGATGGTGAAAGCAATTCGATTGATGAACTTGGTGCCATGCGCGCTGAAGATAAGAGAACGCTCGAAGAGCGTTCGATCGGCCAACAACGTCGGCCTCCCCAACCACGATCAGATAGAAAGAGAAGGGGCGAAGATGATATTGAAGATCTCGATAAAGCGCTAAAAGATCCACGGCTTACATTAAAATATTATAATAAATCGACTTCGACAAAACTCGATGATGATGAGGCTAAATACAAGCTGACATGGTTTATCATTGAGAATAAAGCTATGTTAGAGGCTAACAACCTACAAAAAACGCATAACTCCTATTCTTAGAGATGGTAAGGTGTATTTGGGTGGATATCTATGGATTGACAGCCATTTTAGGATCTTCGTGTTTGGTATAGATTCTAACAAGCATCACCCCGCTGTGCAAAAAAAATGTAAATTGGTCTGCTACGCTCGAACGATTCTTGACCATTGTCAAGGAGAAAGGACTTAGCTTAGTATCAAATACTGAGATGGCTAACGAGAAATTTGCTAAACCTTATGAATTAGCAGATGATCTCATCGATGAACGACCCGGTGTTAAAACCGGTAAAGATGACTACATGGACAAAGAGCTTGCTATCCCAGAACTTGAAGCTAAAACCATGCTCACGGATTATTACAGGAAGCTTGCTGATAATCAAGTGAAGATAATAGTAAGATTACGTCCGATTGTTAATTCGGATAAAGGTTCGAAGATCCACCCGACTTACTACCTAGGTGAGCCAACTCATAACAAGCCCCTATATTTTAGAAACGCTCAGCACAAGCCTGTGAAAGGCGACGCAATGTCGCATTTGATGAGAAATATTCGATGGATGGACACATTCCAATCCTTATTAACTGAGCTAGAAGACTGTGGGATGATACCGGAAATCGAAATATAGAAAAAAACCTCAATGATAATCTAAAGTTGCTACGAGAAGCCATCTTCAGCAACGCTGCTGATATCAAAACACCTCTTGGATATGAAGCTTATGGCGATGAGACCCTTCAAGAGCTACACGATGACGCAGAATCTGCTTTTCAAGAATATGGAGAAGCTCAAAGCCGCTTGGAGAAGAATATACACGATTCTAAGAAGTCGGAATCAAAGGCTGATAAAAACGCAGTAAGAGCGTTAAGGGCAGCGGTAAAAGCTACCAAAACAGCATATTCAATTAAATTTCGTGCTTACCAATCCAAGCTTCAGCAGCAGCGAGAAAATGATCAAATGGGCGATAATGATACGTTAATGTCAGCTTCAGCACTTGCTAAGGTTGAACGGGCAAATGGGCTGAAAGGTCGCGGACTACAAGGGGCAGGTGTCATGCCATTGGAAGGTGTTGAGCGTAAAGGTAGGACTTACAACCTGAATGACATTCAAGGCAAAGCGACTCCATCAGCATATGTTTATCGCAAGCTTGGTTCTAAATTTATCAGATTGCCAGATCTTGACAAGAGGACGCTGACCATCGTTCAGCCAAATCGCAGAAAGGTTGGTCCGATGCGTGAGATCAGTGATTCTCTACAGACCATGATAAAGGATCTGGTATTTAGAAACGATATCAGTCAGGAGAAGTATGATCATCTATCTATTGATGATAAGAAGCTATTCAAAGAGATACTTGAGATGACCCATCTTCAATACAACTTTGATCAGCATCTTGAGGACCCGCTCGAGTCGCTTCGGATGGAATACGATAAGCTCAAGGGAGAACTGATGCTTGGCAATACAAATCCATCGATTCTAAAGCAACTCAAGGTAGTATGTGTGGATATGTACAGCAATCGATTGATTTCTGATTCTGAATTCAAATCGATTATCACGCGACTACTATAAGAGCAGAGCTTAGACGAAGTCAAGGTCTGCGACCCTAACAAGGTTATAGCTATGTTAGTACTCGACCCACGAAATATTTCCAAGAGCGGAGGGCTCTATAATCTAAATGCTGATCAAAATCTTGCTGAGCTTAAATCCATCATGAAGGATCTCCTCGTTAAGGAGGTTCCATCGCGTAATCGTCCGACAGTGTGGGCGACTGATTCTAAGCCATACTCGAAAAAGACTGTCTCAACACAAACGGATGCCTCTGGCGAACAGTGGGAGAAGCACAGTGATACTAGCGGATCAGGCGTATGGGCCTATAAAAAAAAGAAGCGATCGGTCAAGACCTTTGCACTATGAAGTCGTTGAAGCACCTTTTTTTTTTGGCGGGGGCTAACGCCCCGCCCGGAGCGACTTCACGATGGTGGGGGAGAGGATAGAAGATCCCTCAGGGGAGAGAGCCCTGAAAGGGCTCGATCGACCAACTTCGTTGGTCTCTCATACGGGCACCCTCGCCTCGCGACTCCGCCAAGTGCGGAGAGAGCCCTGAAAGGGCTCGATCAACCAACTTCGTTGGTCTCTCCCTTAAGGCTCTTAGTCAGCTCTATTAACTCATCAAGACGTGCATATACATCGTCTCGATCCGCTTTGAGAATCTCCAACTCAGTCTGCTGTCTCAAAACCAGCTTATGAAGGAGACAGGAGACCTTGCCATAGTCAACAGTCATCTGAAGACCTTCCAGATCAACTGTTTCATCCTCGACGTGTAAATCTGGATTTGAAACGTAGTTGATACAATGGTAGAGGCCTGCCTTCAGCATTTCCTGAGCACAGTATCCGAGGTGCATAGGAGTGTCCTCCGAGTCGTTTTTGTATTTAAACATACAAGGCTCAATTTTCAGTAGACCATCGCACACAGAGTCCTCCACCGGTTCAAAACAATGCTTTAGACGTCGATCACTATATGTATAATAAGCAGTAGAGCTAAGCATTGAACCAGCACAAGCGATAGCTATTGGAACAGAGCTTATAGGACCAACTGTCGAGACAAGACCTCCAGATTGCTTGAAGTACGCTACACCAGTTGCTCCAGCGTCTATAGTGGTTGAAACGGTTATTCCCACGTACAATCCATATAGAGGCGAAGTACTACCAATACCTACCCTACCAGTAGTTGCTTGAATAGTAATATTAGTTTGATCATTGGTTCCTAATCTAAAATCATTGTTTGTAAAGGTTCCTATATACAAAGAATTGGTTGAAGTACTCTTGCTACCGTTATTAATTTCGATAACTCCTCGTACTGGTGTTGCGTTGCTGCCATACCAGTCTTGAACAATTGTGAAACTACCATCTAGCCATTGTAATCCATCGGACACAGTCGTAGCAAATGCGGATTGAGTCGCCGTTTGAGTAGGGTTGATTATTACGCCTGATACAGCTTGAGTTAGATTACACCAAATATCGCCGCCAACACCAACACCGCCTCCGACCACGAGCGTACCTGTACCTTGACTCGTAGCGGCAATAGCTCCACTCATATAAGTACTGCCCGAATTGATCCAGAGAGCATGTTTGTTGGTTAGACTGACATTGGTTCCGGCCGATGGAGCATCGGCTATATATACGCTGGCTGCTCTAGTAACAGTAACGCCAGTATTACTTGCAGCGATGGTGCAAGCAGCAAAACTATTCATTACAGCAGATGCAGCTGTGCCAGAAGCAGCAGTGCTTGAATTGGTATAAGTTTGCCCTAGCGTGGCTAATTGAGGACCTTGGATAGTCCAAGAAGCTAGAGTTGTCGAAAGCCCGACGAAGAGGTTCCTAGCCCCAATACCACCGCTAGCTACTAAACAACCAAAATTAGGACTTGTTGAAAAAGTTGTATTCGATAAGGTTACAATGCCAGAAGCTGCAATAGTGGTTGCTCCAGCAATGGATCCCGATAAATTGAATGATCCGCTTATTCCAAGACCACCAGAAATAACTAGAGCTCCAGTAGTGGTGCTACTCGAAGCTGTTGTATCTCCAAGTAGTACTTTCCCAGCATTAATCCATAAGCTGTATGCATTAGTAATCGTCATACTAGTACCAGGAGCGGGGCTATTATCGATATATACAGTGGCAGCATTTGTAACGGTTGTTGATGAAAAACCACCAATAGTAGGCTGTGCATAGCTCGTAACTACAGAGCTCGGGAAGGTGCCTGACGAATTGATGTTATAGGTCGTTGATATTGAATTGTGCTGGATACCATTGATTCCCCAGGACGGATAATATGCTGCAGCTGTGCCTCCAATCGTGATATTTTTAGAAATTCCAAGTGAGGTAAGAGTACCAAGAGCCGTAATATTAGGCTGACTAGTAGTTGTTAAGGTTCCGCTAATGTTACCAGAGCAACTTATTCCAGTTAGAGTGCCAAGAGACGTAATATTAGGCTGAGATGATGTACTCAGAGTACCACCAATGTTTCCACTCACCGTAAGACCCGTTAGAGTACCAACGGAAGTGATATTAGGCTGGACTGCGGTTTGGATGGTTCCCGTAAGGTTTACAGATGATAGCGAATTGATACCAGTGATATTGCCCGATGCATCAAGTACCAGTGATTTCGATAAAGCTGCAGTGCCAGGTGTAATACCGATTACGTAGCTTGGCGCCGATGATACTGCTGCACCGTTAACAGTTAGACTTGAGCAACTTAGTGCTCCTAATCCGCTGAGTGATCCATCTGGGGCAACGACAAGAGCTACTCCAGGAGTTGCTGTTCCAGCTGTTATGCCCGTAATGTAGCTCAGTCGGTAATCATTAATACCGAGATATAGTGTTTGGGCGTATGCATATGTCAAGTATCCCGTCTGATCAAGCGAGAGGTAGAATGCTGGGTTATAGCCATTAGAAATGTATAATGGTGGCGGATAACTAAATCCTGTCATTTTTAGCCTCTCTTATATACGTCGAACGATTTTCTTAATCATGAGCTCTATTAGACTGAAGTCAAGTGGCGCGAGCCACGAGACAAAGTCTCTAATCCCGCTTATTCCTGACTATGGAGGTTCTCTGCCTAAGAAATACAAGGCTGAGTCGGTAGGTGATATCAAAGAGCTTGGAATCAAAAAGCTATTTAGAATGGTTATCCTTGGCCCATCGTTCTCAGGCAAGAACAACCTGGTTTTTCATATTCTAAAGCATTCACCTCATGTTTTCAGCCATCTTCACATCATCGCGAGGAATCCTCATCAAGAGCTGTACGACTACCTCAAGGACAAATTGGAAGGATTCATCACGTTTCATGAGACTCCTCCGCAAGTCGATGCCATCAGACACTCTCCAGGCAGCAAACCCGAACTTGTCATCATCGATGATTATTCAAACGATAAGAGTCTACAGAAGAACGTTTTCAGTCATTATTTCACGAGAGGTCGCCATCATAAGTTGAGTACGATATTTCTGAGCCACAGCTGGTTTGGTACTGACAAGATGATTCGTTTGAATACTGAGTACGTAGCGATCCTGAGAGCTAACTCTCGTCGCGATCTTAAGCTACTAATAACCGATTTCAACATTCCTGGTCTCACGGAGGAAGGCATTCTGCATTATTATAATCGAGCTGTCGGGCGCGGAAAAGGCCAGATGCTGTTTTTCGATAGCGTTAGAGGTCAAATCAGGTATAACTTCGATACAGTCATACAAATCGAGGATAAAAAAAATTGGAACGATTAATCGCTTTGTTGTTCCATTAGTCGCTGATGCTTTTGTGAGCGACGATGCTGTGCCATATTACGCGATGATACACTTGATCCACACTCACAGATTTTCTGTACGCTCTTACGCTGATCAATTATTTCTCGGTTAGCCTGATAATAGGTGCGATACTGATTCCGAATGTGATCGCGATTATTAGCACGACGCTGGCGCTCATATTCACGTCTTTGCTCATTGGTTCTGTAAGCCCGCTGAGTATTGATAGAGTTTGGCGTCTGATCGAGTACCAGTTGCTCGAACTCAAATAGCTGATTTTGATTATCGATTTCATGCTCGCTTATCAAATGAATAGAAAATGCATCAACGCCATATTGCTGAAATTGATAGAAGATAGAACATCCACCTCTATTTCCTTCAATCATTCGCCTAAAGTTGGTTTTGTGAGCACTCCAACGTTTTGATAACGACATCGTAGTGCTACCAATATAAACGATGCTTTCATCAGCATTGGTGATCTTATAAACGCGCCCAATCATTGTTGCCCCTGCACTTGTCCCTGATATATATTATATCAATATCATTTATCTATCAGAATTAAAATCAGTTGGTACATATAGCAATCATGAGCAATTTCGTCAAAATCGATAATACCTGCTTGGTTCAGAATAATTTGAACAATACTTGGAAGTACTCCTTCCCCGGTAGTAGCTGTAATTTCGATAATATTGAGGCTTCGATTCAATCGATTTCACTGTACAACTCCGAGTTCAACATCGATTCAGGGCAATTCGCTAACACCAGTTTCGCGATTGAAGTGCCTACTGCTGCTACCACTTCTACTATTAGTGTCAATCTCCAAGACGGATACTACTTGTACTCCGATATCAACCGAAACATACAAACGGCGCTGGTCGCAGCTGGAGCGTATCTGATTGATAGTAATGGAAACAATGTTTTCTACATTCAGATCGAAGAGAATTCAACCTATTATGCGTGCCAGTTTGATTGCTCAGCTACGCCCACATCGCTTCCAACTGGATACACGCGACCAGCAACGGGTCTGTATTCGACAACGGGAACTGGTCTCCCAACGACGACACGAGTTCCGCGTTTGATCATCAATAATGCCAATTTTGGTTCGATTCTTGGCTTTACAACAGGAACATATCCAAGTGCATCTCAGACGACTTCTACGAGTCTTCTGAGCAATACCATTCCAGCTATCAGCCCTTCTACGAGCTACATAGTTCGGTGTGATCTTATCAGGAATGACTTCGTGATTTCGGGAGATACGATGGCCTGTTTTGATAAAGGAAATGCTGGTATAGGTCAGCAGATTCAGTACTTCCCATCGCATGAAACTTGGTGCCAGACGCATGACGGCCCTCGGGCGAGTATTACCCTCTCGATATGGAACCAGAACAATCAACCAGTGAAATTTCGTGATAACAGCGTTAATATCATGCTTCTACTGCGTAAGAAACGAAGCTAAAAAAAATAAGTTATTTTCTTCTTAGTACGATCACATAGTGAAAGAGCCCCCGGTCTTGTTTTTACGCATAGAACGAAGCTTAGCCATATGAGCCTTAGCTTCAGGGGAACCCTTCGAAAACTTGGCTTTTCGCTTAGGTGCTAGACCTACTCCAAAGCGATGCTTGATACCCTTGCGGACACTGCTGATGAGCTCGTGATGTTCAGGCTTGGTTGCCTTAGAGTGTAGGAAACGCTCGCCCTCATCGATGACGTCAGTGATGATCCCCTTTGTCTTAGCATATCGGAGGGCATTGCCCGCATGTCGCTTGACATCTGCGAAACTAACGCGACCTCCTTCCTCATCACTATCATAATTGTCTACACCGATTCCGGTAAGAGACTTTAGACCTGCTCTAACAGGCACAGAAGCTTCAGGAGCACCAACTGCGGTAGCAAGAGCTGGAATGGCAGCATCAGCAGCCTTACTTAGTAGTCCTGAGTCTTTGGCGAATTTGAAACCAGACTTGATTCCCGACCAAATCTTACTCCAGATAGAGCCTCCCCGAGCCTCCTTGTACCCTTTCTTAATTTCATGCTTCGTGATGTGAAGCCGGACGCCACGACCGCCCTTTTTGGCTTTTAACGCCTTCTCATGAGATTCAGGGTGCAAGTGTAATTTGGCACCTGTTCCAGCCAGCTCGGCTGCTGTAAGCGATAGCTTGCCAGATTTGACAGCTTTACGTAGCTTATGTGCGGGGACACCGCTTGAGATGATAAGTTCACGGTACATGATCGTAGTATATTTAACTCAGATTTTTAAAGCACAACGATATTTAAATTATAAAATCGTTTGAATATGTCCATTCTATTTTTTTGCTTGCAATATAGATATAGGAGCGACCATATGCCGCAATAAGAACCGTGAGCTGATTGAGTCTGAATTTCGTTGTATCTCATTGAGCCCAAGTTTATAGGAGGACCTTCCCCCATACTATCGAAATACGTTCCATCAACAACGCAGACCCAATGACCTATTGATTGGTTTGGCTTGCGTAGTAGAATCAGAAATGATCCTTTCCTTGGGAGAGCCGACTTGATCTCATTCGACTCGTAGATGTGATCAAGATGGATATCCAGCTGCTTCGCTAAAGATATTAAATCGTGATCAGAGGAGACTGGTTTGACTAAGTTCATTTAATTATTTTTCGTAGATCCTATATCGAGAGCTATATAAGTGCTCTCAACAAGTATGTCGGAAACTCAACTCGCCGATCAATTTCTATATCAGTCTTCGCTGAAGAGCGACCCGGCCGTCAAGGTCAGTTCACGCAAGCGCGTTCCGTATGTGATCGATCTAAATCAGGGTTCATACGCGAATGGCGTTATTACAATCGATGCTACTGCTCAGCTCAATGGGGCGGAGGGTTTCGCATGCCTTCGCGATGCGTACGTTGTAATCCCTTACAAAGTTAGCATGAAGAACACCCACGCAAGTACTACACTTGCATCTGTAGCCAACCGTCTATCTGTTGGTCTTAAATGTGGTGTTTGGAATGTTATCGATGGTATGTCTCTCGAGCTCAATGGTAAGTCTGTCATTAGCATGAGTGAGTACAAATTATTTGCTAACAACCTACGAGCTCAGGCGGAGACTTCGCTCGACTATGTAAATAAGCATGGTGCAGAAGATTTCCTTTTCCCTGATAGCTCGGGCTCGTTGTTATTCACATCTGGTGCCAGTAGTCTCTATGGTGATGGCTACAGCGCTACTGCTGCGGATATTACTCCAGCTCTTGGGACGTCTTCTACCGGCGCTGCTTCGTACCCTGTAAATGATGGATTCGTCAAGCGTCTTCTAAGCAACCCTCCAGTAGCTGGTGGTCAGAACACGAACGGATGGGCTACTATCGCATCGGGTGCTGCTAATACGATCGCTAACCAGTTTGGACGTGGTGCTTTTGTACCTGGTTCAACTGCTGCAGGTGCTGTTGCAGGAACGTGGAACTATATGCTTAAGATCAAACTCGTCGATCTTCACCCGATTTTCAAGGAGTTGGACCTCATGGCTAACCCCAGATCAAGCTTCGTTTCCGAGTGAATCAGGGTGCGTCCGTCATCACACTTGGTGCGACTAAGTCAATGACTCTATCATCAACTACACTTGTTTCGGGTCAGAGCTGTCCTATTATGGTAGCATCTGCTGCTGGCTCTGCTCCGAACTCAGGTGTGTTTAATGCTACGACCGCAGGCCAAATCTCGGTTGCGTGGGGTGCGATTACAAACTCCCTGGAGCCTACTATTGATTCTACATACTTCCCATTCACGACTACCCGTCTCTATGTTCCGTTCCTTGATCTTGAGAACCCCCAAGCTATCATCAGTAAGCCTAACAAGACTATCAGATATATGGACTACTACGCGCAGTGGTTTTACCAGCGAGCTGGCACTGGTGTATCTTCTACTCAGCTAAATACTGCGTTTGACCTACAGCTGTCGGCAAGCCTGAAAAACGCTAAGGTAGTTGCTCTACTTCCATTCGCAGAGACCTCTTCAGGCAACTTCAATGCCTCTACCATTCAGCAATTCCAAAGTTGCTTCGATAGCGCTCCTTGGACCGTCCAGCCTGGTTCGTCGATTCGTAATTTCAATGTACGTATTGGTAGTCAGCAAGTGTTTGATATCAGTTATGACTATGATTTCCAAGATTTCATTAATGAGTTCTCTAAGCTCGGCTCGATCAATGGTGACCAAACAAAGGAGTTATCGAACGGCCTTATGGACTACCAAACCTGGCAGCAGACTAACCGTGTCCTCGTAGCCGATGTGTCACGTTTGACCGAGAAGGATGTTCCTCAGAGTATCCAGGTAATGGGGACGAACGCCTCGACACAAGGCTGCAACATGTTAGTTCTTGTTAGATTCGAGAACGAGATGACGTTTAATAGACTCACAGGTGAAGTGATCGAATATTCTGCTAACTAAGTTCTCGTTTGTAGGATCGAACGATTATATAATCGCCTTTCTTTAACATAATTCTATCATCATTAGTCTTGACTAATAGGAGCGTCTTACCTGACCCCCGAGCGATTTGCTTAACTTTTATATCGATACTAACCTGGGACACGAGTAAGTGTAAGACTCCTCTATCTGTGAAGTTATTTATAGATGTGCTAATGATTGATTTGCTTTTTCTAAGATCATGAATGCCCATAATTCAATATTATTTTTTCAAATATTTCCTGATGCCTATCTATATAGATAGACTGGATAATAATCATGAGTTCATTAACGTTTGGAAAGCATAAAGGAAAGGTTATTGAAGATGTATATGCTTCTGATCCAGGCTACTGTCGTTGGCTGCTGAATCAAAAGATTCTAATTGATTCGAACCCTGCGATTGCTGAGTTTATTAAGAGCAAATTCACTAATGATGACGGGTCGTTCCTAATGACGTGGGGAAAGCACAAAGGGAAGACTATCCAACAGATCTATTCATTCGATTGTGGATACATCGATTGGCTAAAGAAGAATGACTTTGTTAATGAGAAGATGCCCAAGTTGTTAGCTGCTCTAAATGAGCTCTAAGCTAATGGTATTTTTTTGAAAAAAATAGAGCCTTGTTAGCTTGATAAAAAAATATTTACAATTTATGTGTGCTTCAATAGCCACGCTCTATCCATTGCTGATAGGTGTTTTCTTTCCCTAAAGGGGTCAATACCATGCTTCGGGATATGATATTCAGTTGTAAATGATTGATAATCCGGATGATGGCTCTCAATATGACAAAATGGCTTATTTGGTGCCTTTTTACATTTCCTGCCTGAACTTGGAATAATATATTCACACATAATTATGGTTGGATCGTTGGATCGTATATATGATTATTTATATCTTTATATTTTATCTATCAGGATGGATCGTTCTTTATATTTGAAAAACTGGCAGTCATTTGTGCATTAGCTGAAACAATATTTAGAAGTATTGTAGCGTCTGAAAAATAAGAGAATGCTCCTTTGCATCAGAAGGTATCGAGAGGGCTTGCCCATTTTTTGACTACTTTTGGTATTCGACGGTTATATTACCTGTAGGTGGTAATATATTCGTTGAAAAAAAACGGGCGGTCATTTGTGGTATAATTCAACTACTAGAGTATGGTGGTAAAAAAACAGCAATGCGCCAGTTTCATGAACCATATCCTGGAGCTCCTTGTACATATGTATCTTGGCATTATCCGTCACTACGATGGACCTCGGCAGCGGCCACGGATTGAGGAAAGGTAGGATTTTCGTCTTGAAGACGTCATGAAAGCTTGTACGGGTGAAGGTCCCCTCCACGTCACCCCAAGAAAAAAATCCCAGTACATCCATCGCAGCAAGCACTGAGACCCGTTTACCTCGGCTAAATGGAATCCTCACGTGGGTAGGCGTGTTTCTGGCAGACCACCCATAACGGCGGAGTACAGACCTGTGAATAAGCATTTTGGTTTATTTAGTTCACCATTGGCATTACTTGGAGCAATGATATCAAACTTACCTTCCATCTTTTGAAGTCTCGTCGACGAAAACGAGCTGATCAGGCCCACTGTAAAAAGGAGCAAGACGTTGAATGTACTCTCGTCGCTCGCGCGGCAGGCTTTCCCTCGCGCGTTTGCTTAGTATTTTTCGCGTTAGTTTGAGGTCGAACCTCAACGCACGGCATATTGTAGAGTCGGAAACGCATATAGAGTCCTTGAACCGCGACCGTAACTCGTAGCGCAGCTCCTCGAAGTAGAAGCATGGATGTTCCTTCACATATTGCTCCACAAATGCACATACGTCGCGAGGCCATCGCGAAGTTTTCACACGCTGCTCAGCTTTGAGAACATTACCAGTCATGCGAAATAGTTTGTACCACCGATTGAGACTTCGCTCAGAGAAACCCAGCACAGTAGCTACTGTAGCAGTATCAACTGAGTATACGTAGATAAGCACAATGCCTCTCCATCGCATATCTGTAGAGTAGGTCATCTTAAGCCCTCGCTTTCGAGGAAATCTCCGAATGCCGAGCAAACGCCAGCCATTCGGACATTGCGTTGCTGAAAGCCAGTTTCTCAGTCCGACGAAAGTCCGATGTCTGCGTTTAAGCCCAGGGATATTATCGTCTTATTCTAAGCTTAACTCGTAGGTCTTGCTTGTCAAATCTTTAGGCTACCCCTAGCCCAGCGTCGAAAAAGGTAGTTTTTCAAGTCCGATTCGCCAAAACTCCTGAAAGGCACAATAACAGTTGGTTTGAACATGAGAACTCAAATAGAAACGTTAGAAATTTTCTAAATCCGTCGCAAGAATCGATAACTTGTCGAATCGAATCGACCGAAACTAGCGCTTAATTAGCAAAACTTATCGATTCGAATCCGTCCGAAATTAGCGCCAAAGGCGCTTTGGCTCGGTTTCGAGACTTGATAGTCGGCGAAACCGAATCGCGTGCCCGAAATTAGGCCGGGAGAAGCTCCTGCTGAAGGAACGCATACCCAGTCTGCCAAACAGGCGGCACAAGATCTCGCCATATCTTTCTGGAGCCTTCTTTTGTGTCTCTGGGAGAGGGGCGGCATGGCAATTTCGGACCCGAAAATAAAATCTGGAACGCTTCTTTTCGGATATCGGGTCTCAAAGACACGAAAAAAAGGGATCGAGCGCCCGAAATTAGGCCGGGAACAACCCATTCCCGAAATTAACTCGGCGAGTCTGCCAAACAGGCGAGCACAAGATCGCGCCATAGATCTTTCTGGATCCGGGAGAAACCGTTTTGCATTCTTCCGCCCATATATACAAGTGTGTGCGCAGTGAGTTTCGTTTCTGGGTAGTACACTTGGCCCACGCACTTGTGAACTTCGAACTGCGGCTGCGCGAGCAGCCGCCGCGGACCTGCAGGCGGGGCACCAACGGCAAGCGGGAGGAGCACTGGCCTGGCGAGGTAGCGCCGCAGCGTGCAGCGCTGTCGAGCACGCCCATGTCCACGAACGAGCCAGCCAGCGGAAACTCGACTTGGAATTGTCGCTTGCAAGTGCTTCCATCGTGACGATTTGTGTCTGCACGAGGCACCAATGACTCGGAATCGAATGGAAGCTCGCACTGTTCGGCTAGTACACACACATGATCAGGCGGACCAAGCTATCCTCACGACTCGTTCATGTTAGCCTCCTGGACAAGCCGTGCAACGACATTGCACACACTAGTAATATTCTAAACACAAAGACATGCTCTAGTACTCTGGCAGGGTGACCACAGGCTGCTGGTCGTACAAAAAGGAGTCTTTTTTTTTACCAATTGCTACGACACGATCCAGAGCAAGTAACCCCACGCGGTGTAGCCTTACTTCTTCATCGGGCAAGTCCGTGTGGTACTTGTTGCGGAAGTACGAGCGCACTGGGCCGAGAACCACGACGTTCTCGAACAGGATGCAGATGAAAACTGGCACGATGCGCAGACGAGTGTCGGCTCTTAGGAGCAGCGTAGGTAGGAAGGCAACGCTAAGAACACTTGTTTACCACTGAGCGACTTTGGGATTGAGGAGGAGAAAACCTCGAAGGTGACACTCAAATGGAGGCTCTGGTCGCCAAAGTCACGAAGGCAGCCCGTCGGGTGACAGGGCTCCCGTACATAGGTAACGGAAATTACGGAATAATACCCCGGGCACTATTTAATAGTACCCCTCACAAAATCTCGAAAGGTTACTCTGTATTACCAAAAGGTTACATCGCTACCTTAGCTTACTCGTCGAGCAGTGCAGCATCATCAAGAGCGTCGTGCAGCTCGTCCAGGTTAAAGTCGTCCATATCCTCGTGGTCCTCGTCAGAGGCTTCCCAGCTTGTACAGAATTGCTCACCATACACGTTGTGCTTCGCAACGTGCCAGTCTAGGTAGCTGTCTGCAAACCCAGCAGCAGAGACTGAGTTAATGACAGTGTTGCTGTCAGTGTCGCGCCATGCCTTCATTACCCACTCACAAACCACAGCCACCGCCGGCATGCGCGGGTTGCCGAAGCGAGTGTACTCGACCTTGTCGCTCTCCTTCCAGGCGTTGATCTCCATGTAGAGTAGATCCTTGAACGTCTTGTAGATACCAATATCGCCTGCTTGTAGATAGGGCGTGAGGCCCCCAGGAATGACGCACATGTTGATCTTGCGAGTCGCGCATTTCGCTTTCACATCCTTGGAGATGTGAGCGCGCATCGAATCCCAAACCATATGTTTTCCTTCGCGCATGTCGACCAGCGGAAAAGCCAGATCAATCCAGCGCTTGAGCAACGTGCTGTCAACCCATGCGCGCGGCTGATGAGCCACGTACACCCCACCAATTTTAGCAAAAGTGGGGAGTCTTTGCCTTTCCAAATCAAAAGAGGTGGAAGTTTTCTGCCTGTGGCCGATACAGCCAGCACCGCCGTAATGCGCATGGACGAAAACCCCGTGGAGCGTACCACAACGTGGCGACAGCCGGTTATGTCCACAGTCTGGTTGCGCGCATCTTCGAAGTACACGGCCGTTTCATCCATCAGAATGGTGCGGTTCAAGTCCATGGCAGGGACAGCGCTGCGTAGGAACTTCATGTAGGAAACCGCGCGCTCCACGAGCGTCTCGTCCGTCAGGGTGGTGAGGTTCGTGTGTCGTCATCGTGGTGAGAGGCATATATCATCCTGGCCATGTGACCAATCCAGGCGCGCGTAACCTTTTCCTTCCGTAGCCGCTTGGCGACGATCTCGTCGTACAGGGCGTCCTCCATGGCAGCCGAAAGGGGACGCCGACCACCACCTGGAAGCCGGCGCATGCTTGGGTCTGCTGCTAGCAGCTTCTCACGGCCGCTCCACCAACGTCGCACGCTGCCACCGTCCAGCTTCAAACCCTGCGCACGGAAGTGCCTGATGGATCGGGTAGGAACTTGGCCGCCTTCGCTCTCGATCGAGCGGAGAACCTGCTGCTTGCGCCAATTGCTGATGGGGATTCTTGATGGCATTTTGCCGAATGAGGCGGTGTTGGGGTGCTGCGAACGTGTGCAGGCAGCGCTAGTGAATGGCTGGGGCTGCGTTCTATAGTGAAGTGATGTGTAACAAGATGACTGGTCATCAGAGCAGGGTAGGGTACGTGAGTTACTGTAGGGTTACTACCGGGTTACTCTGAGAGGGTACTATTTGGGTAGAGGGTATTAATCGGGTATTTCCGTTAGATGTATCCCAGCTTGTCTGGCCATGTCTATGATGGGTAGACCTTTTATTACCAACCATAGACACCAATTCTGCGCAAGGATAGGTTGAATAACGCTCGCTTAATAAACTGACCATCCTCTCGTAATTAAAAGTGGCGCAATACTTGATGTAAATATTGAACGTTCTGTGTTATTTTTTAGTTTCTATAATATATAAACTAAATATTATAATAAGACTGATGTGATGCAGTGCGCTTTCTGTTGATTGAAATTTCGTAGTGCTTGGGGCAAGCTAAATTTTAGCAGCAAGTGTAGAAGGCTGTCAAATTACTCACCACAATACCAGGTAGGTGCAGTTTTGCAATTCTCGTTTATCCAGGTTGGTTGTGGCGATACGAGTGCAGGTGTAAACCACTATATAAACACATATGCCTGAAACACTTATAAGGTGTCAAAAGAATAATGTGTCGGTACGAATCTGCTAGGTTTTATACTGGTGTGGATAGTATATTATCCAGTTGCGTGTTGCTTGGGCGACATTCGCGTGACAAGAACAACCTGGATGCTACTGGTAGTCATTTAGCGTAAACTTTCTCGTAATATGAGCGGGGTGGGTGGGGGTGGGCTCAAGTTACGTGTATTGCGATGAAAGAAATCTAGCTAATGGAGCGACTCACACTGGATTTTCTACAATAATTCACGCCAGAGGCACTGACAGAAACAGAGATGATGTGTAGCTTAGTAACAGAACTTACTTCACGATAAAATCCAGAACTTCTCCGCGCTCTAGCACGGCTTAGTTGAAGGTTTCCTAGAACCAAAGGTACAGTGAACGGTAGTGAACCCTACCTTTCCCGATTCCCAATACTTCCGTCTCGTCTAGGCCTGTATACGTTTTGCTCAAAACTGTCGCAAACTGACTGAAACAGAAACGTTGTTAGTTCTGTTTGGCCAAAACTGCGCCAAACTGACTGTAACCTATCTCGATACTTTATCCCATACATTTCTGCGATGCGCGATTTGGCAAGTGCTCTCGCCCGTTTTACTTGTTCGTAGTACCGGCACCAGAGCACGCATCGCGGAGAACCGGCACCAGAGCGTTCATAGCGGAGAACCGGCACCAGAGCTGCTTGGGCCGCTCAGCTACAGAGCCGCTTGGCCTGCTCGTCGTGGAGCACCGCCACTTGACCCTAACGAAATACTAGTTAGTACACCCAAGAGCGCAAAACTTGGCTAAGACGATCGCAAACATTATCTGATTGAGAGGAAACCAGGAAAAATCTCTGCTAAGCTGATACATGAAGTTCATCTTCTTTCACAGGAAGGGATAGGAACAGGTTTGTTTAGGGCTCGTTTGTTGTAAGTTTGAGCATAAACTGAAACTACGGGAAACGTTACCTGCCAGTTATTATCAGGCCTAGTCTGGTTACGCGAACACGTATCATCATCATCCTTCCGTCTGGTTACGCGAACACGTAGCATCATCATCCTTCCGTCAAGAGTACGGTTCGTCCTGCAATCACGAGCTTTGTCGGTTTACCAGCAGTGAATGAGCCCTGTGCAGCGATGAATCAGTCACTCCACGTAAACGCCCCATGCTCAGTCCCCAATTAACTCTCCACGGATCAAGCCTCAAGAACGATGCGTTTCGCCTACATCGTCCTCGTGTCTGCTGTCGCTCTACTCACAGGGAGCAACGGCCTAACCGCCAATCGGCGGATAAGCGACAGACACCTAATCCAGCCAACTAAGGGCCGTGCGCCATCGTCTACCCTCAAAGGCAAAAAAAACAGGTGATCATACCGTTTAACCAAAAGCTCTAGCAGCAGTAGCAACGACAGCGAGCCAGCGTCTCCGTCCAATGTCTCCGATTCGACAGGAGGATCGACGGCGAATCGTGGCGATCTGTTGACTTTGTGTAGCCGGCAAGGAAGTAGCAGCAAGGGCAGGTCCAAAACCACGCCTCCAACAAGAGCAAGGACAACTCTGCATCCAGTGGCGTATGCATCCTATTACTTATATACTGTAGAAGTACAGGTAAGTACCAAATACACACTTTAGTAGTAGCGTAGTTAGGCAAATCACGCGATGCTTCTTTGTGTGATTTCGCAGGCCGGGAAATCACCAAATTCCGACCCCCAGGAAACTAATGTGGTTTACCAATGCATGGCCCACCACGAGGACATGCTAAACCGTCGCTGCCAGCATCAATATTTGAGAAGGGATTTGCAAGCCCATCGGAACAGAAGGTTCCCCGCCCTATTTGAAAACTGGGTCGTAATTGTTTCTAACCAGTTGATGGTCTTCCCACCTACAAACTTCAATATAAAAATGCGCACACCTATAGTGGCTGTGTTCCACAGCAAGTACGACAACGTTCACGCTATTTAGTCGTAGTTCGAAGTAGTCATACTTCGGTACTTTTTCGCGGCATACCGCACAACTATTATTTTCTGACGAGCTCAAAGACACCAGATTTGGACAGGTCTCGTTGAGCTGAAGCCAATCATAGTAGAAGATTATTACTAGCTCAGTCATAAGATGAGTTCAAAAGATAGCCTTTCTCCGTCAAGATCAGTTCAAAGTTTGTTTTTCTCCCTCAAAAGTCGTACACCACAATTCGTCACCCCAGACTAAATAGCGTGAACGGTGTAGACGTGTGGCGTGTCGCTCTGTGCGTAAGCGTATTTCGAAAGCAAATAGCCGGCATCTACAGCCAGCTTATTCTTTTTCGTGTGATCAAGGGGCAAAACAGTCAAAAATGACTTCAAAAAGGTCCGTTCCGTAAAAAGGTATGGAATCTATTTTCGGCTATAAGCCCAAAAGGTGGGTCTCCGAAACAATGGCGAGTTCAAACAGGCAGACACAAGCGGTCCTGGATCCAAGAGAAACTGTCATGCATACTTCCACCGATATACAAGTTTGTACGTAGTGAGATAAGTTTCTGGGTAGTACATTTGGCCCCGGCACTTGTGCTCGCCGGGCGGGCAAGGAGCCTCCGCGGACCGACAGGCGAGGCAGCAGCGGCAAGCGGGGGAGGAGAACAGTCACGGCGAGGTAGCGTCCACAGCGGTACGACGCTTGCAGCGTCGCCGAGCACGTCCATCAACATGCCAAGGACTAGCCTCCGCCGCTGCCTCCCTCAATCTGCTGGATCAATCAGCTATCTTCGAATGTTGAATCCGCTGGAATCCAAGTCGCAGACGACCTAGTTTGATGATTGTGACCCGCGCAAACTAACATTCGTGGATCAATAATATCGGTGACCACCTCCTACTCCTGTAGTTGATTAGTGGGGAGCAATACTACAGCACGAATCGCAGACACTACTATACTTCTGACAGCGACTTTCAAAATGCCACAGCGGTGGCAAGCGACAACAATTACAACAACCAGGACACCAGAATTGAAAACAAAACTTCATGTTGTTCATGTCCCGACATGTCTGCAACATTGGCAATCACTGCTGATCCACGGCTTCCTTATTTTACGATACAGGAGTCGAGTGGGTTCAATTCGAAGAGCTTGAGAGCCATCGCCGACACCCCTCTGCTTGCTCACCACGCCACAACCTACTTCGAAGATGGCCGTGAGGAAGGTCACGATGTCTGTGTCGACGTTTTCCTTGTTCTCGTTCAAGCCCAGTGGCCCTAATTCCGTTTACATTGAGGTAGCTAGCAAAATGAGATGGACACTAAGCAGTGAATCAACTTTTTCACGCCCCACACTTCCTTTTAGCATATGCATAATCCTACAGTTGTACTAGCACTTCGAAGTATTAGTATGGATAGTAGTATAGGTCAGCATTAAAACTCCTCAAAAATGCCGAGTCTAGAACGTCCAAATGCTACCTTTTCTACGGCGATAGTAACTCTCGTATCCGTTAACGATAGTCCAGTCCACGTATTCACCTGCCGCCTCACGCCTCTTCATCATCGAGTCGACATCAGTGGGGTCTGCGGTACATCCTCCTTGCGACGCTGTTCCGGTTGAAGGCGCGAATGAGGTCGAAGAGACCCTTCTCTTCTTCTTCTTCGTCGTCGTTGTTGGTATTCTCATTTTTCTCGTTAATCTTGTCGGATCTCAGGTATCGCTTGCCATTTTCCTCAGCAGTTACCGCGCGAGCAGCGTCGGAAGAAGTCAGTTGATAAATCTCGTTGCTGTTGACTTCAGTCGGGTCGTTGTAGGGCTGAAATCCGCGCGTGGGCGGACCGGGAAATGCCCACATCAGGCGTATTCGCTGGGCCTGCGTCGGGTGCAAGGGGGATCGATTTACCTTCCCTAGCGCTGCTTGATCTTTCGGGCGCGAAATAGGTAGGTCACTGTACCGGACGTGCCTGCCTGGTCATCAAGGGGAATATGTCAACTGTATTCCATTGATTTCTGTGATACATAGGCCTGCTGGTCTGATAGGCAGAACGTTGCGATCACTCCTCAACTTGCAAGCCCCGGGGAAGGAGTTTCAGCCAACCTTCAGTCAAATGCAGGAATCCGACACCAAGCCTCGAATCCAGGTCACAGCAGGCAAAGATGACGATTCTCGCCCTCGATCTGAGATAACAACCTCCACAGGAATCCAGGATCTCTCTCCCGAAAGCTCGATCACGTCACCCACCACGAAGATCTTGTTTCTTGACGGCCTACGAGGAGCTGCAGTTGTCTTCGTCGTGACGGAGCATGCAGGATACATGCGTGACCTCTTCATGGGCGCCGTCGGCGTCGACGCCTTCTTCGTATTATCGGCATTCCTGCTGACCATGATCTTCACGAAGAAAAGCATCAAGCTTCGTGCGGAACGAGCATCGTGCCGCGAGTGGGGGTGGACGTTGGCCGACTACTTCTCCAAGCGGTTCTTCCGTGTGTATCCATTGTTCGCGCTGCTGTCAATTGTGCTGTGGCTCCTGCCGTTCGAGTACAAAAAGCTATACTACCAGGTCGTGAAGCCTGAGGACTTCAACTTGTTCCAGACGCTCACTTTCCACCCAGAACACCGGCACTACGTGTTGTGGACGCTTCCTTTGGAGATATCGTACTACTTCATACTACCCACGTTCGTGCTAACCACACTTTGGCTGGGTCGTTTCTGGTGGTTAGTGTTCGCCGCTCTGTACGTCTGGGTCGTTCACGAGGGACTGTACACGACTCGAGACAATTTCCACCGCCAGCCGTTGAGCAAACACCTGTCGACATTCATCGCGGGGTCTATGGCCGCCGTGATATTCGTCAAGTTCGAGGCGTGGAGAAAGAGCAACAGATTCACATACACCAAGCTACATGTCGTCGGGCTTCGAGTCGTAGAAGCTATCCTAATCGCAGTCTACCTCAGCGTAGTATTCCGTGGGCTGTTCTTCAATTGGCTAGGGATGCCACTGGCGCCTCCCACGAAGTACAGCATGCCGTTTACGAGTGTCAAGCTGTCGCTTGTCATGGTCATCGAGATGATCCAACCGTCAGCTGTGGCGTCAATCTTCGAGTGGGCTGTTCTTCGGTACCTGGGCAAGATCAGCTTTTCGCTATACTTGCTGCACGTGTTCGTGGTTTTCACACCATCGATCCAGGAGCAGACGAACTACTTCGACAAGATGTTTGCGGTGTTTGGGCTGGCGGTTCTGTTATCGACAGCATCGTACCACTCGATCGAGTTCCCGTCACAGCTACTGGCGCAGCGCCTTTCACGCGTGTTCGCTGAGCGAGCAGCTCGAGAGCACCAAAGGATTCCTGATGACCCATAACACTCGTTCGAGTCCTTACGTCTGCTATTGCTTGTCAGTGCGCTATTGACGAACTCGTTCTTTTCTTTGAGAATGGGAACTGAGGGTGCGACGCTCAACATAAATCTCCGTCTGAAACAAATTAGTAACGTTGTTGCACGAAGTCTTTCCTATGCTCTTCACACACATGTCGCCCCACGACGAAACGCCAACAAAACTTTACCACGGAGGTCAAAATACTTTTCTCTTATCCCAACGGTGCTTTGTGTACATGCACATGTACAAATCGTCGCAGTATCCTCTCGAATATTTCTCGCGAATTGCAGCTACAGGTGATTAAAGGTTGACGACTCTGAAACCAAACGGCGGTTGTACAAGTGTCAGCACCATTAGGCGAGACAGGAAACCCATGTGAGAGCTCTTCGCTTCCTCGGATTCCTTTAAAAACATAAAAAAAAAAAACAATGAGGCGGTTTTTGATCCTCGCCACTGTATGGGCAAAGACAACCGGATCATTTCGACGCTCGCAAGTCCTCATCTTTTCCTTCAACCCCGCGGATGTAGCCTATCCAACACTTCAGTGCATGTAACTACAGCTTCGCGTGTTGTCGAACAGCAAATCGTACCATCCCTCATGGCATCCGAGTAATTTTTGACTAAAAGTGACAACCAAGTTGTCGTAGTCTACGACTCGTAGGTCACTCCTCGACTTGCCAGGTACCGACCAGAACGCTCAACCAATGCAGAAACCGACTGCGAATCCAGGTTATCCATGGCCAAGACGAAGGTGATCACCGCAACACCCGTCCTACATCCCCGATGACGGTCCCAAATGCACCCCAGGATATCTCTCGCGAACCCTCAACCACGAAATCTTCTTCGCCTGTAGCGAAGGTTTCGTTTCTTGATGGAGTTCGAGGTGCCGCAATCATCTTTGTCGTCACGCAACACTCCGGATACATGCACGACATATACATGGGCGCCGTCGGCGTCGACGCCTTCTTCGTGTTGTCATCGTTTCTGCTCACCATGATCTTCATGAAGAAAAGCGTCAAGCTCCTGGCAGAACAAGCTTCGCGTCGCAAGTGGGGGTGGACGTTGGCCAACTACTTCTCCAAGCGGTTCTTCCGTGTGTACCCGCTCTTTGCGCTGGTAGCGATCACGCTATGGCTCTTGCCGTTCGAGTACAAGAAGCGGTACTACCTAGTGAAGAGTCCTGAAGACTTCAACCTGTTCCAGACACTCACCTTCCACCCGGAGCACCGACACTACCTCATGTGGACGCTGCCGCTGGAGATCTCGTACTATTTTATTCTACCGGCGTTCGTCCTTGCCGTGCTGAAGATGCGCCGGTTTTGGTGGATGTCGTTCATCCCGCTGTACGTTTGGGTCATTCATGAAGGACTGTACAACACGCGAAGCAACTTTTATCGCCAGCCATTGAGCCAACACCTTCCTACCTTCGTCGCCGGGTCCATGGCGGCCGTCATCTACGTCAAGTTGGAGGCGTTAATCAAGAACACAGGGTTCAAGTTCGGCATGTTACACATCATTGGACTTCGGCTGGTAGAGGCCGTGTTGATCGCTGCGTACCTCAGCGTCGTCTTCCGTGGACTGTTCTTCAACTGGTTGGGAATGCCGCTTCAGCCGTCACAATACTACTTCATGCCGTTCACGAGCGTCAAGTTGTCGCTGCTTTTCGTGATCGAGATGGTGCAGCCGTCGACCGTGTCGTTGATTTTCGAGTGGGTCGTGCTGCGATTCTTGGGCAAGATCAGCTTCTCTGTTTACTTGCTGCACGCGTTCGTCATTTCTACTTCGCCAATCAAGGAAGAGGCGAACTACTATGACAAGACATTTGAGGCCTTCAGTCTGGTGATTTTGTTGTCGACGGCGTCCTACTACTTAATCGAGTATCCGTCGCAGCTGCTGGCGCAGCGACTTTCACGTACTTTTAACGGATTAGCCTCCTATGGTCACGAGAAAATTGTTGAGCAAAGTGATACTGAGTCTGATGAACAGTTTGAACCAGAACTTGTCACGTCTCCGCTGTAAGTGGAGTATGGCGAGAAGGCTCCGGTTACTTGTGAGGGATTGACGAGTTAAAGTATTGCATTCGTATGCGGTAATAGTTGAGGCACGGAAGTGCGCCATGATGAATTGTCACTACTTCAAGTGTAATACTACGTAGTAGCCGAATGACTCGCTCAGCGACCGCTACTAGCGTCTCTAAATTGGAATTGCCCCGCTCATTAGAGCGGGTATGTGGTTGGCTCATTGCTGAATCTGGTGCAGTAGAAGCTCTACAGGCAACAAACTCGCGTCGTTCGTTAGCACAACGTCGAAGCGCTGCAGATACAAATCTAACTTCTCGGCGGCGCCATCGTTTAGGAAACCGATGCGCACAATCTCGTCCTCCTTGAAGTCCAGGCCATTCGCCATGTCAGCATCGCCCAGTGAATCGCCCAGCAGCAGGATGTTGTGCCGCTTTTCCGGCTGACATTGCTTCCAGAAATCGGTATCCACCAGTGTACTCGCGTTCTTGTTCAAACTGTGGATAAGCTGCAGCAAAATATATGTTGTTAGCTCTTTTTGCCTTTTTACACTGCTTTATAAATTGCAAAAGAAGCTTACCGTTTGTTCGAATCCCACTACCTTGTCACTCGCGTCAAACTGCATCTTGTTAGATACAAGATGAACGTTGGTTGGCAAGAGCTTGGTCTCGACCTTCTCATACTGCTTCTCCAATACAGCGAGAATCACGTCGTACAGCCCCGCTGAAAAGATCAGCGTAGGCACATTTTCATGCGCCAACAGCTCGAAAATCTCTATGAACCCCTCGCGAAGCGTGATGTCACTTTCCTCCACGGCCTTCTTGATTGCGCTCCTCGTCACGCCGTGCTCAATTATGAAGTCGTGCGTTCTGGACCACCACTCGATCATGAAGGGCAGCTTTTCCTCCATGGTCAGCATCGCCGACTGCTCAATCGGGTAAAACTTCTCGAAAGTTTCTCGCGATACGTCTTCTGCTTCCGGTCCGAGAGCTTCGCTCTCCATCAAAAGACGGTGCGAGGTGAGAGCTTGGTCACCTGTTGGGTATATGAAAGTTTAGTTTCGAGTCACTGGGAATTAGTGTTTACTTATAACGTACGAACCTGTGAGTTTGAAGGCAGGCGTGAGCGTGTAGTCGAAGTCGGTGATGACCACGAGTTTATTGAACCCGTCCGAGGAGAATTTCTTCCACTTTCGGGCAAAGTCGACTGGGTTTTGTGCAAACATCATGGACTTTCCAGCAGGACGACGTGCATCGCTGGCGTTCTTGAGGGAACTCATCGCTGGGGTGGGAGTACTTTAGTATCAAGGTAGATCGTCAGAAGAGAAGTGGTGAAGCACGGAGTACGAGGTGGAAGAGCATGGTTGCTAGATGTGCGCAATGCAAAGTCATCCTAAGAACCAAAGACGAGATTATCTATTTATGATTGCACTTGTGAGCATTCATGGTATATTTCAGCAACCCTGTTGGCCATTACAGAGACATGGACGAACTCGCTGGTCTGTCGAAAGTTACTAGTGCCTTATAAATCGATGTTAGCGCTGTGTGCCTTCTGAACGACGAACTCATGCGTCCGTTGCATTGAGTGCGTATAATTCATCCCAGAGGTCGAGGGGAAACTGGTTTTTCCACGATGTCGGACAGCAGTCAACTGCTAGGCGCAAAGTGTCCCAATTTTCTTTCGATGCGTTCATCAGAATTGGGGAGTGCCCTTCTTGGAATGGTGCGCTGAAGTCGGTGGCTCCGCCGTTCATGATCTGTTCGAGATCGATGCAATATGGAGAACCCCCAGCACCTATCGGCGGGAGGGCATTCAACATCGATTCGACCAATGGGTCGATCCTCGACCAAAAGAATGCAATGTTGGTGTCTGACAGAGAAATAGTAGTCGGCCCGACAATAGGCTGTGGAACGATTCGTGGTAATTCGCGCACGTTCGTGCGAGCGAGGATCAAATACTGCGTGTATGTCACTTCGAAGATCTCGGGTGAAAATTCCGTGATCGGATTACCCACCAATGTCAAATAGTAGGGCTGCAGGCGTGCTAGCACTGGCGGTGCGACTTCTAAGTGGCTGTTTTCGATGTAAATATTGGATCCAAAAAGCCACTTCGTGTCGAGATCGAGTGGTAAAGTCTGCAGGTTAGTTTCGCAAAACGAAATCTGGAAGAGCTGGAGTGGGAAGTCAGAGGACTGAAAGCCAAGGGGTAGAAGTCCACCCGTCATGTTGACTCGGACCACGGACAAGTCTGTCAACTCGGGGTGGTGAGTATTCGTGAAGGCTGCGTCGGCGCCCCATTCCTTAATTGTCGAGTTGTAAATCTGAATTTTCCGCAATCGCCTAAACTCTTGAAAGCTCTCGGGTACCGCGAGTGCTGGGCAATGGAAAAATTGGATCTTTACTCCAGAAGTGCGGTCGAATTTCTCCCACTCGACCTGCACTTCGTTACTTTTGCCAGAGATGTGAAGGTCATGGCAGTTAAAGTTCACCACAAAGCAAGACGGCGCTACGCCCGCGATGGGATGCACTTTAGGGCTACATTCTACCAGTGGCGTCTGTAAGACGGCACACACATGCAGCACTAAAACCACGAATCCCCATAATGCAAAGAGGAAATGGATGTGGTGGAGTGAAGGATGACTGGTACGTGTCGTCTTGCTTGAAAGTTGCGAGTGGTTGCGGCAGGAACAACAGAGTTGCTTTTCGCTGGACTGACGCCTAGATTTTGAGTGCTACATGACCCCAGTGGTTGAGTCGAATCATCAGTGCAAGTCGGGCAGGTACCGGGTCCACTCATCGAAGTTTGGTGCTTTGCAGTACGACACAATAGATCAGTCATATTCATGACAGAAATAATTAACCCGACTGAGAAAACGACTCGCATCGCCAAATCTGACCACGACACCACTAACACGACCTGCGCTTCATTGAGCATGCGCGCCACCCATTCGTCGTCTTCGAGCAACTCAAAGCTGAAGCCGGTAAGTACCACATCATATTGGCTCACATAGCTCAAAACAATTGTGACGGGAACTCCAATCGCAGACATGACGTCTAGAACGCTATCGCACGCGATTGTTGCCAGCCTGCGACGAGCTTCGCCGCGCCAGAAAAACCGTGAATAGATAACCACGGATGACCAACAATTGCTCAGCAATAGACCCACATAGAACCGATTAAGTAGTACTCGTGGTAGATATTTGCTCATGCGAATAGCTTGTGCGGTTTGGAGAGCAGTCTCGAGCAGTTCACGACAGATTAGAACGGTATGAAAGTGCCTGCCATTTACTCCAAATAGTCCGCGTCGATCAGCAAACCTCTTGTATATCTGTACCGTATTCCGCCTCAATATCTCTGCACTCGATGCGTGCCGGTCTTGACGGTCCATCGTTGTAATGCCATGGTTACTCGACTTGCCGCCACGAACAACGAAGCTACTCGCCCATGGTGAAAAAGACAGCGTGCGTCGTAGGAGCGATCCAAACACCATCAAAAGTGCACAAACACCATGTGCGGCAGCCAGCGCGATGTAGACGTAAGCGATAGTGTGGAAATGCCCACGAGACATGCCAACATTGTAGCTTTCAAGTGTATAACTCAAGAAAGTCGCATTGAAATCCCAGTAGAATTTGGTGTAGCTGGCGTTGAAAATGCATGCAAGACAATACAATCCGAAGAAAATCAACCAACAAAAGGCGAAGCGACAAGGCGAAAGAGCGACATAGTCGACTGAGGGTCGCAAAGCGTGAGAGTCCATCGCGCAGCACCTCGGTCAATGTTTCCTGGTCTCCTTGCACAAAAATATTGCTTAGTATTTTGGTGACCTCAATCTAAACTAAGATCATTACGCTGAGCCATGGAGCCACAGAACTCATGGCGCGACGTACCTCCTCATCGACACCCTTGACAAGAAATTGCAAATACAGCTCCATCGGCTCAAGGAAAATCAATCCCCGACCCACTAGCTACACTCGCTCAGAACCTTACCTCAGTTTTTTTTAGTGCAGTGGGGGAAACCAACCGGACAACGCTCCGAGCAGCGACCTCATTGCGAAAACAAAACCACGATCATCTACAATATCGGTAGCACACATAGGATCAACCCGTCGACCAGGAAAAAATTTGCAGACTCCACACCCCAGATACAAAAGCGAAAAACTCACCCAAAGACGACCAACATACAGGCACGTCTCACTACATACAGGTAAGGCTTCTATAGGTCAGTGAGCAAGCTCAAATAGAAGCCCACCTTACACCATCAAGCTAAACTAAGATAATCGAAATGGGAAACGTGGGATCCAATCCACGAAAGATAAATACTACTTCTAACGTTACTAAAGCACTGTACAGTACTACAGTAGCTAGCCGCCATCGCAATATGCATGAACTGCGCTAACTGGGCAGGCACATCTTGCTCTTGCCAAGTGCGATCGGCGTTAGCAGTGAAAAATCAAAAAATAATGTTATCGTCACTTGTTGCGTCCAGGGCTATCGCTTTCGCGATTATCTCGTAGCCAATTATGTCTACGATTGACTCAAGCCTCCTAGCCGGCGACATGCGTAGTCGTGGCCACATATTCCACCTTCATATTGCTGTAAAAACACTGACTGATGAGTTTGATTGAGACCAGTCCTTTCTAACTAGCTCAGTCAGCTTCACTGCTGAATCTGGTGCAATAGCAGCTCAACTGGTAACAAACTTGAGTCATTCGTCAGCACAACGTCAAAGCGCTGCAGATACAAATCTAATTTCTCCTCGGCGCCATCATTCAGGAAACCAATGCGCACAATCTCGTCCTCCTTGAAGTCCAGGCCATTTGCCATGTTGGAATCACCTACCGAGTCGCCCAGGAGAAGGATGTTGTGCCGCTTTTCCAGCTGACACTGCTTCCAGAAGTCGGTATCCACCAGTGCACTCGCGTTCTTGTTCAAACTGTGGATAAGCTGCAGCAAAACACGAATGTCAGCTATCTCATCGAACCAAACTCAAAGCAATATCGCTAGGTGCTTGGCCAACCTACCGTTCCATCAAACCCGACCAATATCTCGCTCTCGTCGAACCGCATCATGTTAGAAATTACATGAACGTTAGGCGGCAGAGTCTTAGCGTCCGTCTCCGCATACTCCTTGTCCAACACGGCGTGAATCACGTCGTACAGCCCCGCTGAAAAAATCAGCGTAGGCACATTCTCACGCGCCAATAGCTCGAAAATCTCCATGAACCCCTCGCGAAGCGTGATGTCACTTTCTTCCACGGCCTTCTTGATTGCGTTCTTCGTTACGCCGTGCTCGATCATGAGTTCGTGTGTCTTGGTCCACCACTCGATCATGAAGGGCAGTTTCTCCTCCATGGTCAACGTCGCCGACTGCTCAATCGGGTAATATTTCTCGAAAATCTCTCGTGCGACGTCTTCAGCGTCCGGTCCGAGCGCTTCGCTCTCCATCAAAAGGCGGTGCGAACTAAGAGCTTGGTCGTCTAGCATAACAAAATAAATAATATAGGCAAAAGTCACAACAATCTATGCTTAGCAATTCAGAAAGAAAAATAACACTAAAAAATAAGATTCTACAGGGACGTTTTCGCCCACGGACCCGTGGGTTTGTAGGCGGGCGTGAGCGTGTAGTCGAAGTCGGCGATGACCACGAGTCTGTCCAGACGGTCGGAGGAGAACTTTTTCCACTTGCGGGCGAAGGCGACGGGGTCGCGCACGAACATCATGGGCTTGCCCTCCGGCCGGCGGTGCGCCTCCGACCGCGCGACTCTGCAGCCGTCGAGGGAATAGGCTGCTGAAGCGGTGGCACCCAGCGCGAGGCCCGCGGAGCCGCAGACCAGAAGCGGCGAGGGTCGGGAGCAGAGGCGGCGGAGCAGCATTGCTGGACGTGCGCAGTGGGGATTGCAAAATGGCTTCAATTTGTGTGGCCCACATTTGGAGATAGTCGTTGACCAATAGGATAGCAGCGTTTTGATTACTTCAACTTGACCGATTTGTATCTTCGAGGAATCTGATCTACCTCTCTTTTCAAGCATCACTTCGTGTGTACTAAAGTGAATACGTGTGTATGTCATCGCCGTTGTCGTTTACGTTGTCGTTTACTCGGTATGCTACGACATTGTGCAGTGTGTCTTCGACGCAGTTTTAGGATTAAGACTCTCTTCATTCCAGAAATTGCTCCATGATCTTCATCATCCCCCGCCGAACTAGTCCGAAGATACGTGCCTACTCCGTCGTTACCCTGGCTGTGTTGGCACTTGTCGTCAGGGGCAACATGGTCTCGGTGTCAGCGTCCAGATTCGAATGTCCCAAGGCTTGCTTGAACCATCCGCAGCTGCCCACATAGAGTTCGCCAGTCCACGTGTGCAACGAACGGGTGAGACCCACGAAGCTGATCAGGAAGACGAAGAGAAGGCGGGTCACGGATGCTGCAAAAAAACTAGGCGATTGTATACAAGCGTGGGTCCATGACAAGTAAATGGCATCCTACGTCAGGCTCCAGTCGGTGTTCACCAACACGAACAACAAGTTCTTCGAGAAGAACCTCACCACCGACGCGGTGTTCAATTACCTGAAGCTTTACAACAAGAAGAACCGATGGAGACTCCAGGAGGACTGGTTCCCCGAGTTGATGCTATGGAAGACGTTCCATAATGCTTGGGCGAAGAAAATCCTGGTTGGGAAACCAAGGTGGACTTGGGGTGGCTGAGTGATCCCAAGCGCTTCTTTCAACGCTATGGGAAGCAATTCCAGTATTTGATATTGCTGGATGGTCAGATTCTCGTCACAGTGTTGAATACGAAATCCATTTCAACCATTAGTATTATTTTTTTGCGTCTATGAGTTCGCTGGGGCTAGTCGCTGCGGTGACCGAGTGTCGTCTGATTTCGAGACGGGTGCAGTATGAGCTATTGAGGCCACTGCAGCAGGCGTAACAACAGAAGTTGCCGTCACGGGTGAGTGATGCGGACTGTGCGTATGAACGGAATGTGCTGGTGGAGGTGCAGGGCCTTGTGGCCGTCGTCGAATGACCACGCCACCATTTGTCGTAGTGATCGAGTTGCGAGACGGTGGTTCCGCCACTGGAGCGATGTGAGTCGGTGTGGGGTCGTGCATATGATGGAAGGATGGTGCTCCATGTGGAACCTCCGAAGAATGCCGGCGCGTAGCTGATTGTGGGGAAGGTAACAGTTCTCGTCTGGGTGGATGGACTGGCTGGGCTAACGGCCGAAGAGCTACCATGCCATTGCTGATAGTCACGCGTGTATTGCCCCCCTGCGGCTTTCGAGCTGTGAGTATGCCAGAGTGTCGAGGGTCACGCGGTGGATTGGGGGCCACTGGCAAAAAGCCTGCAGCAGGCGACATCACTGTCCCGTTGTTGATCATCACCAGGTTCCGTCCGCCACGAACGGAGCTTGGCCGCTGTGTCACTGCCGAAGCATCATGATGAACGCTGTGCCGCGGAGACGCAACGTTGGACGGTGTGACTGCACGTCGAGCGTACGGACTCTCTCCGTGTTGCTGCAGATGTGGCGGGTGGTGGTGGTGGGGATTTGATTTGCGCCGAGGGCTTTCGTGAACCGACCGTGAACCAGAGTTCTGGCGGTGAGGTGCCCCCGTGACCTCGATGTTTTTCCCAGATCCAGCAGTAGAACCTGAGCCAGTGATGCGGATATCACTACCTCCAGATCTAACCACAGCATCTTGCCTGTCCTGGTGCTTACCTTCGGTGTTCGTGTTACTCTCTCGACGAACTGGACGATCGATCAAGGAGCTGGGACTATTGCCCGACGTGGACATTGGAATGATACGGGTTTTCATAATACGCTGGAGCTTGCCGTCAAGAAGATAATATGACGCTGTGAACCGGTTGTACGCCTTCTTCGATAGCGCCGCCTGCACCTCTTCTTTAGGTAGACCCAACGATTCCAGCTGATTCAAAACAAGTTCATGCCGTGCCTTAATTTCATCAGTCTTTACACCTTCGCCCACGTCATAACCGGACAATTCAGGAGTCTGTACTCCAGCAAGCCACGGGTGCTGGCGGATTTTGTCTACAGTGTACCGCTTCTCCGGGTCCGTCTCGAGAATGCGCCGAATCAAGTCCTGTGCGTTTGCCGACAAGAATGTCGGCATCTTGTAGTTGGCGCTCAGAATCTTTTTGTAGAGTAAGTTCGTATTGCTGTCCTCAAACGGGAGAAAGCCACAAACCATAGCGAAGAGCACGACACCCAAACTCCACATGTCTGCGATAGGACCATGATACATCCGCCCCTGGATCATCTCAGGAGCAGCGTAGCAAGGTGAGCCACAGGCAGTGCGCAGCAGTCGACCACCGTCGTGTATGTTACTCAGACCGAAGTCCACAATCTTCACCAAAAGTGTCGAAGGGGGTGCGGTCTGCTGCTGTTGCCGGTGATTGTGATTGCGATTCGACTGGAGCAACAAGTTCTCAGGTTTGAGATCACGATGTGTGATTTCGTTCGAGTGCAAGTAGGCGAGTCCATCCACGATCTGTCGAAAGAGAAAAGCGGCTTCGGGTTCACGGATGCGGTGGTGTGCCACGATATACTCGAACATCTCTCCGCCGTCTACGTGCTCCATGATGAGGAAGATGCGGTCGGGCGAGTCGATCACCTCGTACAGCTGAATCACGTTTTGATGTCGATTACGCTTGAGGATTTTGATCTCCCGAGCCACGCGCTCTACGTCCGCCGCCTGCACAATGCGCTTCTTCTCCAAGATCTTCACCGCCACCTTCTCCCCCGTGAGCAAGTGCAGCCCAAGCTTCACCTTGCCGAAAGTACCTTTACCGATCGTCTCACCCAGGACGTACTCGCCGATAACATCACCATTACTGTCATCACTCGAATTGGCGGTGCCTTTCGTGGTACTCCCACTTGTCGTGGCTGATGATGATGCTGCTGCTGACGTCGATGATACTGCCGCGGTGTCCGTGACTCTTTCCGGTGCTCGTTGTTGTTGCTGTTTTTCCTGGTCTTGAGAAGTAGATTTCGAGGTCGGCGGCACTCCGTCCACTTGCTGCTGCTTGTGCCTGGGTGAGGTCTTGTCGGGGATGCTCGTCTTGCGGACAGGCGACTCGGGCGCGGGTGGAATGGAAGGGTTCATGACCGCGGCAGTACCTTTCGTGTTGTGCGCGGTCATCACCGCCGCGCTGCCTGCTCCGATGGAATCCGTTGAGCTGTTGAGCTGAGCTGGTCTACTCGGCTTTCATCTGCCGGTCGAAGACAGCGATACGCACTGCGGAGACAAGAGCGGTCTGACTTGACTGCACACAGACTGCGCCGGTGCCAGCAAGCGAAAGGATCACTGCTCTACGCCACACTGCAGCAAAGCACACAACGCCACAATCCTCTCTGCAGGGATAGACAAGCAGCACAGCACGGCACGGCAGCGAAAATAGGACTCAACCACCATATTCACCATGCCATCCGTGCCGTCCTCCTATTTATACGGGTCGAACGCCATCTACTGCTTCTTGTACCCGCCCGTCATCTGCTCAATGAGCATCTGCACGGGCAGCAGACTCGCGTCGTGCGTGAACACCACGTCGTAGAGCTCAAGGTACTCGTCCAACGCCTCGTCCACGTGCACGTTGAGGAAGCCAACGCGGAGGACCTCGTCGGCGTCGAGGCCGTCGGCCATCCGCACGTCGCCCCTCGAGTCTCCCAGCAGCAGCACATTGCGCCGCTTCTCGAGCTGGCAGGCCTCCCAGAAGGGCGAGTCCAGCAACGCGCGCGCCGTCTTGGTGAGCGGGTGGATGACGCGGCCGTCGAAGCCCTCGATGACCCCTTTGGCGTCGAACCGCATCATGTTGGACACGACGTGCACGTTGGCGGGCGTGAATACCTGCTCGTCGTGGATCTCCTCGGCTGCAATGGATCCACTCCGTCTCTGCTCCGCCGCGAACTCCTTCTCGAGCGCGGCGTGGATGACGTCGTAGAGCCCCGCGGAGAAGACGAGCGTGGGCACCTGCTGGTCGTGCAGCAGCTTGAAGAGCGGGTGGAAGCCCTGGCGGAAGCCCAGCGAGCCCGACGCCACCGCCTGCCTCACCTGCTCCTTGGTCAGCTTGTACTCGACCAGCAGCGCGTGTGTGCGCTCCCACCACTGCGCCATGAAGGGGAACTTCTCGGCCGCCGACAGCGTCGCCGAGATCTCCACGGGGTAGAACTTGGCAAACAGCTCCTGGTGCGCGTTGGCCACCTCAGGTGACAGTGCGCTGCTGGTCATGAGCAGGCCGTGGCTGCTGCTCTCCTGCTCCAGCGGCGCCTTGGGGTCGGCGCGCTGCTTGTAGTACGGCGTCAGCGTGCGGTCGAAGTCGGCGATGACCAGCAACTGGTCCGGTCCGTCCCGCGAGAACTTGTGCATCTTGCGCGCGAATGCGTCTGCATCATAAGGGTTAGAGCGTGCAAGGAGCTACAGCGTCTAGGGGCAGCACGACGGAGTGTACCAGGGTCTCCGATGATCATGCGAGGGGCGCGGCGTTGGTGCCCGTCATTGTAGGACAGCGCATGGATGGAGGGGGACTCGGCCCCAGAACAGCGTGACGGAGCGCTGGACACGAGGGCGGAGGCCCCTGCAGCAGCGCAGAGAGCGCGGGGAACGAGCTTTCGCCAAGCCATGGCCGAAACGGAAGTGACGATGGCCGTGGGGACATTGATACGTTGAGGCTGCTTGGGCTCGCAATCAGGTTTTCGGTGCTCGAAGATGTCTCAGACTTTGTATAGAGCTAGTTGAAGTGCATGAGCCAATCAATTACTGCCTGAAGCTACAGGTTGATCTCCTCTATCTCCTCGCCTTTGCGCGTTGCGTCCTTCTGTCGGTTGGCCAGGATCGCAGCGGAGAGGCTGCGCTTTGAGCCGCCCGACGACTTCCGCTTCGCGCCGACGGCTGGGGACGGCGTGCGGGACGGCCGAAAGGAGGCGGTGCGTGACGACGGCCGTGTCTTCGCGCCCTCTTCGTCGCTGTCTACGCGCAGGCAGGCCGTGTCGCTTACGAGCTGCTGGCAGAGCTTCTCGATAGAGCCCAGCGTCTTCTCCAGGTCGCGCATCCGCTGCGTCTTGAGCCGATTGCTCTCCGCCAAAGCCTCGAGTCGTGCGGCGACGTCTTCATCCACTGTGTGCCGCAGGTTCTCGATCTGTGACTGCTGGAGCTCCACGCGTCGACTCACTCGAAGTCGATCTTCCGCTTCCAGCAGCTCACTCGCTACTTGCCGCTTGACATGGCGCGTGAGCTTTCGGGATGCCGTCTCGCCTGGAAGTGGCCACTGGTTGCCAGATTTTGGTGGCAGCATGATGAGAGGATCGACCTTGGTGAGGTTGACACCGTTATTCCCGGTACGAATCTCGGACACAACGCGCTTCATATCGGCTACAAATAATCTGCACGCTGGGATGAAGCCTTTCGAGAACGGATACTTACGAAGTTGCTCCATTTCACGACGAGCAGCGTGGAGTGCTCGTTCTTCGCTCGGGGAAATGTCAGCGTTGGCGTCCACAACATCTCCAGATGCATCCCAACCCATGACGTGGTTATGAGCCGCCGTTGCAAGTTCCTCGTCTTCTTCTTCCTGCTCCGTGATGGTCTGCATGTATGCATCGTTCAAGATCGCGAGGAAGACGTTCACTAGGATGAGTAGCAGCAGCAAATAGTACAAAATGTAGAAGACCGGTCCAGCAACGCGATGCGAGTCCGCCATGCCTGCGTAGTCCAGCTCTCCAGCTACAGCTTGTAAGAGCGTCACAATTGCTTGTCCAAGCGAACAAAATCCCCGCACATCGAGGCCAAACAGTAGCAGGCCGATCTGTGCGAACGCGCAAATGCACACTAAGAAGCACACGAAAAACCACGCCAGGTCGCGAGCAGCACGGCCCAACATACGTAACAGCAGGCTCATACGCTTGGAGACAGTTGTGTACTGCAAGAGCTTGAGCCAGACGAGAGCAGCGTTGATGCTCTCAATAACGCTCTCAGCATACAGCACTGTCGCCAACCCTCGCAGGTTCGGAATTTCTTCGAGTGTTGCGGAGGTGATCGCTTTCGACGCCTTGCCGCTCATGGTGCCATACGCCAAATCAATTGTGTACAGCCGAACTGCGATTGTAACAGCGAATACAACGAGATGCAGCGCTGTTAGGACGTTCCAAGGGGACGCGGTCAAGTATCCCTTCACGCTATCCCGGTACATTTCCTTCAGCATGCGACACCACTGGATCAAAATGTAAAATACCAAGAAGCCCTCCAGAACGATACGCCCTGTGCTCGCTAACGAGTACCGGAACAGCCGTAGAACTGCATCCGAAAGCTGCACGAAGGCTCCACCCGATGCAGGAAACTCTACCACAATCTCCACAATATTGAACAACTGGAGATATGCGTTGTAAACCGTGAAGTCCACGATCAACGCGCGCGTAGGAAGGTCTAAGTACCTGTCAACCTTGATCTCTGCCAATTTCTCACGAGAAAGAGTTCCATTCAACCCGAGATCCACCACGTAACCAGACCCTGGGAACGATACATCAGTGTATCCACGAACAGTCTCCGCCTCCGTGACCTTGGCGCTACTCCAGTTGTATGCGTGCACGGCTGCAGGAATCGCTTGCCCCTCACCATTTGGGTTGGGATCGGAACACAGCTTAATCCCCACAGGCTCTTCGTAGATGCATGTACATTGCACTGCACATTGTGCTGTACACTGAGATGTGTAGCGAAACGTATCCACGCCAAACTCCTCTCCACATACACGCTCGCAGTCCGAGTAGCAGGTTTGTAGATCTGTGTAGCCTTTGGTGACGCCGCTCGCTTCAAGATCGGTGAAAAATAACCGTGCCGTAGCATAGCTGATCGACGCAACGATGTCTGCGCTGTTGAGAATGAGGCCGTATCCCTGCTTCTCCTCCACGCTGCTATCGAATTTACCGTAGCAGAACGGAACAATCGTCTCATACTCAGGGATTTGGCTGAGCGATGGGCACGATCCAGCCTTTACGCGTAAAGTCCTCAAACGAACACCTCCCAGCAAGCGGTTCGAGCTCGATACAACAGTGCCAGCTTCGGAGGACGCATCGCTTGTCTCCTCGGTAGTCCCGTAGACGACATCAGCAAAGGGGCCCTGAAGGAAAGCCCACATCTGCGCTTGGTCTCGGATTGCTGTAAAACTGGTTGGCAGCAAAGAACTATCGCTAACTGTTGTCGTTGTGGCTGTCGAAGATGTAGCGGTGACCGTCGGGACTGTGAAGGACTGGTCAACAAGAGCAGTCTTGAGTCGGTTCGCGAAGTAGAACGCCTGCGTGTTCTCCTCCACCACGGTGGTAGCCAAGATGAACAGCACGAGAAACACAGCATAGCTAGCCGCTTCGACCAAACTTCCAAACGGCACCGGGTTCCTCGCGATCCGTTTGAATTTCTCGTCACGGTGGACTTGCGTCGATGGGTCAGCTGCAGCGGCCGAGCTGTGCGGGTCTGGAGTTGCAGGTCTCGGCGACGTCGGAGCAGCAAGTGACAGCTCGGCACTCTTGGCGTCGCTTCCCTCCGCCTTCGCGCCCTGCTCCGGTTCCGCTCCCGAGTCATCGCCAACGCGATGCCGCCGCAGCATACTGGCGCTCGATCCCACGACTCTCCGCTGCAACTACTACACGAAAGGGCGGGCGGGCACCTACGAAGAAGCGACTCGTCAAGCAGCACAAGACCCCAGATAAATGACCACAGAGACAATATATATACACAGCAGCAGCCATCTCAGCCTTCACCCTATCGACGACGCACCAACACGAAGCTCCGGCCAGCAGTCCCTCACGCCTTCTCGGCGCTACCAGGGACGCTGCCGGCCTCACTCGGCGGCGCTGGAACGGGGGACTGCATCTTGGCCGGGCTGGGGGTCATGCCCGGGTCCCTGAACTCCACGCGCCGCTTCTTGGCGGAGGCCGAGCCTGAGGCCGAGAGCTTGGAGCGGGCCTCCTCCACCAAAATGTCCTTGAGCAGCTGGAACTTGGCGTGTTTCTGGTCCGTGAGGCCCTGCAGCTTCGTCTCGAGCTCCTGCAGCTGCTGCTTGGCGGCGTCCACGGCGTCTTCTTCTTCCTGCTGCTGCTCTTGCTGCTTCTCCTCCTCTGCTTCCTGCTTCTCCTTGCTCTTGCTCTCCGCCGCGCTCTCGCCCGCCAGTCTGCGATGGCGGATGCTGATCATCTTGCGCCAGTTCTTCTGCATGCAGCGCCGCCGGATCGCGCTAATAAAAAATAAAAACAATACAAATAAATTAGCGCTACACTTTCTCCGTCGGATCTGCGCGGAATTCACCTGCGGATGGCTTCATGCTTGGCGTCGCGCAGCCTCAGGGGTGCCTCCAGGCGGAACGTGTGCGGCAGGACGGCCTCCAGGTCTCTGGGGCCCGCGAAGGGCGCGCGCGGGTTGCGCGCATACGGCCTGCCGCTCATGGCTCCGGCTAAAAAAATGTGACAGTGTTAAGTAACTGGGAGGGGCCAATCACGTCCCGCCAAATCACATCCCCGCTTCAGGGACATGGCACTATACGCCCCGGCCAGAACACGTAGAGAGAGAACACACACGACACCACAGTCGAAACCGCCGGCTCCCGCAATAGCCCAGAGGCAGCAGCGCTACGTTCGCACTCGGGCAGCAGTCAGTCCCTCTTCTCCGCGCTCTCCGCCCCTCTCACCCGCCTCCGCCATGAAGATCGTCGCCATCGGTGCGTGTGCGTGTGTGCGTGTGTCTCCTCCTCCTCGTCCTCCTCCGCCCACTGAGAGAGCGGCGATAGCGCTCGCGCAACCCAACGCTGATATATATGAATTATTAATTTATTAATTTATTTGCTTGTGTCTTTGGTTATTTGCTGCAGAGCTGCTGCGCCAGGACGGCCAGGGCCAGGACCCGACCATCCTGTCGGCGGGCTTCGAGGTGTCGTCCTTTGGCTACTTCCAGCGCTCGGGGTGCGTCGGAGCTGGAGAGGAGTTCTTTGCAGTGGAGGTCGCTGGATGCTGACGTCGTGACGACTTCGTTGCTGTTGTTGCTGTTGTTGCTGTTGCTGTTGCTGCTGTTGCTGGTGCTGCAGCGTGCGGGAGATGATCAACTTCTTCAGCCGCACGTTCGTGAAGCGCACGGAGCCCGGGCAGCGGCAATCCATCCAGCACGAGGAGTACAACTGCCACGTGTACGTGCGCCGCGACGGCCTGGCGGGCATCGTGGTGTGCGACCAGGAGTACCCGCCGCGCGTGGCCTTCGCGCTGCTCAACAAGCTCATGGACGAGTTCGACAAGACCAACAGGTGAGTTTGGGCAGGTTTCTGTCCGGTTGTGCCACGTCACAGCGCGAGATTAATCGATTCGTGCCGCTCTGCAGTGGCTGGAAGACGCAGTCCGGCTCCCCGCAGGAGTTCGCGCCGCTCTCCACGGCCCTGGCCGAGTACCAGGACCCGTCCAAGGCCGACAAGATCTCGGCCATCCAGAAGGAGCTAGACGAGACCACCGCCGTGCTGTCCAAGACCATCGACAACGTGCTGGAGCGCGGCGAGAAGCTGGACGACCTCGTGTCCAAGTCACAGGACCTCAGCAGCCAGTCCAAGGTCTTCTACAAGCAAGCCAAGAAGACCAACTCGTGCTGCGTGGTCATGTAAGAACTGTGAGCTTTGCCGATTTTCGCCCCCGTCTCACCATCGCTCGGGTCCCCTACAGATGCATTCTCTCCCTTCTTGTTGGTACATTTTAAACAAAGAAAATGCTTTACTGCAGTACGCGTTCCAGGGCTAACAGCTCGCCCTGCACACTAGCAAAACAGTCTACTTCCGCTTTGGAGAAGCGGTGGTGGCAGCTTTCCGCCGCGGTCGAAGTGAGCGCTTGGCGGGTTTAGCTCTTGCCTTAGTTTGGGTGGAGGGTGCGGGCGCCGCATCGCTGGACTCGTTGCCAGCGCCGTCATCCGCATTCTCAGCACCGCTGTGCTTCCGTTTCGACACTCTCCTGGGCTCGCTATGGACGCTATCATTGTCGCCGGCTCGTGAGCTCCTGCTATTGGTCTCCGAGAGTTCATCGCCGCCTGAAGACAACAAGAGCATTCGTCAGCTCACATATTCCTCACTGCTAAGCGCGACACAGACGCCACCTACTGTCTTCATCCTTTGCAGCTGAGTTTTTCCGCAGGTTGTGGCCCCTACCATAGTGGGTATTCCTGTGCACCTTCGTGATCTTATGGTTACCACACGTAGGGCAGGCATCGACTGCGTTCCCAGGACCTGAGATTCCAGCGTTATCTCGCAACTTATCGAGCTGCATACACCACAGATAAAACGAGCGTGAGAAATGAAGGTGGTTCCAACTATCACATGAAGCAAGCCGACAGCTCCATGTACCTGTGATACAAGCTGGTTAATAGACTCAAGCTGGTCACTAGCTAACTGTTGAGCATCCAGTTTTTGAGCTGCAATACAACGATCACAAAACAAAGATTAGCAACAAGAACAACAGCATCCTTTCTCGTTGTCGTCTTACCTTCCGACTTTTGCAGCTGGAATCTCAAGCGCTCAATCTCGCCCTTCATTTGCAGCGAGTTGTAACGTTCTTGCTCCCACTCGTTCATGTTCTTAGGCAAATACGATGGAAGCCACTGGAGTGCGTTGGGACCGACGGCAGCTACACGCTCAGGTAGCTCGCTCAACGGACTGATCAAGAGTCCAGTATCAAATGGCGCGATAGGGACTGTAGACGCTGGGAATTCAATCACACGGCGGTTCTTGGACTTTTTGGTGTTCGACCCAGGCGGGGGTGTCATAACGAGGCGCCGCTTCTTGCCTCTACGCTGACTGGTCTCTTCTAATGAATCATCAGCAGGTGTAGCAGACGATTCGTCATCTGATGACGAAGATCCATCGCTATCATCATAGTCTTCCTCACTATCACTGTTTCCTCGCGTGAAGTCAAAGGCTCCGTTCAGCATACGCAGCTTGCCTGTCGGCTTGACAAGAGCGCCAATCTTCTCGAAGAACCGTTGTTTGAGCGCTTCCTCCGTTTCCACATACGTTGTGTCTGACGGCAGAACCTCCACGTTTTCTTCCTGAATATACCCAACGCCACCAAAATCGAGTTTCACCACAAGCTGCCTTGTATCAAGGCGCAGTTCTAATACTCGGCCAGTCCCAAACGGCTCACACTTCACACGGTCACCGACACACACCTCATCAATCTCAGGGAGCTCAGCACCCTTGGCTTCTAGCATCGCCTCTAGCCTGCTCTTCTGGCGGGTTAGCCGCAAAATGCTGCTTCCTCGCGCTTCCAGCTCATTCATAATATCCTGCAACGCGTTCGTGCGTCGTCGACTGGACTCCAACTCTCTCGCCGTATTCACCACGTCGCGACTCAGCGCCCGCGTCACTCGCTCATGCTGCTTCTGCATACGCTTCATCTCTCCAACCTGCCACAGCAGCGTGCACCGATGCCTGACGTAGGCTCTCTCCAGGTCCTCGCGCTCGATCCTCATGGCTCGCAGCTCGCGCTGCGTGATCCTGACCGCGCGCCTCGCCGCCGGCAGCGTCTCCACAATCTCCTCCGGTGCAATAACTCCGCTGGGCCTCGTGCGTCTGTTCTTCAGCGTCGCAGCATCAGCGTCGCTGTCGTTCTCGTCCACCAGGAACAGCCGTCGATGGTCCTTGTCTCCCACTGTGGGGCGGCCTCCAGGCAGGTTGACGCCGGCCTTGGCCTCGAAGGCCGTGAGCTGCTGCTGGATGCTCTTGATGTCCAGCTGCGCCTCGTGCAGCGACAAGCTCTCGACGCCGTCGATCTCCGGCAGCAGCCGCGGCTGCCGGTCGTAGCGCTGGCCCTCGTGCAGGTGCTGCACGCGGTGCAGGCTGTCGGGGCCCAGCGGCAGCTGCTGCATCTCCCGGAAGGGCTGGCGGCGCTCGTCGTCGTCCTGGTCGTCCGCCCGCTTCTGGTTCGCGCGCCTGCCTCAACGAATTAAAGTGCAGCAACACGTGAGCAACTGGCAGCTAATTCCGAGCGTAAATCGGAGTGCGGGAGCACCTGCGCTTGGCCTTCTTGACGCCGCTCGGGTCCTCCAAGTCCTCGACGTCGTCGTAGGCCGCGGGTTTTCTATTGCGCGGCTTGGCGCGGGTCTTTATCGCCGTCTCGCTGTCGATCATGGGGCTGCACGGGCGCTGCAGCAGGCTGGGGAGGCGCTGCGGGGGCGGGAGGGGGGCGGGGCGCCGACAGGAGCGCTGGAAGCTCGCGCAGGACGACGCGGGTGAGACTCGGCGCGCGTCGGAGGGAGAATGGCACCAACTGGGCCCGAGGCTCCCTCGTTTATGTTTCAGCGGTGGGTCGAACGGCCGATGGGAGGAAAAATCCAAGGGTTAAATTGCGTTTGTGAGCGCATTGACGATAAAATCTGGTCGTAAAGTGGGTTTATTTGGATGAAAGCGTTTCACCCATGCAGGTTTAGGTGGACTCGAGCACCTGCAGAACGGCATATGCTGTTTCGTAGGCGAGTTGACATGGCTACACCCCCTTCCTCGTGCTCGTGAGCTTGTGAGGCCACTTTCCGAACAGCTTGACCGTCGGATTTGTACCGCTGCTGAGCTGCTGCGGAAGAAGCGGAGTGACGACTCCTCTATCCGTAGACCGTCGTCACGCGCTGAAACAGTTCGGCCGCCGCCCATAATATAACCTCTGACAGGCATTTACCTCCCGGCTCTAATAATTCGGGGGAATGCACTCCCACAGGTTCATTACTGACCTCGTCGCAATTTCGACCAATCCGCGACGAGCGCTGGCCTCGTACAACTTTATAAATGCAGTCAGTCAAGAATCACTTAGTCCAGGCTCCAGGCTGAAGGCAGGGCAGGCAAGGCAGGCGGCGCTCTCCATGATCTCCAACTCGACGCGCGAGAAGGCCAAGGCCACCAAGGCGTACCTGGAGCAGAAGTACGCGACCATGAAGCGCGAGCGCGAGGAGAGCCGCGAGCGGCGCAACACGCTGGAGCAGCAGATGGCGGCGCTGCGCCTGACGGAGCGCAAGAAGGAGCAGTACCGCCAGGAGCTGCGCTCGAAGGAGCTGCAGAGCCTGCGCCACCAGCGCAAGCGCCTGGCCGTGGGCGACTTCCAGCCGCTGGCCGTGATCGGCCGCGGCGCCTTCGGCGAGGTGCGGCTCGTGCGCAAGCGCGACAGCGGCGAGATCTTCGCGCTCAAGTCGCTCGAGAAGAGCGCCATGGTGCTCAAGAACCAGGTGGGCCACGTCAAGGCCGAGCGCGACATTTTGGCCAGCGCCGACCAGGACAACAACTGGCTCGTCACGCTGCACTACTCGTTCCAGGACGACCACCGGCTCTACATGGTCATGGAGTACCTGCCAGGCGGAGACCTCATGGGGCTGCTCATGAAGGAGGACACGCTCAACGAGGCCACCACGCGCTTCTACGCGGCCGAGATGGTGCTGGCCATCCAGTCCGTGCACGACCTGGGCTACATCCACCGCGACATGAAGCCGGACAACGTGCTGCTGGACGCGCACGGACACCTCAAGCTCACGGACCTGGGGCTCTGCAAGAAGATGGACTCGCGTGTGGACCTGCTGCCGGTCTCGCAGCACGCTATGAACCCAGAGCAGGCGGCGGCGGCGGCGGCCGCGGCGGCCACGAGAGGAGGCGGCGGGGGCAACAGCGTGGACGCGTCGCGCAGCAAGCCGTTCTCCCGCAACAGACAGGTGGCCTTCAGCACCGTCGGTACGCCCGACTACATTGCGCCGGAGGTGCTGGCGCAGAAGGGGTACGGCAAGGAGTGCGACTGGTGGTCCATGGGCGTCATTCTGTACGAGTGTCTGGTGGGCTACCCTCCGTTCTACGCGGACGAACCGGTGCAGACCTGCCGCAAGATCGTCAACTGGAAGCAGTCGTTCGGGTTCCCGCCCGAGGCCATAGCGCGCCTCAGCCCGCAGTGCATGGACTTTGTGCGGAGACTCATTTGCAACGCGGAGAACCGCTTGGGGACAGGGTCCGTGGAGGAGATCAAGCAGCACCCGTGGTTCCACGGCGTGGACTGGACGACGCTGCGCTCCATCCGAGCGCCGTACATTCCCTCCAGGTGGAGGCCCGCAGTTTGACTATGTGCTGAGCCAGCTGCAGGCGAACAACCCGGACCAGTGCGGCACGCAGTACAACGAGCTCGTGAGGCAGATCACGTCCAACTTCGACGAGTTCACGGAGCCATGCGAGTTGCCCGCGCCGGCCCCAGTGCAGGCGTCCGCAGTGCCTCCCGCAGCGCCTATGGGCGGCGCCAGTGGTCCAGCTCACGGTAATGGCGCGGTGGCGGCGGGCCAGACTAACGGAGGCGAGCTGCCGCCAGCATTCGGCCCGGACGGCAAGCCGCTGACCTTCAACAAGTTCATTGGTTACACATACAAGCGGAAGCCGCCGGTGCGCATGGCGCTGAACGACGGGCTGTTTGACAATGGCGAGAATGCCACCGCGGCCGTTGCTGCCGAGGCTTCTACTCCGCCAGGCAACTACGGGGCCAGCCACGGCAATATGAACGTTGCCAACAGTACTCCCCGTCCTCTGGCTACGCGGCACGGCAAGGCCTCGATGGCGGTAGTAGTCACTACGCCTACCAGTGAGTGAGCGAAGTATCTGTACGTAGATCGCAGGTAGTAATGAAGTCTAAAAGCGCGCATTTGTTGATCGGTGCTTCTTACTGCCACAACAACTCGTTGGGCTCCTCCGGGCATTGGTTGTGAGTCACATCTTGGGAGCAATGCTCAATTATTGATCCTCGATCACACCCTTGTCCTGCCATCTTCATGAGCCGTATGGACGAACCGTAGGTCGAGAACACGCTTTCACCAGCCCACGGATACAGGGCAATACCAGTTGAACAAGTTGACCAAGAACAGAAAACAGCAGCAGACGACGATATCGCCTCGTACTACAAGCACATCTGGCACAAAAATTAATCTGATGAAGTTGAAGAAGTGGGATAGCACGTGTATTTAGCACTTTCAAGCCATCTTCCTCCGTCACCTGCATGGACATGCAGTCAGCGTGCTTTCATCGCGGCAACGGCGATATTTACCACAAAAGCCACCACCTGCTTTGAGCCTGGTTAGATGTAAGCCTACGAAGACTGCTTCTCTGCCGACACCAGCGCAGACGAGTGGCTGCAGTATACGTAGCGCACCTCGACCATGAACGAAGCGAGCCAGTAATGCAACTTGGGACTGGCTCGTAATTTTTACGCCTCGAATGCATGGCGACCGTCGTGCGTGCTTCAACGAGTTCTATGGCTGCACGCATATACCTGGAATGGGAATCCACGGAGTCGACGCCGACCGAGCTAAGATGCTTATTCAACTTCGGGCGAACAGCCGGGACCAATGCCATGGACTAGCCGCACGCATGGCAGCACCAACTTGCTGCATGGATGTTGTTGACCAGTGCGTCCAACGCTCACAGCGGTTGGACCCCAGCGGCAACCCTGAGCATGCACGATTGGGACTGGAATTTTGCGCTGGCACCACGTTGAACCGCTGGACAGTGGCTGCCGAGATGAAGCCATCGTCGCGATAAACAGGAAGTAAACACTGCAGCAGCGGCGCTCATTGGCTCTAGGCAAATTTTCGAGTCTCACTTAGCGGATATCAAGCCGATGTGCACCACGTGCAGGTGCAGGTCGGGTGGGGGCGTGCGACTCTCGGCAGTGCACGATGTGTGGGCGAAGTAAAGTCTCCATTCGCCGACTTGCACGCCTCGCCGCAAGATCAACCACCAACCATGCAGGACATGGACCCGCAGTCGACCCGCGCCCAGTTCACGAAGGTGACGACACCCGGCGAGCCGGACGCGAAATGCGTGAACAACCACCTGCCGTCCCCGTCGATGGCGCTGGAGCTCGACACCCCGCGCGCAATGGAGGTGGTGGCCGGCAACGGCATCCCCACGGGCGCGTGGGCCGCTGGGCTCTTCGACTGCTTCGACAACCTCATGCCCAACTGCTGCATGGTCACGCTGTGCCCCTGCGTGGCGCTGGCGCAGCTGTCCACGCGCCTGGGCGTGGCCTCGTACCGCCTCATCCTGGGGCTGCTGCTGCTCGTGACGGCGGTCGAGCTCACCATGTTCGCGATCGTGTCGACCACGGATTACGAAGACTCGAGCGACGGCAGCGGCAGCGGCTACTACTACTACGCGTGGGAACACCGAGACCGCTCGTTGGCTTACAGTTCCTTCGTGGTCATCACGCTGCTCGTGCAGATGCTGCTGTTCGTCTACATCTGGCAGCTGCGCATCAAGACGCGCACGCGCTTTCAGCTGCCGGGCAACGCGGCCTCGGACTGCCTCAGCTCGTGGTTCTGCTCTTGCTGCTCGGTGGCGCAGCTCCGCACCCACGTGCGCTGCTACCAGCCTGGCGACTGCAGCTTCGGCGCCCCAGACGTGCTGCAGGCCTACCCGGGCAAGTCGTACGCCGTGTAACCCGCCCGCCCGGACTCGACGTTCCCATATGCGCACCTGCATACCCTTCCCAACGTTCACCTAAGTGCCGTTGCACGAAATATACCCCCATTCCCAATCTACGATAAGAAAACTTTCCTCCTTCCTGACCGAGGATATTCTAAACTCAACGGGTCCGTGCAGCATCCCAATCAAACTATTTGAGCGATGATGCGTGAATAGCTTTCTTATCTGCTATGATAGCGCTGTTGCATTGACACTTTGCGAGTTGCAGTCCAGGCAGCAGTGCGATGGCAGACATCCAGAAGCCCCCGCCGACACCGGAAACGTATTCCTACCCGACGGTGTACGCGACGCCAATCGAGACGGTGGTGTATGTCGAGCACGCGCCTGGCAGTCCAGGACAAGCTCGTCAGGCTGGCGTCAATGAGCAAGGCGTGATGGTCGGCGCGTGGTCGGCTGACTTCTGGGGCTGCTTTGATTCCATGTTCCCCAACTGCTGCATGGTGACGTTCTGCCCGTGCGTCTCGCTGGCCCAGATCTCCGAGCGGCTGGGCGTTGCCCCGTACAGACGTACGCTGGTGGTCTTCCTACTGCTGGTAGCCGCCGAAATCGCCGCGGGGCTGTATCCGTCCAAGTCAAGCAGTAGTAGCTCGAGCGAGTGGAACAGCTCGACGTCGACGTCGAGAAGGTACTCGAATCACAGCAGCGACAGCAACCCAATCCAGAGCTGGGTGATCGTCATTGTGCGCGGCATCTTCATTGCGTACGTCTGGCACCTTCGTCAAACCACTCGCAGGGTGTTCCGCATTCCTGGAGGCGCCTGCGGAGACTGCTGGTCGTCGTTCTGCTGCTCCTGCTGCGCCATGGCTCAGATCGCCACGCACATCAAGAGCTACAAGCCCGGTGACTGCAGCTTTGGTCCTCCCGACGTGCTGCCTCCGTACACGAGAGCGCAGGGAACGACCTCGTGAGCGTCGGTTGATAGATTGAAAACCCTATTTGATACAGAACAGTTTTTTTTTTTTTTTCACATTCGAGTGTGTTGTCAACATACTTGACGCCACAAAGGCATCAACACAGTGGTGATCCCTTCGTGGCGTCAAGCGCGAAGCTCGCTTCAACTTCAGGCCCAACGTTGTCAAGATCACTACCTAGAAGTAGTGATCTTGGCAACGCCACACCACTATTATAATAGAAAGGAAGCATACGAGAAACACGCGATACCACTGAGCAAAGCAGATAGCTGCTTGGATGACAAGCTACGAAGCAGCAACATGATTGCTCCTCCTGCAGCAAACGCGCGTACAATAACTTTGAACTTTGCGGCCACACCTGACGTCATGTGTGCCAGTTTCAAGGATCACGTCGATGGGTACGTGTATATACCTGGAGGACGGTGCCCTGAAGCTGGTTTGCTTTGAGGCTGCGATTCTGTAAGACGCCAAGCAGCGAATCCTACCAGTGATGTCGCTACGTTGAGCGGGTCTTTGGTATCGTCGCTACGTCGGAGGTGTCATTACGTTCGCTCTCGAATGGCAGATGTCGTGCTGTCTGCGAAAACAGCTTTCTCGTTTGCTGCATGAGACGGGAAATTCACGGTCTCAGTGTCCGAATTCCTGAGCTTCCAGCGCGTACAGTTTGCTTGACAACTCGCGTCCAGTATGAGCGAAACCCCGGTCACCACAGCGACGCCCGCGAAGCCCGTCGAAGTGCCGTACTCCGGCCAGCCTGATGCTTCAGCGGCTCAGCCTGCCAAGTCGGCCGAGACGAAGGATCTCGAGAGCGAGGGCGGACTGACGAGAGGACAGTGGGAAGTCGGCTTCTGGGACTGCTTCACGACGCTCATGCCGAACTGCTTCATGGTCACGTTCTGCTCGTGCATCTCGATCGCGCAGATCGCGTCGCGTCTTGGAGTCGCGACCTACTCGCAGGCTCTCGCCGTGTGCTTGGCCGTCATCGTCGCCGAGTTCGCGCTCAGCGGCTTCGCCTCCGCCTTTAACCCGGCCAGCTACTTCATGGAGACCAGCAGCTACGGCATCATGCTCGGCTACCTCACGACCGACAGCGGCAGCTTCGGCGTCTTCCTGTACCGCATCGTCACCATCTTCCTCCACCTGGTGCTCATTGTGTTCGTCATGCACCTCCGCACCAAGACTCGCGAGCGCTTCCAGATCCCCGGCACTCCGCAACACGACTTCGCCGCCGCGTGTTGCTGCTCCTGCTGCGCGCTGGCCCAAATGGCGACTCACATCAAGAGCTACAAGCCTGGCAGCTGCGAGTTCGGCCCCGTTGCCGACACGCTGCCCGCGTACTCGGCGTAGGCGTTGAAACTGAGAGATTCAAACCGAGGTAAGTCCTCCACAAGTCGAAGTGTACGTCGTTGTAATACACTGGTCGGTTAGAATTTTGAAGCATGAGATCGTGGGTGTGCCGCAGTGAATACCTGCCAGCCACCAAAGGCAGCTACGGTCGATGGTTGTCAACAGTTGACGTTGACTCAACGAAAGGTTTCAATTCAGAGATGAGCAGTGAAATGGTGCGAGTGCGGTGCCGACATGGGGGCAAGTGATGGCTTTCACCGCTTTCGTGGTCCGTGCTCCATTGCGGTACCTCACTCATTTGCGAATTCTCTGCATTGCGTTGACACGAGAGCAACTCGCCATGGACGAGCACTACATCAAGTCGGCCCGCTCAGGCGAGTCCGATGGCGCTCCATACATCGCGCATGTCGACGCTCCGCTCGATGCGACTCCAATAGCACCGAAAGGAACGTGGAGCACCGGCCTGTTCGACTGCTTCACCGACATCGTCCCCAACTGCGCGATGGTCACGTTCTTCCCGTGCGTCTCAGTTGCTCAAGTAGCGTCCAAGCTCGAGGTGATGGAGAAGTTTTCCGCCAAGTTCCGGTTGACGCCATACTGGCTCGCGCTCGCGTCGTCGCTCGTCGTCGTCGTGGGGCAGTACGTGATGCTGGCGCTGTTTATCAACCAGGTGGCGGAAATCGCCACGAGCGACTCTGTGGTCTGGGGCTACATCAAGTACAAGTATCACCACTGGGGCGAGGACAGCACGTGGTACATCTACCTCATCCTGGCCGGAGTTTGCTACGTGCTCTTCTCGATTATGGTCTGGCAGCTCCGCGCAAAGGCGCGTCGTCAGTTCCAGATCCGCGGCGCCTGGGTCGAGGACTGCTGGTCGTCGCTCTGGTGCCCGTGCTGCGCGCTGGCCCAGACTGCAACGCAGGCCAAGAGCTACACGCCCGGCAGCTGCAGCTTCGGACCCCCGCCTGCGGATACCTTGCCTGCGTACTCGCAGCACTAGGCGGCAACGAGCTCGCACGTGGTTACAGCCACTCTCGCCTCACGCAATAGCTAAGAACCCACCGCCATGGTCGGATCGCAAGGAAAGCGATGCGATATCAGGCGACTTGCACGGCCCATGAGAGAGCGCTTCCTCGAAGGCAAGCACAAAAATATTCCGCTGTTGCGTCGGTCGTGAGCGGGTGCACACCCACGTTGAAGTGGCAAATATACGACACCGGCGACTATCCGAGATAAGAAATGACAGTACTTCCTATCGAGCTTAATTTTCCAGATTACTGATACCACAATGTGAACCGATTCGACCGGGTATGAGAAAACAGGTTAGCGACATACACTTTTGCAACTTCAACGTCAACGCCGTTTGACTTTCGCGAACGACTTGTACCCACCGAGTGGGTGCAACCAGCGCCCCCAGCGCCACGGCGCCAGCAGCAGCGACTTCATCCTCTACATTAGACGCGACTCCGCGCCGTTCATTCCCCAACTCGCCGCCTGCAACGCAAACAGCTACTGCCACCACCACCGCCATGGCCGACTCGGACCAAGCCTACGCCATCCAGATCGAGGACGCCAAGGGGGCCGGAGACCTCGGGATCACCGTGGGCAAGTGGGAGGTCGGCTTCTGCGGCTGCTTCACGCACTGCGTGCCCAACTGCCTCATGGTGACCTTCTGCCCGTGCATCTCGCTGTCCCAAGTGCTCTCGCGCCTGGGCATGATGAGCTTCACCGTCGCGCTCATCATGTCGCTGCTGCTGGGCGTGCTCGCCGCCTTCACCGGCGGCCTCGGCTACATCGTGTTCGCCATTTGGATCTGGAGCGCGCGCTCCAAGACGCGCGAGCGCTTCCAGATCCCGGGAGGGTCCTGCGAGGACTACTGTGCCGCGTGCTGCTGCGGCTGCTGCGCCCTGGCGCAGATCGCGACGCACATCAAGAGCTACCAGCCCGGGAGCTGCAGCTTTGGCCCGCAGGACACGCTGCCGGCGTACAACCGGACGTGATGTTGGAAAGAAGCTGAGAAAACGGAAGGCGACACTCACGTATTTTCTTCGTTTGCACACTCCACCAAGTCAATGGAAACGTTCATGCCTTTTCAGTCCATGGATGCATTCATCCCCTACTTCGTATCGTTGACATGTGCTTAGGTAGGCTTGGTGTTCGATCGCGGGACACCGCAAGTATTTCTGAATCTGCAGGACACCGAATGCGGTTCCTGGACTCCTAGTCTGCGATATCAAGGCCGACGTGGTACCAGCTTCAGAGACGCGCTAAGCTCGAGGTTGCGCTAGTGGTGTTGCCAGCGGTCATCGTGGCGATATATGATGCGGGAAGGCGCGAATTTTACTGTCCGCTTCAACGACATCCATCAAGCACGGCATGTACCCTGAATGCTCCATAGAGAAGCGCGTGTTCGACTCGACAGTCGATCCGTGGGGCGGCGCTCGCAAAATGCGATCGCGGCCTTGATCTCATTCCTCGCCTCGCAAGCTGTTGCCTAGACGGAAGTTCAAGAAAACAAGATCATGGCTGACACGAACCAAGACTACACCATTCAAGTGGAGGAGCCCGAGGCCAAGGGCTTCTCGGACATCAAGGTCGGCAAATGGGACGCCCCGTTCTGCGACTGCTTCACGCACATGGTGCCGAATTGCCTCATGGTCACCTTCTGCCCATGCTTCTCCTTGTCGCAAGTGCTGTCAAGGCTGGGCATGATGAGCTTCGGCGCTGCCTTGGCCATAACAATCATGCTGGGCGTCCTGGTGGCGTGCACTGGAGGCCTCGGCCACATCGTGTTCGCACTTTGGATTTGGACTGCGCGCTTGAAAACGCGCGAGCGTTTCCAGATCCCCGGAAGCTGCTGCGAGGACTACCTGGCCGCCTGCTGCTGCGGGTGCTGTACACTGGCGCAGATCGCGACGCATATCAAGAGCTACAAACCCGGAAGCTGTGCGTTCGGACCGCAGGACACTCTGCCGGCGTACATTCGCACCTAAACGGACGACAACATATTCACGGGGCCCGTTGCGTTGATTGAAACGAGTGCGATTCATGCCATTACCTCTTCATGTAGTTACATTTCATTGATTTTACCATGGTGGGCCGTTCATCACGATAAAGTTTAGTATGCCACGACAGAACTCAACAAGCTTGTTTTTGATCACGATAACCCTGCACGATGTGAATCACAGCTAGTGTAGGGTTATCATGATCACAACATACCAATGTATCCCAAGTTGGCCACACCAGCTTTTGTGCAGGTCTTGAAGCGGCACGATGCTGTGTTCGATTCTGGGACACAATTGCTTCCCGCAGCAGATGCAATTGCTTGCCCATCGAGCCCTTTTTTATTTTTACTTTTTGAGAAACAGCGATGTCATTTAGTTATCTAACGACTTCCTATGTCCATACCAACTTACGTCTCTAGATCGCGAGTTGCTCTGTGATTAATAGCTGATCCTCTTCCATCAGCCTAGGGCCTCCACCATATCACACCGGTGATATCTCAGGCCCCAAAGGGTCCTCATTCCAGTTTCGAGCTATCCAGTGTCCCACGTCCGAATGGCTCAGCATCGCGGCTGTCTCCCACCATGCCCGACAATATGTGGTGCTCGTTGAGCACTTTGTCGAGCCCTTTTCGTGAGTGGCTTGTGGTGGATTTTCCTCGAAGTGAAGGAGCACTCTGTAACTTACAGTGAAGTACACACTAGAACTCGAAGACAAACGCAGCCATGGGAGGGGGAGGAGAACTGCCGTATGCCATTCAAGTGGACGGCGCTCAAGCACGAACTGGGAATCACTGTTGGCAAGTGGGATGTCGGCCTCTGCGGTTGCTGTACGCACCACATGATGCCCAACTGCCTCATGGCATTCTGCTGTCCGTGTGTCTCGCTGGCGCAGATCTCGTCGCGTCTGAGCATGCTGACCTACGACATCGCGCTGGTGCTGTTCGTCCTCCTGTTCTGCTGCACCTGCGGGGCTGTTAGCATTGTCGGTGTCGTGTGGCTCTGGCAGACACGTGCGCAGACGCGCGACCGCTTTCAGATCCCGGGTAGTTGCTGTGGAGACTTTTGCGCTGCTTGCTGCTGCGGCTGCTGCTGCTCGATGGCCCAGATCGCCACGCAGATCAAGAGTTACAAGCCCGGTAGCTGTGACCCAAAGCACGCTGCCACCGCACGAGCACGCCTAGAACCCCCCAGGCAACGCTACGATCCGTTTTTCTGGTGCTGCACTGCACTGGAATGTGCGGCACAGGCGGCAATAGTATTCAAAAACGGTATGTTCATTCTGTTGTTCAATGATTCCAATACGGCGCACGCTTGCACTCTTTGACGTGTCTTGAATTGTTACTTGTTCCCAGGACTACCAGCGAAACAGTCGAACCCAATGCGACTGCAAGACTGTCCCTAGCGCGGCAAACTCCGTTACGTGGCCAGCCGATTCATTTCACAGCTTGCAAGCTGCTGCACAATCGAGAAGACCAAACTCACCATGGCGGAGACTGAGCTTACCTAAGGTACCTTACGCCATCCAAGTCGAAAAAGCCGCGCTGCTTCTAAGAACGACTTGGGCATCACCGTCGTCAAATGGGAAGTCGGTTTCTGCGACTGCTTCGCTGACATGGTGCCGAACTGCCTGGTGGCATTTTTCTGCCCGTGCATCTCGATGGCCCATACGCAGTAACGGAAAATGCCAATTAGTATTGCGGTACCAAATAGAATACCCCCTGTAGAATCTGATCACCTCGTTGACTATACAATTCCTATTGTACTGTACCAACGCCAATTAGTATACTGTACCTCACGTTGGCATTCTAAAGCACGACATCCGGCACTTGCGCTGCGGAAATATTGTCAGTTTTCAATTCGCTGTCAACAACAAGCACCTGCACCAACCAACCAACGCCACCATGCCTGGATCCCGCCTCGCCAAGACCATGTCGGAGAAGAAGGAGGTCGTCACGTGATCGAGGAGCACCGAGAGGTCCCAGGAAGGGCCGCCAGGACAAACTCTCGACTGTTTCATTAACGAATGGAAATCGTCGAACCGCGTGCAGTACACGAAAGGTGGAAACCCGAAGCAGTCTCCAGTTACAGAGGTTGCTCAGTGGGTGGAAATAGCCTGGACCTGACGGCGTTGTTACTCGGTCTGTGGCTGCGGCAGGATTCGCTCCCTGTTACCAAGATTGGCACAGCAGTCGCCATGACGTCTATGGAGAACTATTTTGCCGCAAGTGACTCTCTCGCGACGATGATTCCGATGACAACGATGTTGAAGAGGATCTTCTCAAAAATCTGGACGAGTTCACGATTTGGGACTCTGAGGATTCCGTCTAGGCAATAGTTTACCTCCTCCTACAGTAAACGTGTACTACAGTAGTACCTTGCTAATAATGAAGTGTGTTCAATTCGATTGTACACAGTGCACTAATTTGCATTTTCCGTTAGTTGTTCAAGGAGACAGCGCTCTCCTCTCTCAACTAGTCGTATTTGTACTTGCTTATCCACTTGGGGTGTGCGTGCTGGTATTTTTTTGCATACAGAATCCAGAGACTTCGCTCGGGCCTTTGCTTGCCATCGCTAAGCCTCAACCACCTGTACACCTGGTTTGGATTGAAGCTTCGATTGAGGAAATCATTCGCCGTTTTCTCGATATCCAAAACCCCCGACTTGACGTTCACGTACAACCAATGGACGGCTGTCTTGGGTAACTTAACCGTTGATATGCTCAGCTTCTTGACACCATCCATGATTCCCCTCTCTTCATT